>NC_056741.1:342560106-343160106 GCF_019279795.1 Protopterus annectens | reverse complement strand
GATTTTACCAACGAGGAATTGACCTCTGGTGTGGAACACCGGTTGCCCTTGTTGGTAATGACCAGGTCTAGGATATTGCTGCCCCTGGTGGGAGTGCCGATAAGTTGATCCAAGGCACTGGAATTTATGAATTCCAGAAAACGTTGAGCACGAGATTTGGTACATGAGTAGTTTTCCCAGTTAATGGTGGGGTAGTTGAAATCTCCCATTATTAGGGTGTTAGGTTGTACCCTAATATTTTCCAGTGTATCAAGAAATGAGGAGTGGGAATCCTGGGGCATGGTGGGAGATCTGTAGCAAGCTACAATTTGGATTGCGGTCTTGCCCAGAGTTAGTTGCACTTGGATAATCTCGGATACATTATGCTGAGCAACTAGGCTGGAGGTGTGTATATCCTTAATGAATATGGACATGCCTCCGACTTTAGTGCTTCGATCCAGGTTAGGTGGCCAAAAGGTGTAGTATAAATTGTAGCCTGGTAATGCAGGGGTGCTCTCTAGAGCCTTGAACCAGGTCTCTATCACTGCACAGATGTCGATGTTCTCCATTTTAAGGAGTGCCTTGAGTGAGTGCATTTTGAGGTTTAGACTTCTAGCATTAAGTAGCATTACCCTCAGATTTTGCTTGCTTGTACCTGTTATGGTGGTGAATTTATCATTTGAATCTTGCCTAAAAAAGGCACTATGGGGTGGCAAGAGCCTTAGTCAGTATCTGGAATTCCAAAGGCGACACAGGTGCAGGCCATCTCTGGCAAAGCTTTGTGGTTTGTCGATCATGTCATCCCAGGCAGACAGATACTGGATCCCCTTAGAATGACACCAGAAGCTTAGCCAATTGTTGAAGTCAATCATTTTGTCCTTATACTGTGGTATCTTTCTGGGAGATGGCAGGATGCTACTCAGGGCTAGGGTCATAACTGCCTGGGCTACAAGATCGGAGAGCTCCTCCATGTCTCTCTTCAAGTAGTCCAGGGAGGTACGTCTCAGGTCATTCACACCAACATGGACAATGACAGAGTCATATTTGTACTTGTTGTGGAGTGACTTGAGTGTATGCATTATGTGCTGGATCCTGGCACCTGACCAGCAGCTGACAGTAACTTTCTCCTTGTTTACCCTGGTGAGTAGAACATCAGTGTGCCTGACGATAGAGTCACCTATGACTAGAGTGTTGGGTACATTGTTATGCCTTATGGGCTGTGGTTGAGTGGCATACTGAGTTTGTGGGCTATGTGTCATTTGGGTTGTGTTGGGGGTGGAGGTTGCTTGTGTTTCTGCTTTGGAGGTCCCTGTTGCTTGGGTAGATTTTTTTTTAGAGCCTCCACGAATGTAGGTATGTGTTTTGTGTTTCTGTGTGTGTGTTTTGGTGGTGAAGGGTTTGAGAGACTATGTGATGAGTGTGGTGTGGTGCAAGTGTTCACCTTCTCCTCTTGACTGTCTAGTCCAGTCTTGGGTGAAGAGAGCTTTGCTTCCAGTTTGGCTATATAAGTGCATCTCTCACAGGTTGTAGTGTTGGGTGGTAGTAAGAGAGGGTTGTTTGTGTACATGAGGCAATTGCTGCATTGCCCCAAGATGCCCAAATTCATCAGGTAGACAGGAGAAAACACCGGGAGCTGACCCTTAGAAATGCCTGGATGTCAACTTATATAATTTGCTGCACTTAAAATGGCCTTCAAGGGCAGTTAGCCTAGTAATCTAGGAACCTCTTAAAAACAATGTGTCTGTGGTGCTGCCAGCATATGTAGGCTGTTAGTAATCTTTCCCCCTATTTTCAAGTATGTCGAATGTTACATAAACCTTAAGGGCAATCTGTGAAGTGCATTATTATTTTTTGTATCTTTACTCATATGCTTTAGGACTTCTGTTACACTGAGTAAATGCTAAACTTTGCTGAGTTGAAATGCCCTCCTTCTGTTTGCATGTGGACACCATAAGGACCTTAACTCTGTTCAGAGAAATATAAGATGCACTGGAGTAGCTACATTAGCTCAGCTGATATCAGTTTCATTCCACTTCTGCCAGAGTTGTTCTATGGTACATTACAACAGATTATTACCATAATATTAGCCCACTTAACTATGTTAGAATATGACCAGAACACTGATCCTTCAGTTTCTTTTTATCGTTTTGTACGATCGTGATGTTCTTCATGTTTCACTGTTGCAGTCATCACACTTGGTTATCTGCCTGCAGGTAGCCCTTAGTCGGCCCGAATACCAGAGTCTAGGGATTTCTGCATTGGATGCTGTTGCCTCTTCCATGACGTCAGGTCGTCAGGGGTATAAAACATGCAGCCGACGCCATTACATCAGTCTTTCTTGCCGTGGAAGAGCCCGAAGCAGAAGCAGTTCACGAGTGCCAGTCGGCCGCTACCTGAAATTTTCATTTTTCGAGTTTCAAACCTGAAGTCTTCTAAAGCTAAGTACCCCATTCTGGATCCTTTTTTCTTGCTCTAACCGATGTTGGAAAAAATTTAAGTTGTCTTGCCTGTGGAAAACAAATACCTGACAGAGATTTTCATTCTTACTGCGTCACCTGTTTAGGCCCAGACCACGACGTTCCTCACTGTCTGTTTTGTGGCTTGTTTAATGCCCGAACCATTCATCGTCAGGCTATCTTTGTAGCTCTCATTCTCCTTATTCTGAAATGGCTTCGATAAACCTTTCGACTACCAATCTTCCGAAAAAACATAAGGATAAAGACAGAGACCGACCGCATATGTCCAAAACTGCCGACGACACTTCCATTAAGCTAGTCCACCACTACAAAGTGAGGTGCCTTCACAGCCCCTGATACCCGCTTCTACAGATTTGCAGGCCTCTGCTGAGACACATTCAGAGTCCGGTATGCCGCAAGATGCTTCTTCGACTATGGAACCTGCGGATGTCTCTACCTTGGATGGGTCCGGAGCCGTTGTGCAGGCACCGGCTTCTGAGGGTGTTTTCTGACCTACAGATGTTCGTATTAAACCGACAACATTTTTAGCTAAAACTGCCGGGTTTCTCAGGCCCAGAGTTCGCACTACGCCTAGAAAACCCATGATCAAAGCGCATGCTCAAGCTCCCGTGCCACAAAAACAAATGCTTAGAATGGCGGAAGACCTTATTGCTCTAATTAGGGGAAGCCAACTTTCCCCTGCAAAAATACAAAGAATTGAATTTCCTTCTGATTCTACAGACAAAGGAGTCCGATTACTCTAACCCCTCTGATTATCAGGACATACTTTTATCTGCCTATGAGGATTCAGATGCAGAGGATTCCATTCCCACTGCCTCCCCTCCAGAGGATTTTTCTTTTGTTGAAACCTTGCATACCTTAAGAGAGCATTTCCACTGGGAATGCTAGGACTACCCTCAGTCCAAAAAGACTCGGATAATTTTTAGATTTGCCTCAGTACATGCCTCTAGCTATACCCCCTGTCCTGGATATTGTAGATGATGTCTTCATGGAATCCAGTCTTACTCCTGACACTTTGCCATGAGCCCCTATCCAGTCTTACTCCTGACACTTTGCCATGAGCCCCTAGGAAACCTGACAGGCACTATAGAGTACCTGACTCTTACAAGTTTCTCTTTAAGAATCCTGCTGTGGATCCAGAGACCATTTCCCAGGGACCTAAAGGCATTAAGGCTACTACAGCCAGAAACCCTATCTTCAGACAGGGATTCCAGAGCTTTAGATAGATGGGGGTAAAAAGGTATGTACGTCTGCAACTTTTGCCATTAGGGCTTTGAATTGCCAGTTTCACATGTTGAAGTACCAGCAACATATTATGGAACTAATCAAACAAAAAAATGGTGTTACTTCCAGATTGTGCAGAAAGTAAAGATTTACAAGAGTTAATGCATTCTGCAAACCAATTTAGTAAACATACTTTGCAGTGTGGGTTTGATGCCTTAGAAGCATCTTGCAGGGCTGCTGTCACTGGGTCTGTACTGAGAAGGCATGCTTGGCTGAATGAACAAATGTTGCCAGATAGTTTGTTTGGCACAAAAGCAGAAGAAGTTGTTAAAAAGGAGAAAAAAGCAAAATCTATGCAAACTGGCCTTCTAAAAACTGGTCCTTTCCAGTCCCTCCTAGGCCTTCTCAGTCCAAACCCAGGGGAAACAGACCACCGACTACAGTCTTAGGGTATGCAGAGAGCTAAACAATGGAGTACTCCCACCTCAAAAACAGGAGTGGTAAGCCACCCCGTTATGGAAAAAGTTCACAATGACTTTTCAGTCATCCTTCCCAGCCATGCCCAAGTACTTGCACCCCTAGGAGGAAAGCTCACCTTTCATGCAAAAAACTGGATGTCCATTACTCAGGACTGATGGGTTCTAAACATTGTATCCCAGGGATACGGATTCTATTTCCACTCACTGCCAATCCCAAGTGGGGTTGCCAGACCTTCCTCCAAACCAGTGGGCAGTGGCTCAAAAGCAAGTACTTTCCCTTCTCAATATCAGGGCTATTCAACATGTTCTAGTAGAACAAAGGAGACAGGGTTTCTACTCCAGACTGTTCCTGGTGCCCAGAAAAGAGAGCTCTTGATGCCCTGTCATGGATCTGTCAATCCTCAACACCTTTCTGGTGGTTCCAAAATTCAAAATGCTTACACTGCAACAGCTTCTTCCTGTGCTAGCCAAGGATGCCTGGTTAGTCACCCTAGACATAAAAGAAGCTTATCTGCACATCTCCATAAGTGAGTCTTGCAGGAAATATCTACGTTTCAGGGTAGGCTGTATGCACTATCAGTTCTCTGCACTTCTCTTTGGCTTATCTACTGCGCCCAGAGTATTCACAAAGTGCCTGGCTCCAGCCATTCCATACTGCAGACAGAGAAATATTCAAATTTACCCATATTTGGATGATTGCCTGATTGAGGCGGACAGTCAGGAATTGCTACTTCAGCACCTCGCATTTGTAAAAAGCCTCCTAAATTCACTGGGGTACACCATCAACGAAAAGAAATCACAACTGGTGCCCAGCCAAAAAATTGTATTCATAGGAGCAAGCTTGAACACAACTTCCCAGATGGCATTCCTCACTCAAGAAAAATAGGTCTATTTGACAAACTACTTCAAACTAATGGCCACAAAAACCCAGTTATCTGCAAGGCAAATACGCAAGCCCTAGGGATCATGGCCTCATGCATTCTGCTAATTCCATGTGCTAGACTGCACATCAGGAAACTTCAGTGATACTTAAAAAGTCTCTGGTGTCAACATTCTCAGGACCTGGAAACAGTGATCCCTGTCATACCTTGTCTAAGGGCAGAGTTCCTTTGGTGGGCAGAGACATGCAACCACAACAAGGGACTTCCTTTCACTCAACCCCTCGCCGGCCAAACCCTAACAAAAGACGCATCAGACTATGCATGGGGGGCTCACATGGCAGGCAAATGCATTCAAGGTAAATGGAGCCCCGGACAAATTCCCCTGCATATCAATCAAAAAGAGATGTTAGCTGTACAGAATGCTCTAACAGCCTTCAAATACCTTATCTTTCCAGGACAGCTCCTGATAAAGACAGACAACACCACAGTTATGTGGTACATAAACAAGCAGGGGGATCTCATTCCTACCCACTCTGCAGGTTAGCCATGGCCCTGTGGAACACAGCCTTGAGCAATCAAGTGCATCTACAAGCTCATTTCTTGCCAGGCAAACAAAACTCACTGACAGACGACAAGCAGATATCTACTGGACCCACACGAGTGGAAACTGGAACCCAACTCATTCAAACTTCTAATCCAGAGGTGGGGGACACCGAAGGTGAACCTCTTTGCCTCCCCCCAAAACCACCAATTGAGCAAATTTTGCACCAGGAATCCTCACAGCAGAGCCTGGAAGGTGGATGCCCTATCCTTTACATGGGAAAACCTCTTAATTTATGCCTTTCCTCCTCTCAAAAGTACTGCTGAAGATCAAACAGGACAGGCCAAGGACAATCCTTATTGCCCCAGACTGGCCACGCCAGCACTGGTACCCACTCCTACGCAGCCTGACAGCAGTGCCACCCTGGCACCTACATCAGACGCCTTCCCTGCTGTCTCAGCAGGGGGGGGGACAGATTTTGCATCCACAACTGCAAACCCTAAACCTTGCAGCCTGACTTATCCCCTGAATACACCACCAGCAACCTTCAGCAAACAGGTGCTGGACGTCATCCTTGAAGCTACAAGGCCTAGTACTTGGAAATCCTATGCTGAAAAGTGGAAAAGATATTGTTCTTGGAGTCAGTCTCAAGGAAAGGACACAGCCGTGCCCACCTTACCTCAAATCCTTGATTACCTAGCAGAGCTGCTCTACAGAGGCCTATCCTTATCATCCATTAAGATTCATGCCTCTGCCATCTCAGCTCATTATAATACTGAGCCACCTGTCTTTTCTCACCCTCTCATCAAACAGTTCCTGAGAGGAGCAAACAATTTAAGGCCCCCTAGGTGAGCTCCCACCCCAGCCTGGGACCTAGACTTTGTACTGGAGAAGTTCACGCTTCCCCCTTTTGAACCTGCTGCTTCAGCAGAGTTAAAATTCCTCTCTCGGAAAACAGCCTTGCTTCTAGCCATCACTTCAGCGAGAAGAGTGTCCGAGTTACTAATGCCTGTGGAATCCTTCATTATTTTCCATGCTGACAGGGTTTCCCTCAGGACTAACCCATCATTTATGCCCAAGGTGATATCCGTGTGGCATTAAACCAATCAATCCATTTGCCAGTCTTTTTCCCTAATCCTCAGAAAAAAGGAGAAAGGATTCTGCACTCCATGGACGTGCACTGACAGCTCGGGTTCTACCGTGACAGGACTAAACCTTTCAGAAAATCTGACCAGTTGCTAGTCAGCTTTGCTACAGGGGCAGAGAGCAAGGCCATTTCAAAGCAAACCATTTCCAAATGGATAGCACACTGCATCCATTTCTGCTACAAGCGCCATGGAAAACCTACCCCACAGGAGATCAGAACTCACTCCACTTGGGCTCCCTCAACCTGTACAGCATTTCTCAGGGGAGTTCCTACCAGAGACATCCTGGAAGTTGCAACCTGGAGTAATGTACACACCTTCACCAAGCATTACCACTTACCTATTTTTTCTAAATCCAGAACTGGATTTGTTACAGCAGTCTTACAAGGCCTGCTAGCCAGCCCTGACACTTCTTGACTGCTTCCACCCTTTCTCAGCTTTGGGAATCAACCCAAGTGTGATGACTGCAACAGTGAAACACGAAGAACATAGCACAGTTGTGTACACTTGCCATAAATGTAGATGCTTGAGTGTATTCACTGTTGCAGTCCTGGTTTCCCTCCCTCCAGCCCCCTGACTTTCTCTATCCATTCTACCTATCCTCTTTATGGCCATATTTTATGGCAGGGGTATTTACCTTTGACTGGAGGTGTGCCACACCATTTAATAGCTTCCTATTTTTAGGGCTTCTGACATTTGGGGCAAGAAAAACTGATGTAATGGCGTCAGCTGCATGTTTTATACCCCTGACGACCTGACGTCATGGAAGAGGCGACGGCATCTGATGCAGAAATCCCAAGAATCTGGTATTCGGGCCAACTGAGGTCTACCTGCAGGCAGATAACCCAGGTTTGATTACTGCAACAGTGAATACACTCTAACATCTACATTTATGGTAAGTGTACACAACTGTACTTTTTAATGCTACATCTTGCATTATTAGCAAATAAGTCAAATATTAGCAATACCATGGTGGACCTAAGGCAGTTTTAGCAGACTGCAGCAAAAATATGAATGGTGCTTATTTTGAAAATTTGCTTGTTAATGTCAGTGTCTTAACAAGCCACATAAATTGTCATTACTTTTGTGGGCTGCATTATGTAACTTGAAATGGCATTATGAGGTGGCATTATGAGGAGTGTAGGGGGTGGCTTAGAAAGTAAATGTTTCATAAAAATCAGTTTCACTGATGATTATGCTTGTTCTGGCTTAATGTAGCTCTTTACATGAATCTAATCTTTACATAAACTAAAATGAAGGTCCTTCTTACAAGAACACACTAGCTCAGATACATTGCAGTTTTAGAACAGTCATCACCATGTCATCACATAACTGCGGTGGTGGTGCTGCAGTAGCATTGTCGGTTGTCCTGTTCGATTCTCAGCTAAAGAGTCTTCTGTGTGGAGACATGCATGAATGGGCGTACCTCCGTTGAAGGTTGTGCATCAGGGCTGGCAACTCGGCACATAAAAATCTACTGTCAATCATTAGCGGACCGTAGTTCCACTGTGGCGACCCTTAACCAGGAAAAGCCGAAAGACACGATGACAACCATGTCATCACATGCTTAATGACATAATATTGAATCAAAAGCACTAGTTTGTAATGGCCATATTATGTCATAGCATTAATGCATCATGCAGTGGAGTTTACTCAGGACAAACCAGGTTCAACCCTGAGGCAAAACCCACGTAATCAAGTACACAGGCAAGAAAGAAATGAATCCCTGTGTAACTCATATCCTTTTTCCAGTTATTTTTTGTCATCGTCAGACAAGCAAGTTTACATTTGTTTTCACCCCTTTTCCCATGGTGTATGAATATTGAGCATGAACTGTTTATATAGTTTGCACATGACTCTGACTAATGAGGTGGGTTTGTATACTTTTGTCTATATGTTGATGTAGTTTTTAATGAATTATTATGTCCTTAGTGAATAATGCCTAATTAAGAGTTATCTGGCACAGTGATGTTCATATTTCTGATGAGTGCATGACAGCACTACTGTATTACAGAGCTAGATTCTTAATGGAAGACTGTCCTCATGTTTGACTGACAAAATGTATTTGTGTTTGAGTACTGATTGTTTTCCTGTGAGGTTCTAATGTAATTTTCTGACAGTTGGGATATTCTCCAGTTATATGTTTTGTTGGATATGTACTATTAGTGCATGACATATTCCCTGCATGGTATATAACAAGTTATATCCTGCAGCAGGACTTGTTGCATCGATACTGCAGGTGCTCCTTACTGCAGAATGGAATTTCAGCATATCAAAACATTCTTGGAATCTCACCACAGTAGAACATTCCTGGAACTGCCATTAGTGGCAGTTTGCCTTTGTCTCTTGTAACCTGAAAACTGCAAATAGTGGCATTTTGGGGCTACATCTTTTCTTTTTCTCTGTTTTCAGGTAGCCTGCAAGCAATGCGTTTTGTCACAGCAGTTGAAATGAAACACCCTGAGTTTGTTGAATCCGTTTCCAGAGAGCTGTGGATGAGGATCTGGTCTCGGGTAAGTTTGCAGTTTACTACATGTATAACATCTTCAGACTGAGTACATGATGAGTCTGTATCTCTGTTTTATTTCTTTTGAATTTGGTGATCTCTAATGGTGGACACCCAAATAAGACCAGGTAAATCAATGCATATTCTCTTCTTTCTTTACAAATAAACATATCATTTTGTCATTGATCAGCTCAGGTTATTTTTGCAGGTGTAAATGAGGTATGGGCGTCATTTTCTTCTCAATATTAGGCAGATGTTTCAGCTCTTTTTGCTCATTGAGGGGAAGAAAAGTTGTGCGATTCCACATAACTTTCTCAGTGTGTGTGCAGTTTGTCAGTATGGCATCTAAGTTTAGGCTTGCGTTCAGCAATGCTCTGAAGTATTTCACTTTAAAAGGTTTATCTTTACTAAAGAAGGCTCACTGATTTCTGACAGGTCGTTATGTTGTACACCCTGCTGATGCCAGGACTTTTCCTTGAAACAGCAAACAGAACTTATCTTCAGAAATTAAATAATGAAGTAACTGTCATTAATTCTGAAGACACGTATGCTTTTAAAGTTTACCCCTAGTACTTACATGAGGTAAAACTACAGCCCACTTCACCGATTTTCCTCCAGCATACAGGTTTCAGGTGGGCTTTGTATGCATTTGCCCAGGCTGTCCTCGTGACCACTGTTGTGTATTCAGCTCCATACTATCACCTTAGATGGTTCGTGGCAGTTGTGGTTCTGTGTAATTTGCTTCTTATGCAGCACAGCAGGCCACATATCAGTTAAAATACATGATTTAGGATACAGGTAAGGAAATTGCTTGTGTTATGTTATTGTTGCAGTTTGTTTACAGTGTGATGAAGTATTTTAAATGCAAGTAGCAATGTTCCCAGTGTTTTAGTATTTCAGAACATTGTTCGCAGACAAGGTTTTATGTCAGAAGATTGATTTCTTTCTTTCTTGACTAAGTAGGTGGGCTGTTCCTTGAACTAGTTTCAGGCACAGTCTAGGTGCTAAGCACTGGTACAGTATAGCAACAATACATCAGTAATAAACTATTTCAAATTTGTACAGAGAAAGGATGCGACATGTATTTGTAGCCTTAGTACCTATGAGGTCTAAACAGAAATTAGTGTCACAGCTGCTTAAAACTCTAAATGTGTGACTTGTCTCTTGCTACTTAGCCACAACTGATATAGTCATCTGATCACTATGCAGATGAGTGAACTTCGTCACCACAGAGGAAATGGCCACCTGTAATCATTTATCTCCCCCTCTGTTTACATGTTCTTCTGTATGGAAAAATGACTCTACATTTTTTATTCATTAAAGCAAATTGATGAATTGTGTATTTGCATTAATGTTTTTTAAAATCTGTTTTTGGGTAATAAAAATGTGGAATTCATTGAATGTGTAGTCCTCATACCTGGGGGGGTAAAATTAATGGTAGCATTGTTTAATGTGTGAACTATACCTTCTGTGTTGAAGATGTAATTATCAGGGGGGTGTTAGCGTTTTGATATGTTATGGTCGAAGATCATATACACATACTGCCAAGTGTCCTTGCAGTGTCCAGCTAGGTAAACTTCCCCTTTAGCCCCTTTTTACTGGTTTAATAGAAGCATTAAAATGGATTCTGTACTGATCTTTGTTGGATTCTGTCTTTCGTGCGTGCATAATGTACATTACAGTTTCTTATTGCCTCCTATCACATGGCTTAAATGTACAGTGCCACTATAAATGCTGCTAAAGCCTGAGCAGATAACATCTGCCACTATCCCTTGATGTGTGATTCCTTGATCATGTGTGGCATAAATGATATGCCTGGGTGGCGGGCAGAATTATGCTCCTGGGAGTGTTGCTAAAGCATGGTTGACTTTTACAATATGGATTCCTGTAATGTCTGATCAGTTACATAGTAAAGGTTCAGAAAATATGGACTTGAAAGCCATTTATTATTTATATTTTGAATGGAAGAATTTCACTCAGCATCTGCACATGGCTTAAGACTGCAGTCATTGACTGCCTACGGCTGCTATGTCGGTTTCACTGTCTACATTATTATTTGGCTACTTGTTGATTATATCATAATTAGTATTTGATTTTGCTGAACTCCATATTTGTTTTAGTCATTGAAAGCATAATTTATTCCATTCGTGGAGCAGTGTGGGAAACTCCATTAATTTGTTCATTAGCGTATGTGCACTGTTGAGCTGTTGCTTTGGCGATTGTGTTTTTGCTTCCACAGTGTTAGTGTCACAGTACTTGGAGACTGATATTGTGGGAAGTCCACAGAGTAACAATTTTTAAAATGTGTTTAAGGCTAAACATAGTTGTGATTGTGGACCATTATTGTCAGAGTCAACTTCCTTTAGGATTGACTTCCGGATGGAGTGGAATTAGTTCTGTAATTGTGGATAATAGAGGGATTATGTGTTTCAGTCAGGCATTTCTGGATGGTTAAAGATGGCACAGTCTAATGAAGATTTTCCCTGAACTGCCATGTTGGCTGTATTCAGTATTGTGGACTTGTTGATGAATATATGATTTTGAAGAAGGAACTGAACTTGGTGAATTTTTTCCACTGATATAGTTTGGGATCCATGGACTTTATTGTTTGACATTATATCTCCAGTGTCTGTTTTTATTACCAGCAAGCAGCATGTATTAATACTTCAGTTAATACTTCAGTTTACTGTTTTGTCAAAAATGTGAATGGTTATAAACTTCTTTGAGTTGTGTTTTGTAATTGAATTGTACTTAGGAAGTAAGCAGATATTTGAACTTCACCTTGAGGTGCTTGTAAATAAAATTGTGATCCCAGTCCCTTAAGCCATTATCTTTGCTCAGACGTTTCTGTGCTGAGTAATGAGGCAAGATATGGGGCATATCCCATCTGTGTTCTTTTAAAGAGCTTTAGCTTCACAAAGGTTGTTTCTGCTGCAACCCACAAATTTGGTCCATTACAGGACTTGATATTCCAGTTTGGTGTTAAAAGCAGGGACTTGGTGATGGGACTGGTCCCTTGGATGACTCACTTGATGGCTCATTTCATACTTTGCCTGCCTTACTGAGTTATTACCTCTTGATGTGCACCTGTTCACCTCTGGAGTTCTGTGGAGGCTTGAGCAGCTGCTAGAGGGAGTCAGTGTGCCCAATCCATAGTCTTTCTTGATGGCTTATGAAAGTCATATCATATGTCCTGAATATCCTTACCCCAGCTTTGTGTACATCTAACACTTGTTGCATAGAAGGAGGAATGGTTCATTCATGAACTGCATTCATTGTGCAGGCTTGAACTGAGGTCAGAGTAAAAATGTCGGTGGGCTGTCCTCGAAGATAAAGTCTAAACCAGAGTTGTCTTTTTTCACGAGATCACCATCTGTTAGAAAGCATCTTTGTGTTCAGTATGATTTCTAAAATACTGAATTATTTATTTAACTTTTGTTTACCGGGAAAGTCCAACTTGGAACAAAGCCAATTTTCAGCAGAAGAAATGCTCCAAATGCATGTCTTTAACGTGGGAGGAAACCTGAGCACCCATAGAAAACCCACATGAATGAAGGGAGAAGATGTTCACAAACCTAGATAGCTGTAGATCAGGAGTGTTCATGGGTGTGTACTAGGCTAATGGCCTTGGAGCTTTTACAAGCCTAGCCCATAGAAGTGCCCTGGCATCGTGCTGTCCGATGTTAGTTCCCAGTGCCTCTATCAAGTAGAGCCACTGGAGTGATCCCTGGGGGTGAATTTTCTATTTCCCATCCACTCACCAAGATTTCTCTTGAAGAAGGCCAGTAAGGTGCTCTGCTTGGCATGTATGGGAAGTCTATTCCAGAGCATGAGCATTCGCTGGGTTATGAACCTGTCCCTCCAGCATGTTCTGTTAATTGTGGTAATAAGGTTGAGGTCTCTGGAGCATGTGGTGGTGAGGGATTGGGATTTCTTTAGATGTAGCATTTCCTAACAGAGCTGGTGAAATGAATGAGTAATTGAGTAATATTAATGTTGTCTTGAAGATCTGAGAAACTGATGCCACATTTTGTTGTTCCAGTGGACTCACCTTATGTAGCTTTCCTACGAACATAGTACCCCTCACAGTAGTGCTTCAGTTAAGTCTGCTATTGCTACTGAGTTTAATTTCAACCAATCCACTCATCTAACATTTTTCTTTCTCAAGTTATTGTAATAGAGGTAAATATTTTCTTTTTTTTTATGGTTATGTAGAAATAACTAAGATAATGTCTTAATTCAAAGTATATTAGGAAAGACTCAGCTATTCATTTTTCTCAGGCAAGAAACATGTTTGTAAACTTTCTAAGGTGACTTGTAAATGGCTATCATACTGTATTTTGGATTTCACTATAAAATTGACTTGTCCCTACTCTGCTTCACTAGCGCATTTCACTCGCACTGTTGCTGCATCTTAGACTTTTCTGCTGTGCAGCATTAAGTAATATTTATGCAGCTGTTACTTGGTCTTCACTGAATACCTTTGCAAGGCACTATATGCTTGATGTGATATCCAGGTCTAGGTCTTTCTTTGTGTCTTTGATGATAAAAGTATGCTGCCATGAGAAAGACCACCAGGAAGGATTAACCTTGGTCTCTCTGGCTCTTATTGTAGATGGGCCTTCTCATACCAGATAGAGCCATGTCTCCCCAACCAGATGTACCACAGGGAAATGTCTCACTGCCTAGGTGCTTGAACCCCAATTTCCCTACAGTTTTCATCAGCAACATTTTGAAATAACTGATTGGAATCTTTTCCCAGGATCTGGATGTGGTGAAGGAGCAAGTGTGGTGACCAGGCTCGACTGTAGTGCCTGTATGGGATTTGCACTAGATCTGTCGGGACCAGATGCATCATTAAAATTTTGATGCTTGCTTGCGTGCTGTGCCCTTCATAGTTTGGGATTTGATTTCCTGAAGGAGCTGTTGAGACTCCCCAGACTAGATATCTCAGATCATCAGGTGAGAGAGCTGGTGACTGTTTCACAGGTGAGACTCCCCTGAGTAGATATCTCAGATCATCAGGTGCGAGGGCTGGTGACTGTTTCACAGACCAGGTTGAAAACATCCTGCGGAAGTTCTTATCTTGCCTTGGTCCTTTTGCAGTTTGCTTCCATCTCTGATTCAGTTGCATGAACTTGAGTATTTCTGTAAGATACCCCTAAGGTTCCTTCTTTTTAACAGAGTTTACTTAAGACTATCATTGGGATCCTGCAGCCTGCAGAAAGCTAGATGTCTGATCTTTTTTAATTTAAATTTTAGTTTGGAGTATTTAATTTGATGTCTCTTGTAGCTTTATTTTGTATTTGCTGTTTCATGTGCTTTTTTTTCCCTGCAAGTTGCTTAGGATTTGGGCATTTAAGTATGTGCACAATACTGATTTTTACCATAATTTAAGTAATTTTTCATCAGAATCGGAGCGAATAAGTAATAGGTTAGGCTAACATATTGAGTAACTTGTTCCTAGTGCATTTTTAGGTAACTGACATGAAATAGATTAGCACAGTAGAGATATTGTCTATTTAACCTGCTTCCTTTCTCTGTACTAGGTCATTACCAATAGGTGACAACAACTGAATTGTTACAGTATATCTGAACTTCATTAAGGCCTTTGGTAACTGTATTTTACAGATAGTGGAAAAACAAAACCTTTTAGTGACGGTACCACATTAGTGAGGTAGATAGGAAGTTGTTAGCTGGTATGTTGTAAACAAAGTATGACCAATGGAGGTGGAGCTGTCCGATGACGAGTTTCCACAGGTTCAATGTGTGGACCGCTTGTATCCGCACATTATAGCATGTGTCATGCAAGGGCTACAGAGTAAGGCAGCCTACTTTGCTACAATAATATTTATCAAAGAAGGTAGATAAACAGTATGACAGTAGGTCCTCCAGTATGTACTAGTTTGGCAAAACAGCTCAGTACAAAATAAATCTAGAGATGTATACAGTGGGGGGTGGGGGTGGATTTAGCCACTGTTAACCTGTCCATTATGAAATGTAGCCCTAGAATGTGCAAAGTAAGAAAGGGATCCAACTACAATTGTCACCCTGTAGCTGAATAAATTGTGCAGTATAAGAGGGCATTTGGAAAGATGGGCAAGTACAGGGATGCATTTTTATAGACTCATAATTTAGAGAAACCGATGTCATCCTACAGTTAAAGCATAGCAATGTTTTCATTTGGAATTCTATGATCATTTCAGAGTACCATATTAGGAAAGGAGGCTTTAAATTAATTGAGTGCAGTGTAAAATTTCCTAAATGATGAAATGAATGAGGAAATTGAGTAATATTAAATACTGCAAGCATTTGGAGTGTACATATTAAGGCAGTGAATGGCATAAAGAGAGAGTGACAAATGCACTGAATCACCAAACATTTAGGTGAAAACTTTGTAGAGGAACAATAACAATGAAGACATGGACCTGGATGGCAGTTCTAATGGGGAAGTTTTATTACAGGCTGCTAAGGGAGTTTTGAGAGAATTAGACATGTAGATTGAATATGTTGCATAGAATCTAGGATGTGTATTTCATTTGGACATTAGCTTCTGAAGTGACGTTTGTAAAGTAAGAAGTGGATGTGGTATGTTGAAAGGAAGAAAGATACAAGCCTTTTTGATTTCCTTTAAGGAGCTGCATTGCTATTAGGGTTGTCCACAAACGTAGATAGCTGTAGATAAGGAGTGTTCATGGGTGTGTACTAGGCTAATTGCCCTGGAGCCTTTACAAGCCTAGCCCATAGAAGTGCCCTGGCAACGTACTGTTCGACGTTAGTTCCCAGTGCCTCTATCAAGTAGAGCCACTGGAGTGATCTCCAAGGTGAACTTTCTATTTACCATCTACTCACCAAGATTTCTCTTGAAGAAGGCCAGTGAGGTGCTCTGCTTGGCATGTATGGGAAGTCTGTTCCAGAGTATGAGCAGTCTCTGGGTTATGAACCTCTCCCTCCAGCATGTTCTGTTGATTGTGGTAATAAGGTTGAGGTCTCTGGAGCATGTGGTGGTGAGGGATTGGGATTTCTTTAGCTGTAGCATTTCTAACAGAGCTGGTGAAATGAAGGAGTAATTGAGTAATATTAGTGTTGTCTTGAAGATCTGAGAAACCAATGCCAAATTTTGTTGTTCCACTGGATTCACCTTATGTAGCTTTCCCACGAACAGAGTACCCCTCACAGTAGTGCTTCAATTAAGTCTGCTATTGCTACTGAGTTTAATTTCAACCAATCCACTCATCTAACATCTTTCTTTCTAAGTTATTGTAATAGAGGTAAATATTTTCTTTTTTTATGAAAATGTAGAAATAACTAAGATAATGTCGTAATTCAAAGTATATTAGGAAACACTCGGTTTTTCATTTCTTTCTCAGACAAGAAACATGTTTGTGAACGTTCTAAGGTGACCTGTAAATGGCTTTCATACTGTATTTGGATTTTACTATAAAATTGACTTGTCCCTACTCTGCTTCACTAGCACATTTCACTTGCACTGTTGCTGCATCTTAGACTTTTCTGCTGTGCAGCATTAAGTAATATTTATGCAGCTGTTACTTGGTCTTCACTGAATACCTTTGCAAGGCACTATATGCTTGATGTGATATCCAGGTCTAGGTCTTTCTTTGTGTCTTTGATGATAAAAGTATGCTGCCATGAGAAAGACCACCAGGAAGGATTAACCTTGGTCTCTCTGGCTCTTATTGTAGATGGGCCTTCTCATACCAGATAGAAAAGTTATGTACTTCCTTACCATAATGGTAGATTTAGATGAGCAGTGCATCCTTGATAATGTATTCACCCACGTCCCCCCTTCTTTTTGTATGCCTGGTCTAAAGTGTATATCTTATTTTTGTGCACTTTGCATTGGCTCAGTAGAGGTCTCAAGAGGAAGGACTTCACAGTGCATTATAGAATAAGGGGTGGGATGTAGTAATCTGGGAAATTTCCAAGTGCTGAGCTGTCCTAATGCCTGTCAGCATCAGTCCTGCTGTTATCTAGGATGGACGTGCTCATCCAGATATATTGTGGTAAATACACAGCTTTTTATTTATTTTTGAAGAGATTAGGCTTGTATCTGGTCTTGCACTTCAGATAGGGAGCCAGAATCTGATGAGAGTGAAGCACTGAAGAGGCAGTAGAAGATAGGAAGAGAGCATGTCTGGCAGGTGAAAATAAAACAGGTAGCTAATCTGGTACCAGTAGGATGATAAGTGGTTACAGAAAGAAGTAAAATAACTGGTGGAAGAGTAAGCATGTAGGGAATGTAGACTGGGCTGGTGAGGACTCATGGGGACATGGTATGGGTGACTAGTTAGTGCTTCTGTTGCTCAGTTTGTTGTGTGTGTGAGAGACTGAGGAAAGGTGACGGTGTCTAGCCATGGAGAATGTAGAGTGTCTGGACTGTGTTAAGCAAAGTCTGACTGGTTAGAAATGCAAGAAGTGATGAACACTTTCTGGAGTAAAATCCAGTAATTTATTTTCTAGTACCAATTTTATCCACTTCAGAGTTAGTTGGTGGAAGCTATAACCTATTCTAAACTATCTGGCCCAGTTAATTTCCAAGAGAATATCTTCAAGATCCAAGGAAGTCATCTTACCACTGTACTCTTCCTTTATCAAACAAAACGGTGTAAGAAACTTCTCTGTGTGGAAGATTTTCAGTCCATATAGCTCTAGTTAATCACTGTATATTAATCAGATCAGACAACAGTAGTAGAAGTAGCGAACTGAAACTTGTCTTAAGTCAAAAAAACAATAAAAAATATATAATTTGAAAAATTGTGCAGAATTACACGAAGTACTCGAAAGTAATCTAAGCAAGGCAGGCAGTCTGTTTCCAGTTGAAAATCCTTTAAGTACACAGATAAGCGATCAAAGTCAAACAAAATAACAGAGTAATAGTTTCCTCACAAGCTTCCTCAGTGTGTGTGTGTGTATATATATATATATATATATATATATATATATATATATATATATATATATATATATATATATATACTTTTTATCAGGCAAGGGAGTGGTTTATTGTGCTGTAAAACAAAGTGCTATTGGTACACATGTTAAATTCACATCCCTTCCCCCATCATTGTGATATTTGAGCTGGTTGTGCCCTACTTAGTAGCTGTCATAATAATATGATCCTTCTGTACGTTAAATAAAATTTGTGATGATGTGGTACCTCTTATGTAGATTATTAAGTCTGTGATTTTATCCAAGACAATATACTAACGACCTGAGATTTCCACTCTCCTGGACTACATGAAAAGAGACATAGAGGAGCTTCCTTCTGGATTATGTAGCCCAGGCAGGTATGCGACCCTAACCCTGAGCAGTATCCTTCCCCTTCACCAAGAATGATACCCACAATATAGAAGACAAGATGATCAGCTTTAACAATTGGCTTAGTAATGTCTGTGTTCATTTAAAGGGGATCCAGTGTTCTGAATCTGCCTGGGATGACATGCTTGACGTAAGCCACGGCTGTCTTCATGCAAGGGACGCTTGCACCTGTCACCCTGGGATTCCAGGATATTGGCTAAGGCTCTTGCCACCCCATAGTGCCTTTTTAGGCAAGGCTCAAATTCTAAACCTACCACCTAGAAAACAAAATGGGAAGAAATTGAGGGTAATGCTGCTCAATGCCAGAAGTCTAAATCTCAAAATGCACTTTCGAGGCCCTTCTCAGTATGGAGAACATCGATGTCTGTGCTGTAACTGAAACCTGGTTCAAGGCTCCTGAGAGCACCCGGCACTATTAGGTTTTACCTCATATCATGCGTTCCGGCCCCAAAACCGGACCACTCCACAAAAGGGGTGTATCCATATTCATAAAGGATACCTCACACCTCCAGGTTGAGTGGCAACGCATGAAGCTTGAAACCATCCAGGTGCAACTAACCATAGGCAAAACTGCTCTACAAATTGTAGCATGCTACAGGCCACCCTCTCAAACTCAGGAACCCCACAGCCTTCCTGAAGACACTGGAGGTATAAATGTATCTCAAACACCATCATATTGGGTGACTTCAACTACCGAATATAGACTGGGAACATTACTCAAGCCCTAACTTTCTAGCCCAACGGTTCCTGGGTTCATAAATTCAAATGCCATGGAACAGCTAGTCACTGTTCCACGAGGAGGAGAAAATATACTAGATCTCATTGTCACAAACATGGGGACAAAATGCTCCACACGGAAGTATATCCCTCATTGGTGAGATCTGATCATAAACTAATCTCACTGGAAATCCACATCCCGCCCCACCCCAAACAAAAAAGACCATAGTGAAGAACTTCTCTAAAGCAAACTTCACACTACTCAAAGACTGGTGTGAATATCCTTCAAGGCCCCTGAGCCAGAGAAACCACAGCTAAAGCCTGAAGCCCTTACAAAATGCCTTCTATGAACACCTCAGGACTGCATGGATCAGGCAATCCCAAATAAAACCAAGACTCTTTCACAAAGGGCAAAAGCGTCCAGTCCTGGTGGACCCCAGCCATTAACAAACTTTACAATAAGAGGAGAAGCTATTACATGATAGAACAAAATCCATAAAAGAAGTGCTGATCATTATTAGTAAAAAATCACGAGGCACTCATAAAATCAACTAAGGCCAATTTTTGAGAGAAAAATTGCCATGGATTCAAAAGGACAATCATAAAGGCCTTTTTCAGCTATGTTAGGAACCTGGGTGGAAACTCACAGATATGCTCAGAATTAGTCCAAAATGATACAAAATCACTGAACCCACAGACATTGCCAACATACTGGCAGACAGGTTCAGTGCAAACTTCACCCCTCTCCCCTAAAGGAGATAACTATCCCAACCAGTGTAGCCTCCCGGACATCTCAAATCGCGGGTGAAAGCTGCTCTCTCTAAAGCTAAAACACAGCATCAATGGGACCGGATGGTGTCCCTGGCTGTGTGCTACCACGAGCTAAATGAGAATTAAACCCGCACATAAGGCAGCTGTTTAATCTCAGCCTTACCACAGGATCGTGCCCAAGGAGTGGCGTCACGGCAGCTGTGGTCCCACTCCACAAAGGCGGTGCCTCTCCACGGACCCTGGTAATTACGCCCCATAAGCTTAACAAGTCTGGTCTGCACAAAGCTGGAGGATCATAATGGAGCTCATACAAAGGAAACAAAGATATAGGGGGACTTGCAGACATTGGACCCGACCCAGTTTCCCAGCTGTCAAAGGGAGAGATCATGCCTTTTTTGAACTTGGTTGAGATTCTTGAAACAGTCACCAAGGCCATTGATTCGAGGAAAAGGCAGTCCATACAGCCTACCTTGACCTTGCAAGGAGAAGCTTCGACACAATACCCCGAATCTGGTATTTGTAGAAAACTTACCAGCTTAAATGTAAACCCATATGTCACAAGATGGGGTTTGCAAACTGAAGCTTAAGGACAGAACCACAGAGTTTAGAGTTGCTGGCTGGCTGTGTCAGACTCCAAGCCCAGGTGCAAGTGTGAACCCCACAGAGTCGGAGTCCTTGGCCCCTATTGTTTGGCAGTGTTGTCTTGAAGATCTGAGAAACCAATGCCAAATTTTGTTGTTCCACTGGATTCACCTTATGTAGCTTTCCCACTAACAGAGTACCCCTCACAGTAGTGCTTCAATTAAGTCTGCTATTGCTACTGAGTTTAATTTCAACCAATCCACTCATCTAACATCTTTCTTTCTAAGTTATTGTAATAGAGGTAAATATTTTCTTTTTTTATGAAAATGTAGAAATAACTAAGATAATGTCGTAATTCAAAGTATATTAGGAAACACTCGGTTTTTCATTTCTTTCTCAGACAAGAAACATGTTTGTGAACGTTCTAAGGTGACCTGTAAATGGCTTTCATACTGTATTTGGATTTTACTATAAAATTGACTTGTCCCTACTCTGCTTCACTAGCACATTTCACTTGCACTGTTGCTGCATCTCAGACTTTTTCTGCTGTGCAGCATTAAGTAATATTTATGCAGCTGTTACTTGGTCTTCAATGAATACCTTTGCAAGGCACTATATGCTGGATGTGATATCCAGGTCTAGGTCTTTCTTTGTGTCTTCGATGATAAATGTATGCTGCCATGAGAAAGACCACCAGGAAGGATTAACCTTGGTCTCTCTCTGGCTCTTATTGTAGATGGGCCTTCTCATACCAGATAGAAAAGTTATGTACTTCCTTACCATAATGGTAGATTTAGATGAGCAGTGCATCATTGATAATGTATCCACCCACGTTCCCCCTCCTTTTTGTATACTTGGTCTAAAGTGTATATCTTATTTTTGTGCACTTTGCATTGACTCAGTAGAGGTCTCAAGAGGAAGGACTTCACAGTGCATTATTGAATAAGGGGAGGGATGTAATAATCTGGGAAATTTCCAAGTGCTGAGCTGTCCTAATGCCTGTCAGCATCAGTCCTGCTGTTATCTAGGATGGACGTGCTCATCCAGATATATTGTGGTAAATACACAGCTTTTATTTATTTTTGAAGAGATTAGGCTTGTATCTGGTCTTGCACTTCAGATAGGGAGCCAGAATCTGATGGGAGTAAAGCACTGAAGAGGCAGTAGAAGATAGGAAGAGAGCATGTCTGGCAGGTGAAAATAAAATAGGTGGCTAATCTGGTACCGGTAGGATGATAAGTGGTTACAGAAAGAAGTAAAATAACTGGTGGAAGAGTAGGGAATGTAGACTGGGCTGGTGAGGACTCATGGGGACATGGTATGGGTGACTAGTTAGTGCTTCTGTTGCTCAGTTTGTTCTGTGTGTGAGAGACTGAGGAAAGGTGACAGTGTCGAGCCATGGAGAATGTAGAGTGTTTGGACTGTGTTAAGCAAAGTCTGACTGGTTAGAAATGCAAGAAGTGATGAATACATTCTGGAGTAAAATCCAGTAATTTATTTTCTAGTACCAATTTTATCCACTTTAGAGTTAGTTGGTGGAAGCTGTAACCTATTCTAAACTATCTGGCCCAGTTAATTTCCAAGAGAATATCTTCAAGATCCAAGGAAGTCATCTTACCACTGTACTCTTCCTTTATCAAACAAAACAGTGTAAGAAACTTCTCTGCTTGGAAGATTTTCAGTCCATATAGCTCTAGTTAATCACTGTTTATTAATCAGCTCAGACAACAGTAGTAGAAGTAGCGAACTTAAACTCGTTTCAAGTCAAAAAAATAATAAAAAATATATAATTTGAAAAATTGTGCAGAATTACACTAAGTATTCGAAAGTAATCCAAGCAAGGCAGGCAGTCTGTTTCCAGTTGAAAATCCTTTAAGTACACAGATAAGCAATCCAAGTAAAACAAAAATAACATAGTAATAGTTTCCTCACAAGCTTTCTAAGTGTGTGTGTGTGTATATATATATATATATATATATATATATATATATATATATATATATATATATATATATATATATATATATACTTTTTATCAGGCAAGGGAGTGGTTTATTGTGCTGTAAAACAAAGTGCTATTGGTACACATGTTAAATTCACATCCCTTCCCCCATCATTGTGATATTTGAGCTGGTTGTGCCCTACTTAGTAGCTGTCATAATAATATGATCCTTATGTACGTTAAATAAAATTTGTGATGATGTGGTACCTCTTATGTAGATTATTAAGTCTGTGATTTTATCCAAGACAATATACTAAGTCATAGCTGAAAATATAGCAACCTTAATCCATTTGGCAATCAAAAAATATATATAAATATATACATATACAATTTGCATGTAAAAAAATCAATTGTAAAAATCATATTCTATTTTCATAACCTATTATTAACAAAGATCGCTTTTGTCCTTCTAGACTTCTTCAGGTCTGTGTACAAGA
The DNA here is from genome assembly GCF_019279795.1 of Protopterus annectens. Classification (NCBI taxonomy): domain Eukaryota; kingdom Metazoa; phylum Chordata; order Ceratodontiformes; family Protopteridae; genus Protopterus; species Protopterus annectens. The sequence goes on along the minus strand of NC_056741.1, from coordinate 343,137,026 downwards.
ACCCTAAACTTCTTCAGGTCTGTGTACAAGAACCCTAAAAACTATCTATAAAAATATTATTGTATAATTAGTATTGTTATTACACATCATTTTGAATAAAGTGGAAAAAAGAGAACAAGAAAAAGAAAAAAAAATGTATGATGATTGAAAACAAAATCTACACTAAAACTGATTTAACATGGTATTTAAAACTAATTGGTAGAATAAAATAAAATTAGTTATGTAAACAATGTGGCAATTTTCTAAGTTCTAGTACACTTTTAATTGAACAGTAGTAGTTCAGTCCAGGCTTCCTAAAAGAGTTCAGCTTTGTCACATGAATTCATGTTTCTCCATAATATTTGGGATGTCTCCTTCAAGATCATCCATGTCTATGCAACCTATTCTTTTGTTTCCTCTATCTGCCCATTCTTCCAACTCCTCCCTTTCAGTTAATGCCTTTGGTAACCTCACCTGCTATACTTCAGTGCATGCTCCTTTTCATTATGCCTGTTTCACAGGAGACTGATTGGCCTATTTTTTCCATTAAAGGTGGGCATCGAGTTGTAGGGTGCTGGCCAGTATTCAGTTGTGCAGATTGAGTCATTAAGTCCTGTCCTCTTGCTGCAGCTGTGACTTCTATTGCTTGCTCAGAGTATATGCGAATACATATGATCAGTTATGCAACTCACAGTACGAGGAGAAACTGTCAGCACAAGTGTACAGTCTTGTAGTTCAAATAAGGAAACCAGCTGCAGCAAACTTACATTTGCAGTACACATCTCTCAAATCCCCCAGCCAACTTTTTCAGCACTAGGATTGCTAATCAGACCCAGGACATCTGGAACAAAGACAGGGTTTAATCCATCTTTGCTAGCAGATCTTATTTTCTGTCTGACCTCACATTTGAAGCTTTCATGTATGTCTATCAGTACTCGACTTCCATCTCACCCTTTTCTGTCATTCCTATGCAGCCTATACACCCCAGCATCTCCATGTCATATCTGCACTTGCCATTGACATATCATTCATTGATACTGACAGAGTTCATCCTGTTCACCTGCCTCACTACCATCATGTACTACATAACACCATCCAGCCATTCCCAGATCTGCTCTGTTTGTTCTTCTGTCATATTTCTCTTTTCCTTCTTTTTACTGCCAGAGGGTATGCTGATCAGCTTGGATTTAAGGGCAAGTAACAATGCAGCTACTTGGTGGGTCCTGCTGGTGGTACAGTGTGTTAAAATCTGTTGAGTACCTCTGGGTGAATTAAAAAGGAAAGCTCTGCAGCGTGCAATGTACTGAAGCTATGGGCCAATATGCTTTCCTGGAGCAGTTTTTAAACAATAACAATTCTGTATGAGGAGTTTGCCCTGTAAGTATGCTGAGAACATCTTGGGGTAAAGGAACAAAATAAGGTTTCCACTTTCACTGTTTTATTTTTTTACTATATACAGCGTCATAAGCTTAAGACGAAGTTGAGGTTATTGCATGAAGAAGATAATGGGGAATAGATGTGTAAAATTACACTTTCGCAAATGATATATTAAAACTTTTAGACCCAGAAACTTTTACATGTTAAGGCAGTCTGAGGAATGGAGATCTAATGTATGTGTGTGTGTGTGTGTGTGTGTGTGTGTGTGTGTGTGTGTATATATATATATATATATATATATATATATATATATATATATATATATATATATATATATATATATATATATATATATATATATATATATATTTGAGATCTTGATTGTGTGGGTGTGTAGCGCCAAAGATTGTATCAAAATCTGTGAATTTAACCAGTGCCAGTATCTGCTGCTTCTGGGAGGTTACAGTACAGCAGGGAGTGGGAATTTGTCTTTTCCGTTCTGTAGTGTGATCTATGAGTTGGTATATATAAGAAGTAGGTGGTGTGCAAAGTGTAAAGGTGCTTGCCTCCCTGCATTAAAATTATTTGTGTTGTGTGGTTCAGTCTTTCAGGATCCAAATGCTGAGATTCTCAGTTTTGAATGTTTGACTACATAAAGGTGAATGCTAATTGTATCATTAGCAATGTACCCCTAAGTGTAGTCTCGGAGTTAAGGGATTTGGGTATCCAGGTAGATAGTAGCCTGAACTTTAAATGTCATGTATCCACAGTGAAAAGGAAATCTTTCTATGTGGCACAATTTAAAAGTAAAGGTGTGCCATCCAGATCCAGGGAAATTGTAGACCCACTGTACACAGCCCTTATTAGACCAATAATTGAGTACAATAGGTCATTTAGAATGTACTTGACCAGACAGCTACAACACCTGGAGCGAACTCCAAAGGTTCCTTACAAAGAAAATGCAAGGTGTAAACAACATGTTCTATGTGGATAGACTGAAAGCCCTTTCCCTTTACTGTATCATCTAGCAGCTATTATGGGGTGACCTATGTCTGAACTACAAGGTGTTCACAAATCCAATCCTGATGGAGCTGCTGCATATCTGCAAGACAAACAGCATGAGGGTCACCCATTCCAGGAATTTGAACTTAGTCAGTGTGTCAGACAGGACACACTGGAGAGATAAATACTTGTCCCAGAGATTGCCACTTCTTTGGAATAGGCTTCCTATTAATGTAAAGCAAAGTCCTTCCCTGGCCCTCGTCAAGGCCAGTCTAGATCGATGGTTGGGGACCATGTATTTACACCAGGGGTGGTGCCTATCTCCTTTATGGATAGGGCCAATCTGGAAAATCTATAAAAGTACCCAAGGCACAGGAACAAACCCATGCAGTTCTTCTTTCTTACCATGTAAATTGGGTTATATTGGCTAGGCTTGTAAAGGCTTTGGAGCCATTAGCTTAATAATGTCCTGTGAACAAATTGAGAGTATGAGGAATGTTTTATCTGCAAAAATCTGCTTTGTGTCATTTAGTTGCTTACATTTCTCAGGTCACAACTCATAGTTGAAAGTATGTATATGATTCTATAGATACTGCATCCAGGGCTGTTGCCATTGGTATTGCGTTGCGGAGGTTTGTCTGGCTGCATTCTCAGAATCTCCCAGATGATGTAAAAATGAGATTTTAAATTCTCCCTTGAATGGAGAATTAGTGTTTAGACCCACTGCTGCAGAGGTTATCAAAAATGTGACAGAGGTAAACTAATTCAGGGAAACTGTCAGATTTCATCTCCAAATTTTCCAAGGGATTTTCTACTCTCTTCCAGTTTTGGCAAGAAACTAAATAAATAGTCTCGGCAGAATGCTGTTAAGCAAACATTTAAAAAGCAGTAGCAGAAACGTTCTAAAAAGAAAGGAGAACCCCCCCCCCCCCCCAGATCTAAGGACAGTATGATAAATCAGAATCAGGGTTGGGAGGGTGGCCTAATGGTTAAGGTGTTTGCCTTACAAACGCAAGGTGCAGGGTTTGAGTCTCGCAAGGGATAATTGACTAAGCTTAAAATGGCTTGCAAGGGCAGTTAGCTTAGCACTAATCTATGAACCTATGAATGACTGTTTAAGGGGCCTTGTCCTCCCTCCCACCTTGGCACTCTTATCCTTTCAAAAAATCTATGTATCCTGTTGGTCTTTGACAGCAGACTGTTTCAGACAAGTGATGTCCGAGACTTCAGTCAACATTGGCACTCTTATCCTTTCAAAAAATCTATGTATCCTGTTGGTCTTTGACAGCAGACTGTTTCAGACAAGTGATGTCCGAGACTTCAGTCAACAAGGCTACAAATGTCAGTGGTAAGATCTCGGGAAATTCCTCCACATCCACCAAACCATTCACTTTCCACCTTTCCTACAAAGCATGTTGTCATGGGCAATAATAGAAGTTCCTCCATCCTATCTGGGAAAAGGATCTTATTTAAAATGCTTATAGTGCCAAAGAGGGTAAATATCTGGAGGTCATTTTCTGGATCTTTCTTTCCTAAACCAATTTGTGATAGTGCCCAAGTTGAAAATGCTTTCCCTTCGCAACCTGTTAACAGTTTTTTTCTCATTTGAGTTTCTTGTTAACCTTAGATTTAAAATGCGTACCATCACATTCATGGCCATCCAGATTTCAGGCATTTCTTAAAGTTGTGTGTGCCTAGATCATACTGTCTGTTCTCTGCATTCCCTTTGTGCTACTCACTGCTCCAAGAATATTCACAAAGTGTCAAGCTTCTGTTATAGCCCATTGCAGGCTACAGGATGCCCACATTTTTCCTTATTTAGGTGACTTTTTTTATTTTTGCAGAGTCTTTATCAAATTAAGGAATCTTTCTCACTTAGAATCCCAGCATGTGTTGGAGGTCATTCAAAAGTTAGTTTTGACTCCATCACACAGGATTGAGTTCCTGGGGTGTCTGCTAGACACCTCAGTTCAGTGAGTTTTTATTTCACAGGAAAACTAGACCTTTGTTTAGATCTTTTTTCAGGGGTTAGACTGCAGTCACTGGGAGGAATACCTCAGGATTTAGGGTCTCATGGCATTAGTTTTCATAATACCTCTTGCAAGACTCCACGTGAGAAAGATACAGTAGTATCTGAAGTCTGGACCCAGTACTAACACCGGTTATTTTTTCAACTTCCAGTTCTGGGGTTTGTGAGGACAGAAATCACTTGGAGACATCGAATATCCCTGAATCCAGGTTTCCCTTTCTCCCTGCCAGTTCCAATTTAAATCAGTCATTCACCACAGAAGCTTCAGAATCTGCTTGGGGGAGCAGTGTTAAGAGTGATGAACATGGAAGGTGTCTGGGACATCGAAGACAGATGCAAGCATAAATATAAAACAGATGCTTGCTCTTATCAAGGCTCTCAACTCTCTGAATCATATTTGTTCCACAGGACCTCTTCAGGTTGTTACAGACAATGCCACAGTATTGTGGTGCATCAATAAGCAAGGGGTAACCAGGTCTTACCCCCCACCCCATGCAGACTAGTCATAGCTTTACAGCACAGACTCCCTCTGCTGGTGTCTTACATTCTGTCAGAGTTAAATTGCATGGCAGACAAGCGTAGCAGGACAAGAGCAGACAATTATGAATGGAAATCAGATTGGGGGTCTTCCAAGACTTGATCCAACTCTGAGGAGTTCCTGTAATAGATAATTTTTCCTCCTCTTTGAATAGTCACCGGGCAAAATTTCTGCTAGAGGACTCCATGCAAGTAAGTCGGGGAGACAGATACCTTTTCATTTCCTTGGACAGGATTGTTCTTGTATGCTTTGCCACCCTTTCTACTGATATCCAGGGTACTTCTAAAGATTTGGAAAGAATTCCCAAGATCATTATGACTCCCCCCTTCTGGCCTAGGAAACAGTGGATGTTCTTTGTGTTTTCACTGTTGCACTCATCACGTTTGGGTTATCCCTGCCATGGTAGCTCTCGACTGGCCCGAATACCAGAGGCTTAGTATTTCTGCATCGGTTGCTGTTGCTTCAGGACTGACGTCAGGTCATCAGTAGTATAAAGTAAGGCAGCCGACACCATTACATCAGTCTTTCTTGCCATGGAGCCCAAAGCAGAAGCAGTTTGCACGAGTGCCGGTCAGCCGCTACCTGAGTTTCGTCTACCGGTTTTGAAGCTGAAGTCATCTAAAGCTAAGTACCCCATTGGAGATCCTTATTTCTTGCACTAACCAATGTCAGAAAAAGTTAACAATTGTCTCGCCTGTGGAAAGCAAATACCACACAGAGACTTTCATTCTTACTGCATCACTTATTTAGGCCCAGACCACGATATCCACTGTCGCTTCTGTGCTTTGTTCAATGCCAGAACTATCAGTCGTCGGGCCCTTATTGTAGCTAGATATTTTCGTTTACAGTCCTCGAACTCAGATATGGCTTCGGTAAGCCATCTGACAGTAGATCTTCTGAAAAACTGTAAAGATAAAGACAGAGACAGACTGCACTGGTCCAAAAGACAGAGACAGACTGCACTGGTCCAAACCTACCGACGACGCTTCCGTTAAGCTAGTCGACAGTTCTCCGGTCCTCAGTGAGATGCTTTTGCAGCCCCTGATACCCGCTTCTGCGGATTCGCAGGCTGCTACCGAGACTCTTTCGGAGTCTGGTATGCCGCAAAACTGTTCTTCGACTAAGGATCCTGCGGTAGTCTCTACCCTAAATGGGTCCGGAGCCGCTGAGCAGGCACTGGCTTCCAAGGAAGCCCTTCGCACTACTGATTCTCGACACAAACCGACGTCTTCTTTCGTGACTACCGTTCTTTCAAAAATTACAGAGTTTCTTAAGCCCAGGGTATGAACCACACCCAAGAAACCGATGACCCAATCTCAGGCACCTGCTTCCTTGCATCAGTCTCAAATGCTTAAAATGGTGGAAGACCTTATCATGCTGATCAGGGGAAGCCAAGCTACCCCATCCAAAAGGAAAAGAGATCTGTCCCCTGTAGTTTTGTCTGAACAAGAGTCAGATGAGACTGATGCATCTGAATATGAAGACATGCAACTCCTCTCTACTTATGAGGATTCTGATGCAGAGGATTCCACCCCTTCCGACTCTCCCCCAGAGGATTTTTCCTTTGGGGAAATCCTGCATACCTTAAAGGAGCATTTCCAATGGGAGAGTCAGGACTACCTTCAGTCTAAAAAAAGACTCTGGGAATTCTTAGATCTTCCACAGCACAGACCCTTGGCCATCCTCTCCGTCCTTGATGTTGTGGAGGATGTTTTCCTGGAATCCAGCTGGACTCCTGACACCCTTCCTCCTGCACCCAGAAAACCAGATAGGTACTATAGAGTCCCTGAATCACACAGATTTCTTTTTAAAAATCCTGCTGCTGACCCTGAGGTAATTTCTCAAGGGCCTAAAATGATTAAAGAAGCCTCTAAGAATCCCAACCCCTCAGATAGGGATTCCCGAGCACTAGACAGATGGGGTAAAAGTATACACCTCAGCTACTCTTGCTATCAGGGCACTAAATTGTCAGTTCCATATGCTAAAATTTTAGCAACATACCCTGGAACTCCTCAAACAAAAGATGTCTTCCTTCCCTAATTGTGCAGAATCTAAAGAGTTAGAAGAGTTAATGCATTCTGGAAGTCAAGTAACTAAACACACCTTGCACTGTGGTTTTAACGCCCTAGAAGCTTCGTGCAGAGCAGCAGTCACCAAATCTGTCATTAGAAGGCATGCATGGCTTAAGGGAACAGACCTTGCCAGACCATGTCAAATCTATATTGTTGGATGCCCTCATGTCAAATCTAAATTGTTGGATGCCCTCTTGCACAAAGACAACTTATTTGGCACTAAGGCAGAAGAGGTCTTTAAAAAGATGGAAGAAAAATCAAAATCTATACAGACAGTTAAGGATTTCTTACAGGTCCAGCCACCCAGGTTCAGCAGGCATTGTCCCACCAAGCACTGGTCCTTTCCCGCTCCCACTAAGCCAATCCAGCCCAGACCCCAGGGAACCAGACTCCCCAGACAGCAGCCACAGGGAATGCAGAGATCTTAAGCAGTGGACTACCTCCACTTCAAAAACAGGGAGTTCTAAGCCACCCCCTTATGGTAAGAACTCACAATGACTCTACTCCCCTACCACCTCTCTCTGCCCACCTTCACTTACCCCTAGGAGGAAAACTCTCCTTTCACGGAAGCAACTGGGCTTCCATTACCAACAACCACTGGGTTCTCAACATAGTGTCCCAGGGATACAAATTTTCTTTCCATACCCTTCCTACTTCAAAAGGGTTTCCAGATCTACCTCCAAACCAGTGGGCAGAGGCGCAAAAGCAATTCCTTTCTCTGCTCTCTATGAGGGTAGTAGAACACGCTCCTGCAGAACAGAGAGGCCAAAGTTTCGACTCCAGACTTTTTCTGGTACCCAGAAAAGAGGGCACCTGGCCGCCCCATCCTCTATCTATCCATTCTTAACACCTTCCTGGTGAACCCAAAATACAAAATGCTCACCCTGCAGCATCTGCTACCCATGCTCTCCAAGGATGCTTGGCTAGCCACCCTAGATCTAAAAGAGGCCTACCTCCATATTCCTATCATGGAATCATGCAGGAAATATCTCCGTTTCAGGGCAGGATCTCAGCACTTTCAGTTCTCTGCATTTCCCTTTGGCTTATCTACTGCTCCCAGAGTTTTCACAAAATGTCTGGTTCCGGCCATTGCCTTTTGCAGACAAAGGAATATCCAGATGTACTCATACTTAGATGATGCCCTAATTCAGGCAGACAGCCAGGAAAAGCTGCTCAAGCACCTGGCCTTTGTGAAGTCCCTACTAACCTGCCTAGGGTACACAGTTAACGGAAAAGAAATCCAAACAGGTGCCCAGCCAAAGGATTATATTCCTGGGAGCAAGCCTGGACACAGCATCCCAGATGGCATTCCTTACACCAGAAAAGCAAAATTTCCTGACAGCCTACTTCTCTCAGCTAGCCAGCAAGACCCCAGCTATCTGCAATGAAGATCCTGCAAGCTCTAGGGTTCATGGCATCTTGCATACTGCTCATGCTGTATGCCAGACTGCATATGAGGAAACTTCAATGTTGCCTAAAAAGCCTTTGGTATCAACACCCTCAAGACCTGTAGACTCTTATACCTATAATTCCTTGCCTCAGAAAAGATTTTCTTTGGTGAGCAACAGCATGCTGCCACAACAAGGGACTACCTTTCTCACCACCCCCCGCCACACAGACCCTCACCATCATCAGACTATGCCTGGGGTGCACACCTGGATGGCAGGTGCATACAGGGCCAGTGGAGCCCACAGCAAATCCCTCTGTACATCAGCCAAAAAGAGATGATTGCTGTCCAGCACACCTTGATAGCTTTCAAGCCCCTTCTCTCCCCAGGAGCTCTCCTGATCAAAACACCACTGTAATGTGGGATATCAACAGGCAGGGAGGGACTCACTCCTACCCTCTATGCAGGCTGGCCACGACCCTTTGGTACAAAGCCTCTGCCATGCAACTCCACCTGTTAGCATAGTTCCTATCAGGTTCTCTCAACTCTCTGACAGACCAATTAAGCATAAATCTTCTGGACCCACACGAGTGGCAGCTCAACAGAAGAACCTTCACCCGAACTCTTTGCCTCCCACACCAACCGTCAGCTCAACTAATTTTGCACCAGGGAGCATCACTGCATGGCTTGGAAAGTGGATGCCCTGTCCTTCCCCTAGGTCAATCTATCGGTCTATGCCTTTCCTCCACTACCTCTCATCCACAGGGTACTGCTCAGAAATAAAGGAGGTAAAACCAAGGACAATTCTTACAGCTCCAGACTGCCCTCACCAGCAATGGTACCCCTTGCTGTACAGCCTGTCCCACTGCCACCATGGCATCTTCCTCAGATTCCAAACCTCCTGACCCAGAGGGAAGGGGAATTTATGCATCCCCAATTGCAGACACTCAGTTTGGCAGCTTGGCTTATTCCCTAACCCCTGATCAATCTGCCAACCTCAGTAAACAAGTTCTAAATGTTATACGTGAGGCCAGGCGCCCTAGCACTAGAAAGTGCTATGCTGACAAATGGAAAAGGTTCTGCACCTGGATTCAGGTTAAGGGGGCCAATAAAGCAGAGCCCTCCCTCCCTCTCTTCCTGGATTACTTAGCTGACCTACTACACAGTGGCCTCTCTTTTTCCTCTATTAAAATTCATACCTCTGCTATCTCTGCTCATTTTCCCACTGAGCAGCCCCTTTTCTCACACCCCTTGATCAAACAGTTCCTATGAGGGGCTAGCAACTTGAGGTCACCCAGAAGAGCAACAACCCCAGCTTGGGACCTTAACTGTGTGGGAAAAGCTGTAAGACCGCTTTCCCCCTGGCCATCACTTCAGCCAGAAGAGTCTCCGAGCTGCACTCATGGCTGTGGAACCCTTCATCATCTTCCATGCTGACAGGGTATCCCTCAGGGCTAACCCATCCTTCATGCCCAAGGTGGTGTCCAGTGTGGCTCTCAATCAATCCATTCATTTGCCCACCTTTTTTCCTAATCCCCAGAACAAGGGGAAAGGATCCTGCACTCCCTAGATGTGCACAGACAGCTTAGATTCTGTCTAGACCGGACTAAATCCTTCAGAAAGTCTGATCAATTGCTGGTTAGCTTTGCTACAGGGGCTGAAGGCAAAGCCATGTCCAAACAAACCATTTTCAAATGGATAGCACACTGCATCTATTTCTGCTACCAACAACACGGAAAGCTCCCCCCCCCCCCAAGGGGGTCAGGACTCACTACACAGAGCAGCCTCCACCTCTGCAGCTTTCCTCAGAGAAGTACCCACCAGGGACATCCTGGAGGCTGCCACCTGGACATCTGTTCACACTTTTACCAGACATTACCATCTACCTCTCTTCTCCAAATCCAGGGCAGGGTTTGCCTCTGTAGTCTTGCAGGGCATCCTAGCCAGCCCCTAGATGTTCTTCATCTCACATTGCTGCAGTCCTTACACTTGGGTAGTCCGCTGTCCTCGGTCGGCCCGAATATCAAAGTATAAGGCTGACGTCGGTCAAGGTGCATTAGACTGACATCAGGACGTCAGGGTATAAATGCGCATGACCGACGTCATATCCTCAGTCTTTTTTGCCGCATGGTCCGATGCAGAAGCAGCGTTGCAAGTGCCGTTCGGCGTTCTGAAATTTTTTGAGTTCGGAGTTTCAGACCGAGTCAAAGTTGGCCAAGTACCCCGTTGGGGAATATTTTGCTTTTTTCTTCCCTCAGTGGTTTACCGGATGTCAGAAAAAGTGAATAACTGTATTTCTTGTGGGAAACGGATACCGCATAGAGATTATCATACCTTGTGTATTCCTTGTTTAGGGCCTAAGCACGACGTTGTTGGGTGTCGCTTTTGTGCTAGATTCAATAAGCGCACTATTAAGAGAAGGTTAGATTGTGCCAGGTTAGTCTTTGGGAAGCGGTGCAATTACACTATGCCGTCGGATGCTCCGGCGTCCGCTTCTTCTAAGAAGCGCAAGGATAAAGCAGCTAAGCCCAGGGTAGACGAGTCGTCTGCGGACGCCGGTTCTTTAGAGGTATCGGTGGAGCGGTGGTTCCACCGAGTTTCTCTGGAGGCCCAGGGGAGACCTTGTTATTGCAGGATGTGGCCTCTCAGGAGGCAAGTCAGGCTGAAGGGGCTTCTCAGGTTACTGTACTCCCTCCCTTCCTAGGGTAGTTAGGCCTTCTGTTTCTAAGGCTTCTCCCAGAGGCAGGCCAGGTTTAGCTTCAGTTGGTGTCACTCCTAGTTCTTCAGGATCTGTGCCCAAAAGCATATGCTTAAAATGGCAGAAGATTTGATTACCTTAATTAGAGGTTCTTTGGCCCCTCCTGATAAGAGGCCTAGGGTGGAACCTGAGTTGGGGAGTTTTGAGCAGGCTTCAGATGTTTCAGAGTCTTCGGCTGAAGACTTGCAGGAGTATTCTCCTTATTCTGATTCTGATGTGGATGATTCTACTCCTTCTGCTTCTCCTCCTGAGGATTTTTCTTTTCAGAGACCCTCCATTCCATGAGGGAGCATTTTAAGTGGGAAGGTCAGGATTTCTCTGATTCCAGGAAAAGGCTTAGGGAATTTCTGTTTTACCCCAGCATAGGCCTTTGGCTATACCTCCTGTTCTGGATGTTGTGGAGGATGTGTTTGCAGAGGCTTCTCTTAATCCTGATTCCTTGCCTCCTGCTCCTGTTAAGCCGGATAGGTATTATAGGGTGCCTGAAGCTCATAAGTTTCTTTTTAAGAGTCCTAGGGCGGACCCAGAAACTGTTAGTCAGGGGCCTAAGGGTGTTAAGGCTTCTGTTAAAAATCCAGTTCCTCCAGATAAAGAGGCTAGGGCTTTGGATAGATGGGGAAAGAAAGTTTATACGTCTTCCACCCTAGCTATGAGGGCTCTAAATTGCCAGTTTCACATGTTGAAATACCAAAACTATCTACTGTCTCAATTGAAGTCTAAGGTAGATGCTCTGGCGGAAGGTATTGACTGTAAAGAGTTACAGGATTTGGTACATGTCTCTGAACAAGTGGGTAAGCATTCTTTGCAATGTGGTTTTGATGCTGTACAGGCCTCGTCTAGGGTGGCTGCCACAGGGTCAGTTCTTCGCAGGCACGCCTGGCTGAGGGATCAGAATTTATCTGACCATGTTAAGACAAGGATTTTGGATGCTCCTTTACAATCTGATGTGTTATTTGGTTCACCTGTTGAGGCAGTCTTAAAGAAAATGGAAGACAAGGCTAAGTCTATGCAGACTGTTAAAGATTTTTTGCAGGTTCAGCCTCTGAAGTTTAGCAGAAATTGGCCTACTAAAGGGTGGACGTATCCTTCTTATGATTCCCAGTCTAGGGGCAGGTCTAGGCGGGTAGGGGCAGAGCTCAGGGCTCTTTCAGGCCTAGGACAGGGAGTTCACCTGCACAGTCTTTGGGTGAGGGCAGGGGTCAGTCCTTTCGTAAACAGACCCAATGACCTACCTTTTCAGCTGCCAGAGTCTTCTCGACTGGCAGCACCTTTGGGAGGAAGGTTGGCACTTTTCAAAGAAAATTGGAGTTTAATTACCCAAGACAGATGGGTGTTGGATATCATACACCAAGGTTACAGGTTTTATTTCCATACCTTACCTCCCTTCAAAGGCATGCCAGACGTTCCTCCTCAGCAAAGAATAGAGGCTCACAAACAGATTTCTTTGCTGCTCCAAATAGGAGCCATTCAGCTGGTCCCTCTGTCAGAAGTGGGCCTAGGATTTTATTCTCGCCTGTTCCTAGTACCAAAGAAGGGGAACACGTGGAGACCAATTTTGGATTTATCTATCCTCAACACTTATCTGGACATTCCCAAGTTCAAAATGTTGACGTTACAACAGCTTTTACCTCTGCTGGGCAAAGATCATTGGATGGTGACTCTGGATCTCAAGGAGGCTTACCTTCATGTTCCTATCAGGCTAAGTTGCAGGCAGTATCTACGTTTCCGGGCTGGGACTTCTCATTATCAGTTCTCTGCATTGCCCTTTGGCTTATCTACTGCGCCCAGAGTATTCACGAAGGTTCTGGCTCCAGTGATAGCTTTCTTCAGACTAAGAGGAATACAGATCTATCCTTATTTGGACGATTGTCTGATTCTGGCTCAAGGAAAAGAAGAACTTCTTCATCATCTACACTATGTGATAGCAGTGCTAAGATGCCTGGGGTATTCTGTGAACGAAATAAAGTCCAGTCTAGTACCCTCTCAGGACATGTGCTTTCTGGGTGTGAGACTGAATACAGCATCCCAGATGGCCTTTTGACCCCGGACAAACAAAAGAATCTTTCTCTTTACTTCCATCAATTGTCTCATCAGTCCAGGCTGACTGCAAGGACAGTCCTTCAAGCCTTGGGGTTCATGGCATCTTGTATTCTGGTGCTTCCCAATGCCAAACTGCATATGAGGAAGCTGCAATGGTATCTCAAAAATGTATGGACACAGCACTGCCAAGATTTGGACACTGTCATTCAGATAATACTTGCATTCAAAAGGAATTTTTGTGGTGGGCTCAGGAATGTCACCTAAACAAGGGACTCTCTGTGACCCGGCCAGAGGCAAGTCAGATTCTAACGACAGATGCCTCAGACAAAGCTTGGGGAGCTCATCTAAATGGAAAGTGGATACAAGACACGTGGCCTGCCAGACTTCTACATCTACATATCAACCTGAAGGAGATGTTAGCAGTCCAATTTGCATTAATAGCTTTCAAGGATTTACTTCTTCCAGGGCAGGTGTTGATTCTAACAGACAACACAACTGTCATGTGGTACATCAACAAGCAAGGGGGAACACATTCTTATCCTCTGTGCAGACAAGCAATGATTTTGTGGGAGACTGCTCTCAGTTTACAGCTAAATCTTCAGGCAAGGTTTCTGCCGGAGCACAGAACTCCTTAGCAGATGTGTTGAGCAGACAAAATATTGATCCCCACAGTAGAAATTGGATCCTCATGTATTTCAGAAATTGACAGTGTCATGGGGAACTCCAGACATAGATCTGTTCGCTTCTCCACTAAACTACCAGCTGCCAAAGTTTTGCACAAAAAGTTTTCATCCCACAGCTTGGAAAGTGGATGCTCTTTCATTCAATTGGAGCAATCTTCATGTGTATGCCTTTCCACCTCTGCCTCTCCTCCCAAAGGTACTTCTGAAGGTCAGACAGGACAAGCCAAAGATGATTTTAATAGCTCCAGATTGGCCTTGACAGCATTGGTACCCACTACTGAGAAGTCTGGTACGGGAGCCTCCATGGCCTTTACCTTCGATTCCACACCTGCTGACTCAGGAGAACAGTCATTTACTCAATGTCAAACTTCACTCACTTCACCTGACACCCTGGCATATTCTGTTTTAAACCCTGGAGGGTTTCAGCTTCCACAGCAAGTTTTGAATGTTATTTTGGAAGCCAGAAGGCCTAGTACAAGGAAAGTGTACGCAGATAAATGGAAGAGATTTTTATTTTGGAGTGCAGCAAAAGCATTTGATGTTTCTAAGCCTAATTTAAGTGTGGCTCTTCAATATCTTACTGAGTTACTGGACAAAGGTTTGTCCTTCTCTTCTATTAAGATTCATGCTGCAGCAATTTCTGCTCACTATGATTGTGACCCACCATTGTTTTCTCATCCTTTAAGCAATTCCTTAGAGGGGCAAAGAATATAAGACCCCCACGGAGAGCTCCTACTCCTGCTAGGGATCTCAGTTTTGTGTTGGAGAAACTCACTCTACAACCTTTTGAGCCTGCAGCTACTGCTGAGTTGAAATATTTATCATGGAAGACTGCTTTTTTGTTAGCCATTACCTCTGCGAGAAGGGTTTCTGAATTACAGGCCCTTATGGCAGTTGAGCCTTTCTTAATTTTCCATAAGGATAGGGTATCTTTGCGTACTAATCCTTCCTTTATGCCTAAAGTGGTTTCTAGTGTGTCTTTAAACCGAACTATTCATTTGCCTACCTTTTATGCAAACCCCCAAAATAAAGGGGAAAAGATTTTGCACACTTTGGATATACACAGGCAGTTGCGATATTATTTGAGCAGAACTAAAGGGTTCAGGCAGTCTCAGCAGTTATTTGTTTCTTTTGCTTTGAGTTCTCAGGGCAAGCCTGTGTCAGAACAAACTATTTCAAAGTGGATTGGGTTTTGCATTGCTTTCTGTTATTCCCATCATGGCAAGGAGGTTCCAGCTGGGATTAGGCCTCATTCCACTAGGGCTACTGCCACTTACAGCTTTTTAAGGGGTGGCAACTAAAGATATCTTGGAGGCAGCTACTTGGAGTTCTGTGCATACTTTCTCTAAGCATTATCACCTTCCACTTTACTCTAAATCTAGGGCTGGTTTTGCCACTGCTATTTTACAGGGCATTTTGGCAGCTCCTGCTTCTTTATAGTTGTGCCAGCCTCCCTTACCTCTGCTTTGGGATTCTACCCAAGTGTAAGGACTGCAGCAATGTGAGATGAAGAACATAGTACAGTTTTGTACCTACCATAAATGTAGATGTTCGAAGATCCACGTTGCTGCAGTCCAATTTACCCTCCCTCCTTCCCCTCTGTAGTTAGAGGCGGTTGTGTGGGTTGGATTGTAAATATTGTGTATATTGTGTATATTGTACATATTATTAGTGCTAGGATGGTTGGTTGTTGGTTTTGTTGTCTTTGGGTTTTGACCTTTCTTGTTAGGGTCTTCTGACATCTGGGGCAAGAAAAGACTGAGGATATGACGTCGGTCATGCGCATTTATACCCTGACGTCCTGATGTCAGTCTAATGCGCCTTGACCGACGTCAGCCTTATACTTTGATATTCGGGCCGACCGAGGACATCGGACTACCCAAGTGTAAGGACTGCAGCAATGTGGATCTTCGAACATCTACATTTATGGTAGGTACAAAACTGTACTTTTCCTTGACTGCCTCCACCCTTTTTCCTCAGCTTTGGGAATCAACCCAAATGTGATGACTGCAACAGTGAAACACAAAGAACATAGTACAGTTGTGTACACTTGCCATAAATGTAGATGCTCGAGTGTATTCACTGTTGCGCTCTTGGTTTCCCTCCCTCCATCCCCCTTTTTTCTGCTCTTTCCTTACAAGGGACATATTGGTATTCACTTTCTACTGGTGGGGTTCTTCCACCAGAACCTGGCTTCTACTTGGGGGCTCCCGACAGGTTAAGGCAAGAAAAACTGATGTAATGGCGTCGGCTACCTTACTTTATACTACTGACTAATTGATGTCAGTCCTGAAGCTACAGCAACCGACGCAGAAATATTAAGCCTCTGGTATTCAGGCTGGCCGAGGGCTACCCTGGCAGGGATAACCCAAATCTGATGACTGCAACAGTGAATGCACTCGAACATCTACATTTATGGCAAGTATGCACAACTTTACTTTCTTCCCATTCCGCGGTGGTACAGCGGTAGCATTGTTACGTCACAGCAAGGGGTTCTCCTGTTTGATGCTTGGCTTGGGGAGTGCCTTCTGTGTGAATTCTGCATGTCCTCCCCACGGTTGGGTAGCTTTTGAAAGACATGCGTGTGTAAATGGGTGTGCCTTCGTTGAAGGTTGGGCGTCGAGCTGGCACTTCGGCGTTTCGTAAAAAAATCTACTGCCAATCATTAGCGGACCGGAGTTCCGCTGTGGCGACCCCTTACCGGGAAAAGCCGAAAGACAAACAACATACACAATTGTACTTTCTCCCTTTTTTTGTAATTTTTCAGAAACAATTGCCGCATTCTCCCTCACAGAATGGATCTAGTCACACAAGAACAGGGATGTTTGATTTGCTATATCCTAACCCCAGGGAACTTCAGTTGCCTGCCTGGATGATAGATTCTTAGTTCCTTTTATGCACTTGTTTACTGAGGATATGCAGCAGTCATTTATGGAGGCAAGAAACCTTGCTACTAGAAAATCATATATTAGTAAATGGAAAATGTTTTCTTGTTGGAGCCAACAAAATAACCGGCATCCATTCAGGGATAGTATTTCTATGGTTTTACAATATTTGAGTATGTTGTAATCGTATAGCCTATTGTACTGTTCTATTAAGGTTCATTTGTCTGCCATTTCAGCATGTCTGCCCATTGGCTCCCCTGTTTCAATGCATTCCCATGTTAAAATGTTTTTTAAAAGGGGTTTTCATAGGTTCATAGATTAGTACTAGGCTAACAGCCCTTCTGGGCCATTTTAAGCCTAGCCAAATACACCGTGTGAGAATCAAACCCTGTACCTTGTAACTGTAAGGTAAACACCTTAACCATTATGCCAAGCTCCCACCCCTGCATAAGAGACCTATGAGAAAAACAGTGGTTACTCCTTAGGATCTTAATTTTGTATTACAGAAGCTAACACTTGCTGCATTTGAGCCAGCTCATCTTTCTGACTTGAGGTACTTAACTTGAAAAGCTATTTTACTGATTCCTCTGTAGAGCATCTGAGATGCAAGCTGTTATGGTGGGTCAACCCTATCTCATTTTCCACAGAGATTGGGTTTCTTCGAGAACTAATCCTACTTTTATGCCTAAAGTGGTATCCAAGTTTATTTAATGCCAAACCTAACCCAAAAATTAGGGAGAAGAGAGACTCCATACCTTAGATGTCCACAGACAACTCAGATTTTCAGAACAGTTTGTTTCTACTGAAGATAAGAAGAAGAGGCAACCCATGTCAAAGCAGACTATTTCCAAATGGTTGTCCAGGGTAACTTTTGCTTTTCCCACCATAGCAAAACTATTCCAGGCAGGATCAAGACTCGTACCACCCGGGACTTGGGTTCATCTATGGCCTTTTGGAAAAGATTGAATTCTTGACGTATTCTAGAAGCTGCAACTTGGTCCACTGTACATACATTTGCAAAGCATTACAAGCTTGATTTCTTCTGTAAGTCTAGATCAAGCTTTGCTAGGTCCATTCCTCAGGTGCTACTGGACCCTTCTCCTTCCACCTCCAAAATGTTGTAAACTATGGTAATCTAGGCATTTAGCTTAGGCTACTGCAGCAGTGATCAATATGAAGATCATATTACAGTTTTTAGGTAAACTTATCATAACAGTAGATGTTCGAATGATCACTGCTGCAGTAGCTGCTCCCTCCCTTTACCCCCCTTTATTTTTGTTTGGGTGTGGACATTCATGTATTTTTGTATTAGCTGTATCCTGTGAAGGCCTGGTCTCTCAGGGCTTTACACAATATCCTGACTTTTTAGACACCTCAGCTCAAGCTAACACTTTGAGAGTGAGGAAGGTGCTCGTAAGCTTTGGAAGCTGGCCAACTGTTACATCCTTAACAGCATATAACTTCTATAGTTTAATCTGCTTTACCAGTGATCATTCAGACATATACTGTTATGGTAAGTTGACTTACACAACTGCACTTTCTTTATGGTTTGTCAGATTTGTATTAATATGCAAGTCATCAAACGTGCCCTTTTCTGAAAGTAATTTTCAATAATTGGTCGGTAGTGAGTGGCTATATCAAAGAGCAAAGTGTCAGTAAGTATTTCTGAGTTATGTCTCTTTCAGAATGGCATGTGCCTGAGACTTGGCAGTGACTTATTGCAGCATACTGACTTAGTTGCCTAAAGTGAGCAATTTCCAAATGTTATATAACTGGTATTTAACTTTTGCATTTAGGGAGGTAAAAACAAAAACTGACTGAAAAAGATGCACCACACTGAAGGGGGTCTGACAGGGGTCGCCACAGTCGCATAAATATGCCTTTTCTCCCAGACACTAGTCTTGCAGTTGACATACAGAGGGCATATCTGCTTGTGTGGGATGTTTGCTGTACTACTTTTCATAGAATGAAACATTTGTATCATGATAAAGTGAGGTATTCATGCTTAATTGTGTTATGTTCATTTCTGAAAAAGCATTTTTGGATTTGATGACTTTACCTTCAGAGGTGAGATTTATTTTTTTTGCTTCTTTTCTTGAATGTCAGTTGCAAAACCTTGGAAAAGCTCCCTTATTATTTATAATATAGTATGAAAGGTTTTATTTTTGACTCAGGAGGAGCATTGTGTGGAGATTGATACAGTCATTGAAAATGTTTAGCCCACCTCATTTGTAACTTTGATTTGAGTCCGTTACTTAAAGGTGAGTGTACACACATCAGATCTGATCTGCCTTTAGTGAAACAACAGGTAAAACTGTAGCATAGCAGAAGCTGACTGATCAGTTTTTCAGTCAAGATCCCAACATCACCCTTTTGGAACCTTACTGGAGCTTCAGTTTATTAATGAAATTCTTCCATTCTCCTATCAAGTAAGGCAAGAGTTTGTAGTCTGAGGATTTTAACCTCTAGGCTGATGCATTTAAAGTTCTGATATTTCAAAGTGACTCTGTCTGCCTGAAGAGTAACACCCATATCTTCCCAAGGAAGATTTCCCTGAACAAATCTGTATGCCTTCCTGACTTTTTCCTAGGCTTTAAAAAAGAATTGAATGAGTGTACACATGCAGCATAGTTACTAGGCTATACCTTTACTAACAACTGTAGCTTACATTGCTATTAAAGATTCAGAGCCTTTTTAGCATGGTTGTCCTGTAAAGCATCCTGCTCTTGGTGCAGCCTTATGTGAATGCATCTCCCTCTTCCCAGTTTAAATACTGTACTGCACAGGTTTTTCCATTTTTGTAAGAACTTAAAGGAATCATGTCAAAGTAATTTAATAGTAATGAATATGCTGCTTATCCAGAGGAGTTGCTGAAGCTGGGCCTGTTTTATACACATTCCCAACACATTTGATTGTACTTGCACATGGAAGAATTGTGCCTACAGTCTTGCAGTTCTTATTGGGAAGGGACTGTAGTATGATATTGCGTGTGCCTATTAAGTCAAATGTATAGGTCAAGAGGCAGAAGGGTGCATTAGGCATGGCTTTTGCAGATACATGCTCAGACTGTTAGCCAGGTGCATAAAATAACAGGTTGACAATAGCACCTGTTAAGAAATTATACCTGGCGATCTTTGGATATAGTCAGATCCCATAGATATGACTTTTTGATTCGGAACTTTTGGTGAGACTATTTAAAGAATGTTATATTGTCTTTCAGAGTCATAACCAGACATTCTCAGTAGATTGCCCTCCTCCCATGTTCAATATTCAAACAAATACATGCTTATTGGCTACTCATAAAAGCATTGGACTGCATGGACCATAGTAATACGTGGAAAGTTTTTTGAGAAATGGGGATACTGGGTCACTGTGTTTACTTCTTGAGGAATCTTTCTACAGAACAAGAAACAGTTAGAACTCAATATGGAATTCAAGATCAGGAAAGGAGTACAACGGCGACGTATATCGTCACCCTAATTAAGCAGCTTATATTCTGATTGTATTGTGCAACATGCTGAGCTAGAGAATCGGATGCCTCAGATATGTAGATAGTACCACTCTGGCTGAAAGTGATGAAAAAAATTGAAAACATTCTGATGAGGGTGAAAGTCGAAAAGGCAAAAGCTGGCTTGTTACTTAATGCCAGTAAATGCTAAAATTGTGTTATGTAGCTCTTTCAGTTCTTTGCAAATAGATGTGATAGAATTGGAGGAGGTGATGGATTTTATTTTCCTGGGCTCAAAATTGTCTTCAGATGGTGGTTGTAACCAGAAAGTTAAGATTCTTGCTTTTTTTAAGGAAAGCTTTAGGAAATCTGGATAAGGTTTTAAAGAGCAAAGACATCAGATTGTCTGCAAAGGTCTGGTTTCTCCTCTAGTAATGTATGACTATTGAGAGCTTGACTATAAGTAAGGCTGTGCAACTCCAAATCGATGCTTTCAAACTGCGGTACTGGAGAAAACTTGCAAGCAGTTCCATGGACTGCTAGAACATCAATCAGTCAATACTCAAAGAAATAAATACTTCAAAAATTAGTTAGAGAATTGGATGGGTATCTGCAGATTCACCCCTGGCATGACTGAGTATGTTGCTCCTTGAAAAAGAAGACAAGGTCTAGCAATGAATTCTGGTAAGATGTAAATGGCCTGTGGGCCCAATTGCCTTGTATTTTCTACGGTTCTATGATTTTTTTTGATTCTATGATGGTTCACTGGAAACCCTGGTAATAAAAGTAAAAGCCAAATACTTTGACCACATAACGTGAAGAAGGGATTCACTGTAGAGAAGATGTTGATGCTGAGAAAGATTGAAGGCAAAAGATGAAGGGAGAGTCAGAGGCTATGTTGAGTGGAAAGCATTACTGAAGTAAATGAATATGAATTTGCATGAACTTAAAGAAGCAGTTTTTGACAAACAGGTCTGACACGCTAAACTCTTCAAGGTCATGAAGTGTCAGTCTTAAACAACATCAAATGACAAGCGTCAGTTTCTGCTGACTCATAAAGCATTTATATGGCTTTCATACCCACAGTTGTGAAGTACTAATTACACAGCTAGGTACCTTATTTGTGCATGGCTGTACCACTGTGTTTTAATCTCATAAAAAAGTCAAATTATGCCATCCGAGAGACCATAAAAACATATAACCTGATGCATTGTGTTTTGTTTGAAAAATATAAAATCTAGTGAATTTTCCTCATACATTTCCCTCCTTGTGAAACCAGGCTGGAGCAACAAAGCTGGCTTCAGAATATTTTAGTGATGAATGAGAAACCCTGTCTGCTCGATTAGGAGTCAACAGGAAGCCTAACACAACCCTGCGTTCCTTCTCAGTCATACTATGCTGAGAAAGAGAGGTTAATTTCCGTCTTTCAAGCCAAGGCAAAAGGGAAAACTCTTGGATGTGTTTTCTGGGTACTTTTGATTGCATGAACTATTTGCTTGCCTAACAATTGCACTGTAGAAGTAGTCAAAGATTTTTTTTAATTTTTTCTTTAGTAGTTAGAAGTTGTATATGCCATAAGATTTCAAGAATATGCAGCAGTTGTGAGTGTAAAAGGACTATGCTGGCAACTTAATATCATGGGTATCTGACATTTCTACTGTCTTGTGAGCTTCATTTCAAGCAAAATTTGATGTACAGTAGAAGTAAAGCTGTCAGGTCCTTAGTGTCTGCCTGAATAAATTTACAAAGTGAACAACATATTAACTTCTATGTAAGTGGTATACATTGTTGCCCAATAGCTACAGGACGCGGATGTCACGAACTTGATAGAAACAACTTGAGGTAATCAGGAACTTTTATTTCACGTAGAAAATAATGAATAAAACAAGCGCTTTCGCTCTGTCAATACAGAGCTTCTTAAGAATACAAAATCCTTTGTGCTTTCATTAGCACTCATTAAATAGTCATTAAAACAATCACATGACCCTTCTAACTCCCTCCCTGTTAATTAAAACCACACACTGTCATGTAAAGTGTAAACATGTGTGCAATATCTAAAAAAAAACCTCATTAAAATGCATACGATTGTAAAATTATGCAGCCAATGTCCATAAACCATAACAAGTAATACCTTTCTTCTCTAGGTCAAGCTATAACCATCACATAAACATAACAATAAATAAACTTAATACATAATTTACAATAAACATTAAAACGGACACTAAAATGGGTGAAATTGCATTCAAAGCATCAACTAATGTGTTACTGTTATGATGTTATAAGCGAGCCATTCTTAACTTTAATACACTATTAATTTTAATATTTTCATTCAACCCAGGAAGCCTTCCTGAGTCTAATTTGAGCTGACAATGTAGTTCACGGTATTCAAGCCTGGCTTCCCAGTTACCACCTTTCAAATCTGGTGTCACTTGCTCTAAAATCATGAACTTTAACTCCATATTTTCACTCACCTGTGAATGCTTAAAAAAAGCATTATTTTCTTTACCTTTAGAAACATCATAAAGATGCTCAAACTCTTCTCCTTAATTGCTGCTCCGTTTTACCCACATAAAACTGTAACAATATATACATATTCCTAAATAAACCACCCCTTTAGTTCCACGATTAAAATAATTAGTGGATTTGAATCTAAGTTTTCTGGAGGGAATAAACACTGTATCCTGATTAAACATAAAGCTAAACTGTTTACAACAACCACATTTGTGTGTACCCACTTTTGTCCTGCTTGTTCTTAGTCCAATGTCTCCATTTTTCTCAAACAGTTCCTTTTAGTTGGCATCCCTTTTCCTTACAAAATGGGGGCAAGATGGAACAAATTGTTTTACTTCATCATGTAAAGCTAGTATAGGCCAATGTTTTGAAATAATCTGTTCAATTTTTTGAGAACTAGTGGAAAAAGTGTGAATAAAATTATTCTTTGGATCTAGCTGTTTCAATCCTATTCCTTGGTCAGGAGTGGAAAATCCAGTTCCTAACAAAGGGAAATACGTCAAATCCCTATTTTCTGTAACCTCTTGAATCATAAGGTCAATCAAGGTCCTGGGGTAACCCTTTTCTTCAAACAATGCCCCAAGGGTGTGCACTTCCTCCAAAAAACTTTCAAATGTACTGGACATTCTCGATGCTCTAATAATCTGACCCTTAACTATCCTTTTCTTCTGATAGAAGGGATGTCCACTATCAAAGTGGAGATATGAGTTTGAGAATGTACTTTTCCTGTACAACTTTGATCGGAAGCAATGGTTGTCATAATCTTTAAATAAAGTCACGTCTAAGTAATTTAATTTGTCGTGGTCAATGTTATAAGTAAAATTCAGGAACCCAGTGCTGTTGTTTGTACTTCAAGAACTCATTTAAGTCTTCCTTGGTACCTTTCCACAACAAACAGATGTCGTCTAGGTACCTCATATAGTGTCCTATAAATTCAGACCATTGACTCTTAAAGACATATTTCTGCTCCCAATAGTATAACACACAATTGGCATATAACGAAGCACAAGGGGCCCCCATCGCCACACCTTTCTTTTGGCGATAAAACTCCCCATTAAAATAAATGAAATTATTTTCCAGGACAATTTCTATGAATTCTAGAACCAAATTAATAATGATGTTGTCAAGGCCAGATTCAGATACTAAAACTTCCCTGAACCAATCCAATCCTGTCAGATGAGAGATACTAGGAAAGAGTTCAACAATGTCAATAGTGACCATTGAAAGGTGCACATCGAACATCTGTTGGTCGATTCCTTTCAAGAAATCTCGCAAATCCTTGCAAATGTGTGTAATGGAAGATAAAAAAATTTTCACAGTATAGTCTACAAACTTCGCCAAGAGTTCAGTAATACTTCCTGCACCAGAAACAATTGGCCTAAATTTAATTGGATCTAGACTTTTGTGGGTCTTGGGGATGCCAAAAATAACTGAAATTCTTGTTTTTTCCACATGTAAATAATTATATAAACGCTCATTAATGGTACCTTGTAGAAGATGGTCGTGTAAGTAATAACTTATTTTAGAATGTGCAATATTAATTTCATTTAACGATAACCGTTCGTATTGGTCTGTTTCCTGTAAGATATTGTGTAAACAAGAGTCATAGTCCACCATGTACATCAGCACTACACCTCCCCCCTTATCAGGTTTCATTACCCTACACTTTTCTTGTTTCAAATAATCAATCAATTTCATCTCCTTATCAATAAGATTGACAGGGTAGGTATTGTTCTTAAATCGTTCCATGTTCCTAATCTCTCTTTCTACCAGTTCCTCGAAAACCTAGGGAAGGGTGAGTAGGGGGATTGAAAGTACTAGACCTTGTCAATCCTGTGTTGGTGTTGGTTTGGCCCTTGAAAAATATAGCTAAATTCAGTTGTCTAATGAATAGCTTTAGATCAATAAACGTGTTTGTCATGTTAGAGGGACGAGAGGGAACAAAATGAAATCCCCTGGAAAACAAATCAAAATAGTCTTTAGTGAGTACCAATTCGGTGAAATTAAATATAGTGAAGTTGTCTTTTCTACAAATCACCTGTTTATCACAAGTATTCTGTGATTCTGTGGTAGAAATCAATGTTTCCACAGATTCTAATTCGGGGGGTGGTTCCAACCTTTGAGTTGGTATCTCATCCCCCTCCCCCCTCTGGTGGGGGGATGCTGAAAATCCTGGAAAGACTGCTTCCTTCCCTTTTCGGCTATTCTTTCACTTCTTCTAAGGGGCTCGGTTCCAGGTCTAGGATAATTACCATTACTATTTGTCTCATTCACCTTATCTACAAAAACAGTGTCAGCATTGTTCTTCCAACCCCCACTTCTGGGGGCAGGGTAAGCTATCCCTCTCTATATTCAAAGAGGTCTCTTTCTAACTTCCTGATTTTTCTGTTCAGTATTTTAATACAATATTGATCCACTTCATGAAATACATTATCGTAATTTATCTTAACACTAATAAAATTATTATCATTAGTTACATTCCGATTCAAGGCATTCAACTTTTTTAACAAAATGTCAGCTTTGGTCTCGTATTCAGCAATCATTAACTTAAGCATTTCTATTCCGGCTTTGTTAAAAGTCTCACACAATTGGTCGTAAAAAAACAGTCCCTGATTGCTGACAGGTGTGTGAAAATATGGAGTTGAAGTTCATGGTTTTAGAGCAAGTGACACCAGATTTGAGAGGTGGTAACTGGGAAGCCAGGCTTGAATACAGTGAACTACACTGGCAGCTCAAATTAGACTCAGGAAGGCTTCCTGGGTTGAACGTTAGTAGTGTATTAAAGTTAAGAATGGCTCGCTTATAACATCATAATAGTAACACATTAGTTGATGCTTTGAATGCAATTTCGCCCATTTTAGTGTCCGTTTTAATGTTTATTGTAAATTATGTATTAAGTTTATTTATTGTTATGTTTATGTGATGGTTATAGCTTGACCTAGAGAAGAAAGGTATTACCTGTTATGGTATATAGACATTGGTTGCATAATTTTACAATCGTATGCATTTTAATGAGGTTTATTTTTTAGATATTGCACACATGTTTACACTTTACATGACAGTGTGTGGTTTTAATTAACAGGGAGGGAGTTAGAAGGGTCATGTGATTGTTTTAATGACTATTTAATGAGTGCTAATGAAAGCACAAAGGATTTTGTATTCTGAAGAACTCTGTATTGACCGAGCGAAAGCGCTTGTTTTATTCATTATTTTCTATGTGAAATAAAAGTTCATGATTACCTCAAGTTGTTTCTATCAAGTTTGTGATATCCGGGTCCTGTAGCTATTGGGCAGTACTTTGATTCTTGGTATACATTGTTGTTTTCTGAATAGGTTAAGTTTGGCTAATTGTTTACAAAGAGATTCTTATTTTTGTTCCATTAAAGAAGTCTGTAGACTGGGCTAGCACTCAAAACCTGGTGGTGGTTTTGCTGAGATGGTGATCAGGTGCTAGCTGGAGTGTCCGGGTCACTTTTATAACCAGGACATCAAGAATAATGGTGAAATAAAGTAGTACATCTGTGCGATGAGCTCATTACTAGCAGTAGGTGGTTGACCTCATTCTTATCTCTGTAGCAAGAAAACCCTCCTACTTATCCTCTGATCTTATGCTGAATAATCTTGTGCGTGATGTTTGTATTGGTCCAGTGTTGAGGTTTTGGTGGTGGTATGTTTTACTGTATGGCTGTTGAGATAATTTGGTCAGCTTAACAGATCTTTAGTATATAAGGGTCTTGGAATGGAAATGGTTGAGTACCACCGTGTAGCTTTATTGCCATTGTAACACAGATACACTGTCAAGTTATAGCAAGCTGGAACTTTAGTATTAGGATAACCTGATGTATTTGCATACTCCTGCAAGGGGTATCTTCTGTGTGTGCTATTACTGCTGGGGTGATGGCAGTGATTGCTTCTATAACACTAAGCTGGTTGAGATGAAGTTCTAAATTAGATGTGTCCAACCTGCGGGCCGCATGTGGCCCTCAGAGTTCTGCCATGCGGCCCTCTACCTCTAACTCCAACATCGATGTACACATGCCCCAAAACACTTTTTTTGTTGTGTTTTTCGTGGCCGTGACCTGTAACTCGAACATCGGTGTGCACATGCACCAAAGTATCCTCCTAGTTTTCTTCTTTTTTGTGCCAAAGAAGGGTCTGTGGGTTCGCACCATTATTTTGTGCCAAAGAATCAATGTGTGTGTTCTTGCTGAAGAGGGACTCGTCTATGGATTTGCTGCCATTGCCTTTTAAAGAGACAGCACTTGTGTTAATAGGTAAGTATGGTGTGAGTGAGTGCATGCATGAAAGCAGAATGTTTGTGTGGGTGAAAGTAGGTGTCTGTGTGTGTCTGTGTGTGTGTCTGTGTGTGTGTCTGTGTGTGTGTCTGTGTGTGTGTCTGTGTGTGTGTCTGTGTGTGTGTCTGTGTGTGTGTCTGTGTGTGTGTTTTATGTGTGATGACAGAGAGAGACACGTGCAAAAAGAGGCTAACGTACAAACAAGTTAGCACACAAATGCATCCTACATTAAAAGTATACTTTCATTAAATTGCAGCTTTTCTGACAGGGAGAGTATTGTATTGAATATGAAATCATACCTTTCAACTGTATGGATTTTCGAAGAATGTCTGGATTTTTGCCTCATCTTCCAATTTGTGTCTTTTGCTTAGGAAATAAAAGTAGTCATCCAATGTAATGCAGTCCCAGGGATTAAGAATGAGACAGCAGCCTAGGGTTAATGGGTCAGTAATGGATTGACTAATGTGGGACTGTAGCATATAAAGTTTATTGTTTTTGCCATTGGTAGGTTCTAAGCAGTGGTAGATTGGACAACAGTAAGCATATATTTGGTGGATCATCAATACTGGCAAATCAGGTGGGCACAATGTCATTTTTTAAATGTTGGGGTTTTTAGTGTGTATGTGTGTTTGTGTTGGGAGTGCTGCACTAGTAGATGATTATTAAAGACAGAAACATACAAACTGTGGAGAATGTTTCTTTGTTTCAAAACCTGATACTTGGGTACTAGGAATGCCAAAAATAGATTGTTTAAGACATAGCTTCTTGCCATTTACAGTGGATGGATATTTACATTTAATGGACAATGTTAGCAGTATGAGTGTGGTCCTGTAGGTATCTGAAGGATGCTAAGTCTACCACTGCCAATGTCTTGTAAAGTGACCTGGAAAATTTATATTGGGATGTTACTGAAAAATACAGCAAGTGGGCCTTGAAATGTAGTTTAATTAAACAAAGTGCACTTGCAATTTACAGGCCATAATTTAATTTATTTCAGGCAGTCCAGATCCTGGTAGATTGTATACCATTAGACTTAATTAGAGAGAGTTGTCATTCTGTGGAAATAAACAGACCTAGTTTCAGTGAAAGCTCTGTGGTTGTTTGCAGGTAGGAAGTTGCAGGATGTGGAGCTAATGTGTTATTATTTTTAATGGATTTGTCATTTCAAAGTATGGTTTTCTTTGTTGCAAAAGAAGACAGGATTGAATGAGCCATATAATGCTTAACTGACAATAATGGGATAGAAACATTATATGTGATGTATAATGTTTGCAGCTACACTTGTTTCAATGGTGTCTGTGATGCATAACTATTTTTGGGCCTGTGTCCCAATTTTATTTTTCGCTTTGTCCACAATTCTTGCTCTAAGGTTGAGAGGTATGGTTCCATGCTAAATCAGAAGGTTGTATTTACCTTGGAAGACTTTTCAGCATAATTATGAGAAACGTTTTTAATATCTCCACTTATTTCCAATATAAACTGCCATGTAACCTTGCAAATAACTTTCTTATTACTCTACTTTAATTCTTTTGGAGTTGACAGGTATGCTTCATTGGTTCGGGCGTAAGCATAGTGTGCTGTGACTGATTTCTTGCAGCAGTCTGTGGCTTACTTATCACAATAACTTTTCTGTGTTTCTGGGTGTGTGATCAATTTAACAGTTTTAAAGATGTTTTCCAAAATTAAATAAATACATAATAAATGAGAAAAAGTCATCCTTTCTTCACTTTGAGGTATTGACAAAGTGTGGGAATTTGTTTTTTTCAAAAGCAATGGTCAGCATTACAGCTTAGTAAACGGTCAGTCTGTGAATAACTTCTGCACAAATTAAAATGTCTGAATGTCAAATGGCTTTAGATTGGAGGGAAGTTATATGTTTACTCCAGTATGTAGTATGATCTTAGAGAGTTTATAGATTTCTTATTGATTTAATTTTTGCTGTGCAGTTCAGTTGTTTGTTGATTTATTGATGGTCCTTTTGGTGGTGGGAAATTGCATGGATGAATCCATTTCTATTATGATTTTTTTTTCAGATATTTTGACTTCCAGACAATTTCAATCAGTGAGACTGTGTCATGTGATTACTGAGGTTGCCTATTTTACAAGTAGGGGCTCCTTTTCTGTGTGTGTGTGTGTGTGTGTGTGTGTGTGTGTGTGTGTGTGTGTGTGTGTGTGTGTGTGTGTATAAGAGAGAGAGATTTAATATGTATACTGCATATATTTTTGCAAATGGAATTCTTAGTTAAATAGGCCCCTCTTCTTAGACAAGTAGACTTGAGTAACCAATATTAGATCTTAGCCATCCAGCTGGGAAAGTTTAGTATGTGGATTTTCCTTCCGGTTTGATGAAGGCTATGCTACTTAAGGAGTACATTCATGGCTATCCATCCAGTTGTAGCGTTGTTGAACTACATTGTTTGATAATGAGAGAAGCTTTTTACAGAAGTTGAAAGTTTCTGTGTCAAGAACCTGTCTATACAAAGTGGCTTGTTTATGTTGCAGTGAAGGCTGTGGTCTTTGTAGTGAGTGTTTTAAATATAACCAGTATTTCTGAGGTGGAGAAAGTCTCTTAAGGCAGGATCTTTCTTAGCCTGGAAAGCAAGCCAGTTTCCAGTGATGAAATTTATAAGGGCCAGTGAGAGACAGAGGAAAGCAAGAAGCTTTTTAGTCTGTTTGGATAACTAAGTGAAGTCAGTCCTTTGACCTTTTTTGGTCAGAAATGGTTGTAGTCTTTCTTTTGGCATGGTGTTTTGCTGAGGCACGTGCCAAAAGGGGTGTTGCGCTCAATAATTGCTCTTGTAAAGGAAGAATACAGGGATGTTATGACCTCCTTGTCCATGGATGAGATACCTGTACTAATGAGGTGGGCCATGTAAAAAGCTTTCCGTACAACAGAGACAACGTGGTGGTCAGAAGTCAGGTTTCTATCAACCTGGGTGCCCAAGCACCTCATGACTGATTGCGTGCTTACAACATTATTATTAATGTGATAATTTGTAGAGACATCACTCTCCTCAAAGGGGATGATTGTGCATTTTTTGGCATTTAGCTTGAGGCCCTTTTCTGGCACCAGTCATTTGCTTGGGTGAAACCCTCTTGTAGCTTATTCAGAATTGTTTTATTAAGTCAGTAATGTGAATTCTTTACTTGATTGCAAATTTGTTGGCTTATTTTTGTGGATTATAGTATTGTAGGACTGCTAATGTTGACATTTGTTTGTAAATGGACTGCTGGAGTGGTTTTCCCAGTGAGAAATGCTAGTGCTGTCGTGAATATCTGTTTATTTGTAATAAAACAATCTATATATTAACTAAGATGTTAGAGTTAACTGTTAAATTAGAGAATTAAAATCAGACTGAGAATTAGAATTTTAAGGCAAATATTAGGCATTTATTACATTTATTAATTGTTCGAATGCACCTACAGTACAGCCAGGAGTTCGACTTTGGTCTCCTGTGGCAGCGAAAGAGTTAACTATATGATATATTTTTATATGCGGCCCCAAGACAATTTCTGTTCACTCAATCCGGCCCCGGCAAGCCAAAAGGTTGGACACCCCTGTTCTAAATGTTTGTGACTCCTATGTAAGTTGCATCTGGTCTTGGGAGCTGTGACTCTGAAATACTTTGCACAAGGATGATTTTCTCAAAACACTCTGGGCTATAGTGAGCTCCTTATTTGATCTACGTTCTTCAAAGTTGATCTCTCTCATGTCAGGAGATTTAATAATAACACAGGAGAGGTGGTCTGTTGTCTGGGAAGTTGATTTTCAGCTGATTTCTCTAGAACTTGTGTATCAGTTTTCCACATCACATGCTATTCGTTGTAGCTATCTCATTAGCATTAAAGTTATGCACCTGTATATAACAGTCTTCTATCCATTGGTAAAGTATTCTGAAGCTAGGTTTGTCTTCCTTCTCAATTCACGGCATTATGATTATATGGGAGAAAGAGAGAGAGTGCATTCAAACATTTACCCCTATGATGATTATTTCACACAGCTGTACTTTCATATGCTAATATATGGCCTCTCCTTTTCCTTTTAAGTTTGCATACTGAACTTGACCATGGTTGCACAGTCCAAAAAACAGTTTTTATATGTGGCATTTTCACAATTAGCTATACTGCCCAGTGTTTCAAACAGTTATAATTAAATCTACAGTTTTTACTTAACCAGAATAAATAATCCTGTTAAGGCTGAAGGTGCATCAGCTACTACAGTTGTAGCAGTTTCACATGTTTTGGCTTGTGACATTTTAATATGCTCCTTCTTTATTGGGCTTTGAGTCTTGCTTCCACAGTGTATGGAACCTGGAGTTTGGCAACATGCATTTTGTGGTAGTGAAAGCTACTGATCTCAACAGGCTTCACTAACCGTTATCAACATCATTATAGATTGAAGTAACAATGTAGGAGTACTGGCATCATGGGTCTGTGTAAAAGTAGATAGGGAGTTTGCAGACAGAGAAACAGCTTTAAGTGTTGAAACTATAGACTTTTATGATAGTCGCTACTATTTTAAGCATGTATGAGCTTCTGATTAAGCATTTGTCTTGATATTGTTTTGCATTATTATTAAATATGAAATGAATAACATGTCTGTAATTACAGGATGAAGATATCACTCAGCCTGAAAGTTTGCTTGCGGTAAGTTGATTATCAAGTTTCATGTTCATCAGTATGCCAAATCATAAAATAAACCTCCAAGACACTGGTGTGGTCATAGGCATATTCCTGTAGCCCTTTGGTCTAAGAGCATGTTCATCTTGGCTTTGACTTCAGAATGCATTTTAATTCCTCCCTTCCAGTGAGGTTAGCTGTTTTGGGGAGTGCGCTGTAGAACATGGTCCAAGGCTTAGTAAATAACACACAGACACAGTGGATGGAGTCTGACCTCAATGGGATCTCTATTTCAAATGAAAACTCTTAAGGATGACCTACATTCCTCATGATATGCAAACTACTACAACTAGCTCATTAGCTGTAAAATTGTGTGCCTGTTTACAAAATTCCACTTTATTAATAACTACGAATTTTATTGCTTCTACACATCTACAAGGTAGAATGCAGTACATTAGAAAGTTAACCTTAACACTCTACGAAGCATGTCATAGGCACTTTACATCAGAGTCCAGCATTTGATTCAAATTCAGCAATGCAGCTTTTAATTCCTTGAAATCAATTTTAACTATGAAACAGTCCATGTTATCTGGTTGGTGTCTTAACAGAAGACTGTATCTAAAACTTTGTATATCTGGTAAAACCATTTCTTCAGTTCTTCTGCTTTATTTCTTCAGTTCTGGCACATATTTCACTACTCTATCACTATCCCTCGGATTTACTAAACTTCCGTGCAGGACTAATCTAATCCTGCACGGAAGCGGCAGTTTAAGAGGAGGACGGCAGCGCGTCATGCATATTAATGAAGGCACGCTGCCTGAACTCCAAATGCTACATGGAGCATGGACGAGTGCAGGGGGTGTGTCTGAGAGCAGAGCTCTCCGAATAAACACGCCCCTGCAAAGTAGAACAGAAGAATGTGTAAATAAATGAGCGAGACTGCTCACAAGTGTCTGCATATCCCCACCAACAATCCCCATGTGTTCAAAAGCAACAGTACAGTCAAATAAAATGAAGAAACCTATTATTATTTTTTTTAACCCAGAGTACAGCTAACCGTAGGTGCGCAGGTTTTCCCATCGCCTAGCTATGGTTAAAGCAGCTGAAGAGGATAACAAGGAATATATATGCAATAGTGGAGTGGTTAGAGCATCTGCCTAACGGACAGACTTTCCCAGTTCGAGTCCCACTGCAGCACAAATCATTTTCCATGGGAAATCTGTATATGAACATAATTTTACATCATTTTGCCGTATAACCTACAGAATAACAATTAAATGTGAACTGGAGTACTGCATGAAATGCACATGTGAAGTGTTAGTGTCATAATGAATAAGGCACAAGTAAGCAGATGTTCTTCGTGTTTCACTGTTGCAGTCATTACATTTGGGTAATCTGCTGGCAGGTTGCCCTCAGTCGGCCTGAATAACAAAGTCTTGGGTCCTGCGTCGGTTGCTGTCGCCTCTTCCATGACGTCAGGGGTATATATTATTCAGTCTTTCTTGCCGCACGGTGCCCGAGGCAGAAGCAGTTCACAAGTGCCGGTTGGCCAACTCCTGAAATTTTCGCATTCGAATTTCAGAACCAAAGTTTTCAACTAAAGTGAAGTACCCCATTGGGGTAACTTTTTTCTTGCTCCTTACCGATGTCAGTAAAAGTTAATAATTGCATTACTTGGAAGCAAATACCTCATAAGGATTTTCATTTGTACTGTATTCCTTGCCTAGGCCCAGATCAAAATGTGCCTTGCTGTCGGTTTTGTGCACTATTAAGTGTTGGTATATTTTTGCTTCAAAATATTTTGGATCCAGATTTAATTACCCTAAAGTGTCGTCGGTTAGCAGTCCGACTACCGGAGTTCACAAAAAACGCAAAGAAAAAGACAGACTGTCTAGGTCCAAAACCGATGAAGCTTCTCCTAAGCCAGTCGCTGGTACTCAGTGAGGTGCTTTCGCAGCCCCTGATACCCACTACTTTTGAGTCGCAGGCCTCTACCGAGACCCGTGTGGAGTCCGGTATGCCGCAAGATTCTCAGAGTATCGAACCCGCGGATGTCTCTACCTTGGATGGGTCCGGAGCTGCTGAGCAGGCACCGGCTTCTGAGGGTGTCTTCAGGCCTCAACATTTTTATATAAAACCGATGCCAGCTTCAAAAACAAGATCAAAAGCATCTTCTAAGTCTAAAAAACCGATGCATGAGCCACGTGCTCAGGCCCCTGTGCCTAAAAAAAAACAGATGATCAAAATGGCTGAGGACTTAATTACCTTGATCAGGGGTTCCCAATCCCCGCTAAGAGGCCTAGGCAAGACACTGATTATGAATCTTCAGATCAGGTTTCTATTTCTTCTGATCAGGAATTTTCTATACCACCCTATGAGGATTCAGATGCAGAAGAATCTATCCCATCTGCATCTCCTCCTGAGGATTATTCTTTTGGAGAAACCTTGCATACTTTAAGGGAACATTTTCATTGGGAGAGTCAGGATTTCTCTGAATCTAAAAAGAGGCTTAGGGATTTCCTTCTTCTTCCTCAGCATAGGCCTTTGGCCATACCTCCTGTATTAGACATTGTTGATGTGTTTTCGGAATCAAGCATGGCTCCTGATTCCCTACCTCTGGCTCCTAGTAAGCCAGACAGATATTACAGGGTTCCTGATGCCCACAAATTTCTATTCAAAAATCCTGCTGCTGATCCTGAAACTCTCACAGGTTCCCAAAGGTGTAAAGGCCTCTACAGCCAAAAATCCTACCCCCTCTGATAGAAACTCCAGGGCGCTGGATAGATGGGGAAAGAAGGTTTATACGTCTGCAACCTTGGCAATTAGGGCCTTAAACTGCCAGTTTCATATGCTAAAATATCAACAGCATGTTATGGGCTTATTGAAACAGAAAATTATGTTGATTTCTGATTGTGTGGAAAATAAGGAATTACATAAATTATTGCATGCAGCAGAACAGGTTGGAAAGCATACTTTGCAATGTGGTTTTGATTCTTTGGAGACCTCCTGCAGGGCCGCAGTTGCTGGATCTGTGATTAGAAGGCATGCCTGGCTCAAGGAGCAAAATCTGCCTGATCATGTTAAAGCTAAATTGTTGGATGCTCCTTTACAGCATGATACTCTGTTTGGTAATAAGGCAGAAGAGGTTTTAAAGAAAATGGAAGACAAGGCTAAATCTATGCAAACTGTAAAAGATTTCTTACAAGTGCAGCCACCCAGATTCAGTAGGCACTGACCTACTAAAAATTGGTCCTTTCCTGTGTCCAGCAGAGCCTCCCAAGGCAAATCCAGGTGCTGCTCAAAAGGCTCTAGATACCAATCACAGGGTTCTTACAGGTCAAAGCAATAGGGTGTCTCCACCTCCAAATCTGGAGGAAACAAAGCACAGCCCTACAGTAAGCAGTTTCAATGACTTCCCTCTACCATCACCAAGCACTTATCTTTTGGCAGCCCCCTTGGGGGGGAAAGTTAGCACTTCATGCTCAAAATTGGCAGTTAATTACTCAGGACAAGTGGGTACATAGTATCCCAGGGGTACAAATTTAATTTCCATACTTTGCCAATTCCAAACGGTTGGCCAGATCTGCCAAAAAATCAATGGGCAGAGGCTCAGAAACAGGATACGTCCCTCATGGATATGGGGGCTATTCAGCCAGTACCACAACAGGAAAAAGGACAAGGTTTTTATTCAAGACTGTTCTGGTACCCAGAAAAGACAATGCCTGGCGTCCAATACTGGACTTATCGATTTTGAACACATTCCTGGACATTCCAAAATTCAAGATGCTGACTTTACAACAGCTACTGCCTATGCTGGGCAGGAACACTTTGTTAGTGACTCTAGACTTAAGAGGCATACCTGCATATCCCAATAAGGGAATCATGCGGAAGATACCTCCGCTTCAAGGCAGGTTTTATGCATTACCAATTCTCTACACTGCCCTCTGGCTTATCTACTGGGCCCAGGGTCTTTACAAAGTGCCTGGCACCAATAATTGCATTTTGAAGACAAAGACGCATACAAATTTATCCTTACCTGGACGACTGTCTCATTCAAGCAGAGAAAAAGGACATTCTTATTCAACATCTGGCGTTTGTAAAAAGGCTTCTAACATGCCTAGGGTACACAATAAATGAAAATAAATCACAACTGGTACCCTCTCAAAAAATTACATTCCTGGGTGCAAGCTTGAATACATCTGCCCAGATGGCTTACCTTACACCAGACAAACAAAGGCAACTGACTATATACTTCAAACAGATGGCAACAAAAACCCAGTTATCTGCAAGACAAATTCTGCAGGCTTTGGGGTTCATGGCATCCTGCATTCTACTAATTCCATATGCAAGACTGCATATGAGAAAACTTCAATGGTACCTAAAAAGTTTATGGAGTCAATATTGTCACAGTCTGGAAACAATGATTCCTCTCATTCCCTGCCTGCAACAGGAGTTTCTTTGGTGGGCAGAGACATGTCATCAAAACAAGGGACTGTCATTCACTCTACCCCCTGCCACCCAAACTCTTAACTACAGACTCATCAGACTATGCTTGGGGGGCCCACCTGGCAGGGAGATGCATTCAGGGCAAATGGAGTCCAAAACAAATGCATCTGCAAATCAACCAGAAAGAGATGCTAGCTGTTCAGAATGCTCTGACAGCCTTCAAGGACTTACTTCTTCCAGGACAACTACTGATAAAGATGGACAACACCACGGTTATATGGTACATAAACAAGCAGGGAGGTACACATTCCTACCCCCTTTGCAGACTAGCCATGGCATTGTGGAGCACAGCCTTGACTTACCAAGTACATCTTCAAGCTCAATTCCTGCCAGGAAAACAAAATACTCTGTCAGACGACCTAAGCAGAAATCTTATGGACCCGCACTAGTGGAAACTGGATCCACAGATCTTCAGCATGGTAACACAGAAATGGGAGAGCCCAGACATAGATCTATTTGCCTCTTCCCCAAAATTATCAACTGGACAAATTCTGCACAAGGACTTATCACAGACAAGCATGGAAGGTGGATGCCCTATCAGTCTATGCCTTTCCCCCTCTGCCTCCTCTCTCCAAGGTTATACTAAAGGTCAGACAGGAAAAAACAAAAATGATCCTAATTGCTCCGAACTGGCCTCATCAGCACTGGTACCAATTCTAAGGAATATGTCTCAACTCCCTCCTTGGTATTTGCCTCAAATACCTCATCTAGTGTCACAGCAGAACAATCAAATTCTGCACACTCGGCTCCAAACTCTCAACCTTGCAGCATGGCTGATCATTTAATTATTCAAACAACACCTCTCAGTAAATCTGTGATGGATGTCATTTTGGAAGCCAGAAGGCCTAGTACTAGAAAATCTTATGCTGATAAATGGAAGAGATTCTGTGCTTGGAATCAAGCACAATGAACAGACACAGCAAAACCAAATATCCCTCAGATTTTACAATACTTGACTGAGATGCTTGACAAGGGCCTATCTTTTTCTTCAATAAAAATCCATGCCTCTGCCATCTCGGCTCATTACAACACAGAGCCTCCCATCTTTTCTCATCCTCTGCTAAAATAGTATCTTAGAGGGGCCAAAAATGTAAGGCCTCCCAGAAGATCACCAACTCCTGCATGGGACCTCAATTTTGTTTTTGGAAAAACTCACCCTGCCTCCTTTTGAACCAGCAGCTACTGCGGATATAAAATTTTTATCTTGGAAAACAGCTTTCATTTTGGCAATCACTTCAGCAAGAAGGGTTTCAGAACTACAGGCTCTCATGGCCGTGGAGCCTTTTATTACATTTTACCCGGACAGGGTGTCCCTCAGGACCAATCCTTCCTTTATGCCTAAGGTGGTATCCAGTGTGACTCTTAACCAAACTATTCACCTGCCAACATTTTACCCAAATCCGCAGAACAAGGGGGAGCAGATTCTGCATTCATTGGACGTACACAGACAACTAAGATTCTACTTAAACAGGACCAAATCTCTAAGAAAGTCTGAGCAACTACTGGTGGCATTTGCTTCAGGATCAGAGGGAAAGGCTATATCAAAGCAGACTATTTCTAAATGGATAAGCCACTGCATTTGTTTCTGTTACTTGCACCATGGTAAACCTGTGCCCCAGGAAATCCGGTCACACTCCACCAGGGCTGCCTCTACCTCCACAGCCTTTCTCAGAGGAGTTCCAATCAAAAACATTCTAGAAGCTGCTACCTGGAGCTCTGTTCATACCTTCACAAAGCATTATCATTTGCCTCTCTTCTCCAAAAACAGGGCAGGCTTTGCCACTGCAGTTCTGCAGGGCCTTATAGCCGATCCTAATGCTATGTTCTGCCATTCCCCCATCCATAGCTTTGGAATTCTACCCAAATGTAATGACTGCAACAGTGAATACACTCGAACATCTACTTTTATGGTAAGTGTACACAACTGTACTGTCTAAGCACAAATAAGCAGCGGTAAGCGTGTCCAGGTGCGTTTGCGTGGGGGTAAGCATTGCCCACACAGAGTAAGCAAAGTAGAAGCTGAGTGTAAGAAACTGTAACCGGAGGTTAGCAGTGCTTACCGATGCCCAAACCCGATTACAACCGCTTTAAAGTGCCTTAATGACTCTGGATCCAACAGCCCAAGTTCTGCCCAGCAAAAAAATAAACTGCTTCTGCAAGGCTCAAACACAGGACCCTGTACACTATAGTCAAAGTAGTTAACCACTAAGCCATCATAGCAATAGATAAGCGAGATTAAGGCCATGCATCCCATACACCCGAATGGATTTAGATAAATATATACAGCAATATATATATATATATATATATATATATATATATATATATATATGTATGCAGACATTATATATATATATATATATATATATATATATATATATATATATATATGTATGCAGACATTATATATATATATATATATATATATATATATGTATGTATGTATGTATAATGTGTGTGTGTGTGTGCGTAGATATAAACAGATATATAGCTATGATAGGAAACATTACACAAGAATGACATATGTTCACAGGCTATGCGAATGGAAGTGTGGGGCCCAAGCAAGAATCCTGTAACACGTAGCATGACCCCCCCCCCCCCAGACGGACAGAGGAAACATACATACAAACCCACAAACAATGTAAATAGTTTACTTCTCCCCAGACCACAGGCAGGATACAACTGGGGGGGTTACACAGTGCACCCGTGAAATCTAATCTTGGAACACAGACAGGAGCATCCCTTCCGGGACACCCCAAAAATTGAGACACGTTATGGAAGGAAGCTGATGCGACAACCATTCTAGCCGGGGTGTGTACATACCGGGAATACAAGGGTGGGAAAGCCTGATGACCCATGGGTCGAGACAATGTACGACATGGGTCCCGTGAAGTGGAGAGTGGGCAGCATGTGGTGGTGTGTTCAGACTCGACCTGCACCCAGAGTAAGGATGGGTGCTGTAGAGGAGGTGCGGGTGGGGGAATTATGGGTAGCTAGTTATGGGTCTAGGTGTGCAGGTGTTGGCTGTTGTTCTTCGTGTTTCACTGTTGCAGCCATTACATTTGGGTTATCCTGCTGGCAGGTTGCCCTCAGTTGGCCTGAATTCCAAAGTCTTGGGTCCTGCGTCGGTTGCTGTCGCCGCTTCCCTGACGTCAGGGGTATAAAAGATGCAGCCGACGCCATTTTATTCAGTCTTTCTTGCAGTGTGGTGCCCGAAGCAGAACCTGTTCGAAAGTGCCGGTCGGCCGACTCCTGAGATTCTCGTGTTCGAGTTTCGGATCCGAAGTCTTCATTAAAAGCTAAGTACCCCGTTGGGAAAACTTTTTTCTTGCTCCAGACCGATGTCAGAAAAAGTTAATAATTGTATTTCTTGAGGGAAGCAAATACCTCATAAGGACTTTCATTCTTACTGTATTCCTTGCCTAGGCCCTGACCACGACATTGCTAGTTGTCGGTTTTGTGCTAGATTTAACCAACGCACTATTAAGCGTCTGTACGATTTTGCATTAAGCCATTTTGGGCGAAGATTTAATTATACAATGTCGTCGGATAGCCATCCCACTACCTGAGTTCACAAAAAACGCAAAGAAAGACAGGCAACCGAGGTCCAAAATCGATGACTAAGCTTCTCCTAAGCAAGTCGCTGGTTCGCCGGTTCTCAGTGAGGTGCTTTCGCGGCCCCTGACGCCCACTAGAGTCGCAGACCGCTACCGACTCCCATGTGGAGTCGGCTAGGCCGCTGGAAACTCAAGGTATTGGAGCCTCGGAGGTTATTCCCTCAGATGGGTCCGGAGCCGATGAGCAGGCATCGGCTTCTGAGGGTGTATTCAGACCTAAACAATTATATATAAAACTGACTACAAAGACAAAGACTAAAACACCTTTAAAGGCAAAGAAACAAGTTCACCAGCCACAAGGACAGGCCTCCATGCCCAAAAAAACAGATGCTCAAAATGGCCGAAGACTTAATTACCTTGATCAGGGATTCCCATCCCCCTCCTGATAAGAGGCCTAGGCAAGAGACAGACTAGGAATCTTCAGATCAGGTTTCCATTTCTTCTGATTCCTTTTCTGATCAGGAATATTCTCTTCCCCCCCCTATGAGGATTCTGATGCTGAAGAATCAATTCCTTCAGCTTCTCCTCCTGAGGACTACTCTTTTGGGGAAACCTTGCATACTGTGAGGGAGCACTTCCACTAGGAGAGCCAAGATTTTTCAGAATCTAAGAAAAGGCTCAGAGACTTCCTTTTACTACCTCAACACAGGCCTCTAGCTATTCCACCTGTGTTGGACATTGTAGATGATGTGTTCTCGGAGTCTAGTCTGACCCCTGACTCTTTACCTCCAGTTCCTGTTAAGCCGGACAGATACTACAGGGTCCCTGACTCTCATAAATTCCTTTTCAAAAACCCTGCTGCAGACCCAGAAACTATTTCTCTGGGTCCAAAAAGGGGTCAAGGCTTCTACTGCAAAAAACCCTACCTCCTCTGACAGGGACTCTAGGGCACTGGATAGATGGGGAAAAAAGATTTACACATCTGCTACTGTGGCTATAAGGGCCTTAAATTGCCAGTTTCATATGCTGAAATATCAGCAATATATCATGACACTGCTTAAACATAAAATGATGGCAAATTCTGATTGTGCAGAAAACAAAGAAATGCGGGATTTATTGCATGCAGCTGAACAAGTTGGAACGCATACTTTGCAATGTGGGTTTGATTCTCTGGAGGCCTCCTGCAGGGCCACTGTTACGGGTTCTGTCATTTGGAGGCATATTTGGTTAAGGAAACAAACTCTGCCTGACCATGTTAAAGCAAAATTATTAGATGCTCCTTTACAACATGATACCTTGTTTGGTGTTAAGGCAGAAGAGGTGTTGAAAAAATGGAGGACATAGCTAAATCTATGCAAACGGTCAAGGATTTTTTACAGGTACAGCCACCTAGATTTAGCAGACACTAGCCTACAAAGAATTGGTCCTTTCCAGTCTCAGACAGACCTCAAAGGGGCAGATCTAGATGCCCTAGAGGTAGATCACAGCCGCAAGGATCCTACAGGCCTAATTAGTGGAGTGTTTCTACCTCCAAAGGTGGAGAAGACAAAGCACAGTCATACAGGAAACAGTCCCAATGACTCCCCCCTGCCTGCACCAAGCACTTCTGGCAGCACCCTTAGGTAGAAAACTAGCACTTTTTTCTCAAAATTGGCACATTATAACCCAGGACAAATGGGTTCTAGACATAGTGTCACTAGGCTACAAGTTTCATTTCCATACCCTGCCAAGGGCAAACAGTTGGCCAGACCTGCCAAAAAATCAATGGGCAGAGACTCAAAAACAAGTCACAGCTCTCATGGACACGAGGGCCATTCAACAAGTGCCACAGCAAGAGCAGGGACAATGATTTTACTCAAGACTGTTCTTGGTACCCAGAAAAGACAAAGCATGGAGACCAATACTGGACCTATCTATTCTAAACACTTTCCTGGATATACCAAAATTCAAGATGTTGACCTTACAACAGCTTCTGCCCATGCTGGGCAGCAAGGCTTGGCTCGTGACTTTAGACCTAAAAGAGGCATACCTGCATGTCCCAATCAGTCATGCAGAAGATACCTCCGATTCAAAGCTGGCTTAAAGCATTACCAATTCTCTGCACCGCCCTTTGGCTTATATACTGCACCCAGGGTCTTCACAAAGTGCCTGGCACCAGTAATTGCTCACTACAGACAAAGAGGAATACAAATATATCCTTACTTGGATGACTCCCTCATACAAGCAGAGAACAAGGACATTCTACTACAGCATCTGACGTTTGTGATAAGACTTTTAACATGCCTAGGGTACACAGTCAACGAAAAGAAATCAAAATGAGTACCCTCTCAAGAGATAATATTCCTGAGTGCAAGCTTAAATACAACTGCCTAGATGGCTAATCTCACTCCAGACAAAGACAACTGACTACCTATTTCAAGGAAATGGCAACAAAGACCCAGTTATCTGCAAGAAAAATTCTGCAGGCTTTGGGCTTCATGGCATCCTGCATCTTACTAATTCCATATGCAAGACTGCATATGAGGAAAATTCAGTGGTACCTAAAAAGTGTCTGGACACAACATTGCCACAGTCTGGAAACAATGCTTACTCTAATTCCCTGCCTGCAACAGGAATTTTGATGGACAAAGGCTTGTCACCAAAACAAGGGACAGCCATTCTCACTACCCCCAGCTAGGCAGAGCCTAACGACGGATGCTTCAGATTATGCCTGGGGGGCACACATGGCAGGAAGCGGCATTCAGGGCACCTGGTCCTCAAACCAAAAGCATCTACATATCAAGCAAAAAGAGATGCTAGCTGTTCAAAATGTCCTGACAGCCTTCAAGGACCTACTTCATCTGGGACAACTACTGATAAAGACGGACAACACCACGG
Source organism: Protopterus annectens (assembly GCF_019279795.1). NCBI lineage: Eukaryota > Metazoa > Chordata > Ceratodontiformes > Protopteridae > Protopterus > Protopterus annectens. The sequence goes on along the minus strand of NC_056741.1, from coordinate 343,094,462 downwards.
TCATGTGGTACATAAACAAGCAGGGGGGCACTCATTCTTATCCCCTGTGCAGACAAGCCATGGCTTTATGGGACACAGCATTGACTTATCAAGTTCATCTGCAGGCACAATTCCTGCCAGGAAAGGACAATACTCTGGCAGACGAACTAAGCAGAAACCTCATGGATCCCCACGAGTGGCACCTGGATCCACAAGTCTTCAGCATGATAACAAATAAATGGGGACGCCCAGACATAGATCTATTTGCCTCCCCTCAAAACAATCAACTAAAAAGATTCAGCACAAGGACTTATCACAGACAAGCTTGGAAAGTGGACGCCTTATCTTTCAACTGTACAAACCTATTAGTATATGCCTTTCCTCCACTGCCTCTCCTCCCCAAGGTACTCCTAAAGGTCAGGCAGGAGAAACCAAAAATGATTCTGATTGCCCCAGACTGGCCACGCCAGTACTGGTATCCGATCTTAAAGAACTTGTCCCAATGCCCAGCCTGGACCTTAACTCAAATACCTCATCTCCTGTCCCAGCAAAACGATCAGATTCTGCACAGCCAACTCAGGATCCTAAACCTGGCAGCATGGCGGATAATGTAGCCATACAAACCACATCTCTCAGTAAAGCTGTGATGGATGTCATTTTAGAAGCCAGAAGGCCTAGTACTAGAAAATCCTATGCTGGGAAATGGAAAAGAGTTTGCACTTGGAACCAAGCTCAAGGAACAGATACAGCTGTTCCAAATATTCCTCAGATTTTACAATACTTAACTGAGATGCTGGACAAAGGCCTATCTTTTTCATCAATTAAAATCCATGCCTCTGCCATTTCGGCTCATTACAATACAGAGCCACCACTCTTTTCTCATCTTTTATTAAGGCAGTACCTCAGAGGAGCCAAAAACTTAAGACCTCCAAGGAGAACGCCAATACCTGCATGGGACCTCAATTATGTCTTGGAAAAAACTCACCATACCTCCTTTTGAGCCAGCTGCTACTGCGGATATAAAGTTCTTATCTTGGAAAACAGCTCTGCTCCTAGCAATAACTTCTGCAAGACGCGTTTCAGAGCTACAGGCTCTCATGGCTGTGGAACCCTTTATCATTTTTTATCCAGGCAGGGTCTCTGAGAACAAACCCCACATTTATGCCTAAGGTGGTATCCATTGTAGCCCTTAACCAAACAATTAATTTGCCAACTTTTTATCCAAATCCACAGAACAAGGGGGAGAAAATTCTGCATTCTTTGGATGTACACAGACAACTTAGATTCTACTTGGACAAAACTAAAGTTTTCAGAAAGACAGAACAATTACTAGTAGCATATGCCACAGCATCACTAGGAAAGGCTATCTTTAAGCAGACTATTTCAAAATGGATAGGTCACTGCATTCGATTCTGCTACTCACAGCATGGCAAACCAGTGCCTAAGGGCATTAGGCCACATTCAACCAGAGCTGCAGCCACTTCTGCAGCCTTTCTCAGGGGAGTACCAACCTAAGACATTTTAGAGGCTGCTACTTGGAGTTCAGTGCATACCTTTACAAAACATTACAATCTGTCTCTTTACTCTAAATCCAGGGCAGGCTTTGCCACTGCAGTTCTGCAGGGCCTCATAGCCGCTCCTAATACTGTTTAGCTCCAGCCCCCCAACCATAGCTTTGGGACTCGACCCAAATGTAATGACTGCAACAGTGAAACACGAAGAACATAGTACAGTTGTGTACACTTACCATAAATGTAGATGTTCGAGTGTATTCACTGTTGCAGTCCAGGTTACCCTCCTGCCATCCCCCTTATTTTTGCTGGAACTTATCTTTACTTCTCTAATCTATACAACCAGGGTGGTGTATTTGCTTATAGATGAAGGTAAAGCTTATTTTGGTGCATGTATGCTTTATTTGCATAATTTTAGCCTACTCTTTTGGGGGCACCTGACATCTGGGGCAAGAAAAACTGAATAAAATGGCGTCGGCTGCATCTTTTATACCCCTGATGACCTGACATCAGGGAAGAGGCGACAGCAACCGATGCAGGACCCAAGACTTTGGAATTCAGGCCGACTGAGGGCAACCTGCCAGCAGGATAACCCAAATGTAATGACTGCAACAGTGAATACACTCGAACATCTACATTTATGGTAAGTGTACACAACTGTACTATGTGGGTCTATACGGACAGCCCCAGGGATGTAAGCAAAAGTGTTCATTGGGCAGAGGCGTCGCCCAATGAGCAGCCACACCCGCTATGAGTCCACTGCTGCCAAGTCTAAACTACATGGCAAGGAATGGAATAACCAGATGTAGATGTATATATGTAGAGGTATGTGTGTGTATATCTATCCATAGCTACATGTAGATATACCTCTCCCTCTCCATAGTACAAATGTATACAGACAGAGAGAGAATACATATACATACCCACATATAGATATATGCAGACACCTGTACACCCATATGTCTTTAGATATATATAGACAGCAATATGTAAATATATACATGTATGCATACATATAGAGATATATCTGTATATAGTAATGTGTGTGCATATACATATATATATATATATATATATGTATATGTATATATAAATATATATATATATATATATATATATATATATATATATATACACACACACATATATATATATCTATATATCTATATATATATATATATGTGTGTGTGTGTAAATATGCACATGTATATAGCTAGGATATGATACAGCAGTTACGAATTATATATGTTCACAGGCCATGCAAATGGGGGTGAGGGGTCCAATCAATAAATGTGTAACCCGTAGCATCAACTGCCCCCCCCCGGACGACAGGCAGGATACTACCAGTGGGAGAGACCTGCCAAGTCCAAACTTGAAACAAAGACATGTATGTCCCTTGTGGGACACCCAAAAAGTCAAACATATTTGGGTTTCCTGCCATTACACCGATGTCGAACAGCAGGCCATGCATGTTCCCAGTTTACAAGGTAGGGGAAGCCTGATGATCCATGGGGTGGACAACATACGTGATGGGTTCCGAGAAGTGGGGAGTGGGGACAGTGTACAGGTGTGGCCAGACCCGACCTGCACCCGGAGTAAGGAAGAGTGCCGAAGAGGATGTGCGGATTGGGAACTATAGGTATGAAGTTATGGGCCTAGTTGAGCAGGTGTTGGCTGGAGTGGGTCTATGTGGACCGCCCCAGGGATGTAAGCAATAGTGTGCATTGGGCAGGGCCACCGCCCAATGGACACATGGTACGAGTCCCACTGCAGCACAGTCTATTGTACTTGGCAAAGAACGGAATAACCAGATGTAAATGTACAACTTTAGAGGAGTGTGTGTATATATACCCATACCTACATGGAGTGAAACCTCCTTCTGTCTGTAATACAAATGTGTACATACAGAGACAGAATATAATGAAACGCCCACATATAGATATATACATATGCAGACACCCATACATCCATATGTTAGACATCTATATATATATATATATATATATATATATATATATATATATATCTATATATATACAGCAAATATATATATATATATATATATATATATATATATATATATATATATATATATGCAAATATATATATATATATATATATATATATATATATATATGCATACAATTACAGATATATACAGATATATGTATATAGATATGTAGAAATATATATGTGTGTAAACATACACATGTATATATAGCTAGGATATTAATTGAGTTATGTATTTAAATCACATCTGTTAACTGGGTAAGTCTGGCTGAGCTTCTGGCTCATTTACAGCAGAGACCCAGGGAGAAAAGCTCCTCAGGACTAGAAAACAGTTTGTTAAATAGTAGTATGCAGCATATATATATATATATATATTTATATATATATATATATAAATATATATATATATATATATATATATATATATATATATACATATTAGTATACAGCATATATATATATGTATATATATTTAGATATATATGTGTGTGTGTGTATATATATATATATATAAATATATATATATAGATATATATATATATATATATAAAAAAATATATATATATATATAGATATATATATATATATATATATATATATATATATGGATATATATATTGATATGATGCACCAGTTAAGGATTACATATGTTCACAGGCCGTGCCAATGGGGGTGGGTGTCCAATCAACAAACGTGTAACACGTAGCATCAACCCCGCTCCCACCTCAACAGGTGAAACATACGAAAGCACAATACAAGTGAACACACCACCACTTCCCGGACCACAGGTAGCATACTACCAGTGGGAGGGACCTGCCACGTCTAATCTTGAAAATAAGACATCAGTGTCCCTTGTGGGACACCCCAAAAATTAATGATGATCGGAGTCCATCCCTGTAACGATTTATCTAACCAGGCTGTATACGTACACGGACCAGTAGGTTGTGCAAGCCTAATGACCCATGGGTCGAGACAACGTATGACATAGGTCCCGACACGTTGAGAGTGGGCAGTGTGTAGTGGTGTGGTTAGACTCCACCTGCACCCACAGTAAGGATGAGTGCTGTAGAGAAGAACCAGGTGAGGTAACTATGGGTAAGCAATTATGGGCCTAGTCATGCAGGTGTTGGCTGGTGCAGTTGTATTCGGACCGCCTCGGGGATGTCAGTAATATTCTGAATTGGGCAGAGTTTATGCCCATACCTCTCAACCTCTAAGAGCTAAACCACTGGACAGAACCTAAACCATTGGGGGGACAAATACAGAACGCACATATTCCAATTACAGCCTTAGAAAGCTGATAGAATAATAGGTTATGCATTACCATGACACGTCTGAAGGATGTGGAGTCTTAAACCCAATTACTTGTCTGTATTTAATGGCATCAGTTCCCAGGTATTTGCCAGACAGGTGCAGATTGTAAGAGGAACACACCAATATTATGAAGCAACTCTGGACAGGCTGCGGATTCTCTACAGTCGACAGGCATGCTTACGCCTAACGGGCAGCCATTGCCAATATGGATCCCACTGCAGCACAGTCCAGTGTATATGGCAAAGTACGGTATAACCATATGTGCTGTTGCATTACCCACTACACAACACCTATGAACCCGTGGTTGCAACACCCCACTGTAGGCATGTAAACCGATGTAATAGGCATCGTCCTCACCCCCACCCAGAGGTGTGAGTGTCCAACGCAAACACCAAATGCAGTGCATATGCACAGCTGTCGTAGACAGCATGGCCAGCTGTGGACCTTCCCTGCAGCCATCCTGCACATCCCTGGATAATCCCCCTACTAACACCCCTATTTGTGTCCCATGCACACCACGTACCTATCAGACCCTGTTCCATTCCTCTTAATGTCTACGGGTACACGTAGGTGACACCCTCTTCCCCCACTATATTGTCAGTATCTGGAACTCCAACCCACATGTAGTATCACAGCTGTCCCACAGGACACATGTACCTAACACATGAAGGAACACCACAAGAACACCTGGAGCAGCACAGGCTCGCCACCTTGCGAAACCCACCCCCCACCTCACACTCTATACCACGACATCAACTAGTGATACCAACACCTCTTGTCCTGCCTTGCATACAAATCCCAACATCTGACATACCTTCCCTATTGCTCCCCATCCAATTATACCTACGGGCTACTATACAGTTACAATGTCACCCCCACTACTTACCTACCTACTCCCTAGCTATTCGCCTCTAGTGTACCACACAGGTATGGAATATGTACAACTACCACGAATACCTGCATGTAACCTATCCTGACCTGTGAAACAGGAATCCAACCCCATCTTAAACTGACCTTTGTCAACAGTCATACCTGATATGTAAACCTGACCTAAGCTTGGATAATACCAACAGTTTAATGTAAACTAAGAATGTTTAATGGGGGACGTAGCTATGTTATGTCTGTTATCCTCTATGAATGTGATCACCCCAGTATTAATTGGGATACGAAGCTGGGGTCAGTGTGGAGCTCTACACCCCGGGCCACCGCTGACAATGGACAAGCATACAGTCAGAGTGTCCCGGTTGACAGATGTGAACAAAATGCACGATGTTGCGAGTGTGTACGCGGGAGCAAGCGGGCGTAAGCCTGTTTGGCCGTCGGTATGCGAGAACCACACTGGTGAAGCAATGTAGAGGCTAACTGAGGGCAAGACGCCGCAACCAGAGGTCAGTAATGCTGTGCTACACGCAAACAAGCGCATGCCCACCTACAAATGTTCTACAGTGCCTCAGTCACTCTGTAGCCAATAGCTGTTGTGGCCATTAACAAAATAATCTGCACTGCCAGGTTGCAAACCCCTGACCCTGCACACTATAGTAGACATGAGTTCCACTAAGCCATGGCAGATAACACATTCAGCTGCTGTGATCACAAACACATCATCCAGCACAGGCATGCAACAGTATAGGGAATGTATATTAGTGTGTAGATTAATACCAGAATACGTGTCCATTGCACAACCACGGTATTATGAGCTGTCTATGTGCAGCACAGAACAGTGCCTGTCCAATCATACTGTGAGAACAGTAGTCCTGCATAATACCGAAGGGAATAATGATATATAGCGCACACCGTGGGGGCATTTGAGCATGTTTCATGCACAGTATGTCACACCTGGGGCATTGATACCTTAGACCTGGGAGATGAGACTGGCCAGGTGTGTGAGCAAAACCGCTGCTACACAATACAATGGCAGGATGCTACCAGTGGGAGAAACACTGTAGACCAGCTAGGTCTACTCTTGACGCAACAACAGGCCCATCCCTAGCGGGAGAAACACTGTAGACCAGCTAGGTCTACTCTTGACACAACAGGTTCGTCCCTGATGGGATGAACCAACAGTTGTGAGTCACATCAATGTCACCACCAGTATCGGAGGAGGATCAGGGGAAGGCTGGTACGTATGTGGACTAAACGGATGAGGAGCCTGCAGATGCTTGGGTGAGGACAGTATACTGGAGGTGTACCGAGACATGCAGAGAGGCAAATGTGTGGAGGTGTAGTATGGCAGGACCAGCAACCGGGGAATTGGTGGATGCTGTGTACGTGGAGCTCGGGGGCCAGGGGAAGGGAACATGTGTATGTCATTATGGTAGACATATGCAAACGAAGCAAAACAGCAATAGTGTAGTAGCCAGTGCATCTGCCTAACACTCGCACATTCCCGGGTCGAGTCCCACTGCAGCACATCCTATTTTCCATGTGATATCCGTATGTTACCTTCATTGTGCTGTATAACCTACTAAGTAACATTTATATTTGCACAGGAGTACTGCATTAAATGCACATGTGAAGTGTCATACTGACTAAGGCACTAGTAAGCATGTGTATGCGTATAACAGCAGTTGTACGCATGGATACGCGATTGTAAGTGTGTGTACATGTATTCGCATGGGGGCATGCATTGCCTACATAGATTGAGCTAAGTAGATGCTAGCTGTGTGTAAGGTAACGCAATCCAAGCTTAGCATTGCTTAGCTCTGTGCATACATGCGCACACCCGCGTATGACCGCTCAAATATCCCTAATTCACTCTGTATCCTACAGCTGGTGTTTTGCCCTTCAACACAATATACAGCCTGTGGATGGGCCACACCCAGGACGCTGCACATAATACACTACGTGATTTACTTTTAAACCATGACAGATGAACATATAACCACTCGTTCCACATACATATCATCCAGCACAATCGGTCAACAGCACAGGGAATGTAGTAACACACCACACAACCTCTTAAAGCATGAATCACGGACATAGTGCGCCATAATGTGGGTACATATAGGGATATCTGTCATATCCTGCTCTAATACACTTCAACGTTGCAAGTTACACAGTTATATGTGGTAGAGAACATATATTGCTGGAGATGATACGTCTGAAACACGAATGACTAACCTCAGTCCTAAGGTCATCCATGTCAATTGCCAAGAGAATGAGGTACAGGCCACACATATAGGCTGAACATGCATGCACATATGGACAGCTATACATCTGTTAATGTAGAAAGATAGACAGCTCTAGGTATGTATGTATATATATATATATATATATATATATATATATATATATATATATATATATATATATATATATATATATATATATATATATATATATATATATATATATATATATATATATATATGTATATATATATATATATATATATATATGTATATATATATATATATGTATATATATATATATATGTATATATATATATATGTATATATATATATATATATATATATGTATATATATATATATATATGTATATATATATATATATATATATATATATATGTATATATATATATATATGTATATATATATATATGTATATATATATATATATGTATATATATATATATATATGTATATATATATATATATATATATGTATATATATATATATATATATATATATATATATATGTATATATATATATATATATATATATATATATATATATATATACATATATATATATATATGTGTGTGTATGTATGACTCACAAATAACCATATAACAGCAATCGTACAGAGATAAATTAATATGTTCCGGTGTATATATCCAGATATATATATATCTACATACATACACACATATATATGGATACATATACATAGCTAGAGCTATATGAATGTCCAGTTCTCTCCCTCTATATATGGGAGTGTGACAAATGTACTTATACAGATATACATAAAAATATATATATATGTATATACAGATAGACATGTGTATATGATTTCCACATGGGAACAGACTCCTGGCCCACTCCGTACGATATAACTGACCATGAGCACAGTTAATGGTGGTGGGGGCACACATGAGGGACAACTGGTAATTACTGCAATGTAACCCCCTCCCAGCTATAAACGGATATGTTGTGCAAACCAATATCCAGCACATGCAATACTTGACAGCAGGACCCACCACAACACAGCTACAATGCTCCAACAGTTATCCATGTCACCTGTACATGTCAGGCCAATATCTGTAACATATCATGCAGATATGCCTTTGTACCGTAGGGAATATACTATGTTGAAGGGCTACACATTACAATGGTACAGATATGCACACACATCATACTTTGATGATCATGTGCAGGTATGTATATATATGTGTATATATATATATATATATATATATATATATATATATATATACATATATATATATATATATATATATATATATATATATATATATATACAGATACGATATATGGGTACATACACATATATACACAGACAAAGGGTACAAGTAGCCATTACATATGTAGCAGTAGTGTGGACGTACTGGGTAAAATGTATATCCCCAGCAACAAGCCCTGTAACCGGTACCTGTGACGTGTGGTGTGGCAACCATCCCCACAAAGGAGATACTTAAATTGCACATATACCCACTCACAGTTCAAAGGACATGACACGACACACAGGTATGTATACACAGACAGTCTTTGTGTACCATACAATAATGTATGCCATTACTGACAGCACATGGATGTTGATGTATATGACCAGTGATGTATCCAAGGCCCACACATAACAGTCGATGCAGACAGTGCGGATATATATCATACTATGGTGTCCAGGCTAAGCCCTTCAATTCATACAACATTTGACAACGGATTTGCCTGCATGATACGCAACAGTCAACAATATCAGATGTAGTTCAGCAGCCTCTAATTACACCCTGTAGTCAAGGCCTAGGGGGACATTCATTACTTGTGGTAATGTCAATGAATCTGTCACAGGTATGATCCTTGGCCAACAAATTTTGTGGGTGTCCTCGCTATGACTGGGATGATGATAGGAATGCTAGCAGTGATGAATGATAGGCCATTACCTAACAACCCATACCCGTATCACAGCAGACAAAGGCTGCCATATATGTGGAGGACAAAGGCATGAACGCAGGGCCATACCCGGAATATTGCAGTAACATACCCTGGAACATGCTGGTGTTACAGGATGTGTTGCAACATACCATTGTAACTGGGTTTGTTGCAACATATGTCCAATGGAGGGATATGTAGTCGGTAACTGTCACGGCCTTCACCATCAACAGACTGCAATCCTCACAGTACCTTCTGCATTCCACGGATAGATGCATCGTGGCTAACACATGACACCAAAGGCACAACACTGCCCAGTCTGCAGATGAGCCTGCAGATGGGGATTCCTGATATACATGGAACTGACATGGCAGGTATTGCGACATGTACGATAGGCATATCAAGACAAACACTGTTAATCCAACCTTACTCCACATGCACTGTAGCAGCACTTACAGTTCATAGGCAAGTCAGGCACATCCCCCCTCCTGTTTGTTGCCCTTTTCCCACAATGTATGTTGTTAGAGGTAAATCCCCAACCCATCTAAAAAGCTGTTTGCCAAACGACAGTTCTAGCTTTTGCTCACAGTGACAGACAAGGGCCAACACCACCAGGATGTTCCCAGGTAGTGGAGAGCGTTTCCATGCAATTGTCTATAGGAATGTTACCACAGCTGTTCCACATGCAATCAGCTAGGGAAGGCCTGCAATACGTGCGGAGGTCATCAGCTGATCTTGAGCATCACGTTAAATACACATGCTGCTGCCTAAGCAATGCAGGTGTGGGCCTCCACATCTGCCAGAGAGGGTGTGGGGGAGGCAGACAGAGGTGAATACATGTCAGGGAGGTTGGGAGGGTAAAACCGATGCATGTTTGTGTCACACACCTACCAGCACAGGGTATCATACACCCAACAGCTATGTAGTGCTGTCACAGTCTGATGCTGTTATTGGATGCGCCACATGTGTTATCTGGTGGGGAGCACTTAGAACATATATGTGATGGTGAGTGCCATCTGCTACAGGGATACAGTAGATATACAGTAGGTGATGTACACATACTTGTCTGCATGAACAGGTGCCAGCGTCAGCACAGGCACACTCACACAGGGATGCACACACATTAACACACTTGCCAGGGCTAGGAGTGCAACCTGTCACTAGTGGGATTGCCACAACACATCAGTGTGCAGGGAACACATGCACCACACAGGTGATACGGAGGTCGTATGGGCTGTGAGTATGAGGGGGTGTCCGATATAAGGCGGCATGCTTCACTCTGCCCTGGGGGGAGTAGTGCGTGTGGCTGTGGACATACGCACCATACAACACATGCACACGAACACACAGGGTCCAGTTCGGACATTCATGGGTGCATGTCTGCAGGGGTGTGTGTTGGCCAACAGGCTGTAGGTATACCTTGGCATCAGCCCACATAACAATGGTCTGCATTTTGGCACAGGCCTTTAGCTTCTGCATTTGCCCACACAGGTGGGTATTGCATCCATCTTCCAGGCACCTGGGCGACCATTGTGTGTGGCCAGTGCTGTGCATCACTTGCCATGTATGTGTTCCCTAGTCCCTGACTTGGATGGTGTCTAGGATGTGCACACATCCCACATGCATGTACAGTGACATGTGGAATTGTACCTGGGGTGTCTGGCCCATACTGTGAACACAACTTAACATCAGATGTGCCAGTCTTGCCCACATGTGGCAGGGAGTGGTACAGATCAGCAGATTTACCCTGCACCCACATTGATAGCATGCTAACAGCATATCCTGATGTCAGTGTCATCTGTCCATACAGGCCATGTTGTCATCCATGGTAATGTCTGTTGTGAGTCACATGTGAAGGCACCGTAGGGTTGCTAACTGTGATTGGCCGGCCTTGATGTCACATCTATGGGTATGGCTTTGCACCCCAGCCTCTCAGCCATTTACATCTGTTATCCCTGTATGGTTGACATTGTGATATATAGTAGGGCCACCATAAATGAAATTAGCGAAACCCCTCCACATTGCCCACAGGTGTCACAAACTCACAACCACCTCTACACAGGACACCAGTTACAAACACACACACACACACAATGTCATGTTTGGGAGTAGAACCCCTACCTAACTGGTTTGCTACACTACAGCACTACGCAGTTATAGTATGCGCCATGGACATTACTGAAGTTCATATTCCCCAAAGGTGTATTTCACAATTAATGACATCAGCAGGACTACCAAAGTAGGGCATTTGTAATGTACTGAGAGTGAGTAGCCTATAATGTATTTCTCCATACAAAGACACTGAGACACACATCACATCCGGAACTGACATGGATGGAGATGGAACAATACCACCGTTCTAAATCACACTACAGCAGTACACAGTTACAGAATGCGCTACGGCGATTACTGGGCTATCAGTTTCCCAGAGGTGTACTTCTAGATGAGAGACATCAGCAGCACTGGCAAAGTAGTGTATCTGTATTGTATGGAGTGTGGGTAGCCTAAAACGCATTGCTCTCTACCCAGTCAGACACACACATACACACTCTCACACAGTTGCCAGGGCTAGGGTTCGAACACCTACCTAACTAGTTTATCACACTACAGCAATACGCAGTTACAGGACACGCCACGGCGATTACTGGGATATCATGTTCCCAGAGGTATACTTTGAGTAACATCAGCAGCCATGCCAAAGTTTAATGTATGTTTTGCATGGAGTGTGAGTAGTCTAACAAGCATTTCACTCTACACAGTCAGAGGCAGACAGGCACACACGCAAACACACACTCACACAATTGACAGGTCTGGGGTTAGTACTACTACCTAACTACTCTGTCACTACAGCAGTACGCAGTTATGGAACGCGCCATGCATTTTACTGAGCTATAGCTCTCCCAAAGGTGTAATTCACATTGGATGACCTCAGCAGGCTTGTCATACTACTGCTATGGGGAGGGCAGTGTGTGCATGGGCCATACCCCATTCATGTAGGGGTTGACATGCCACATGCGGGCACACACGGGGTCATATGTCACAGGTGCACAGCTGCTAGATGGCTGCTTCCTTGTACAGTCTTGTTGCACAGCTGGCACGTACACCGCATAGTCTGACATGCTGACAGATACAGGTGGCTAGTATCCGCAGTGGGTTACATCCGCACCTCATGTGTTGGGGGCCCTTAGGCTGTGTGCCAGTTGGGACAGGTCCGCATTGCTCCTTGTCACAGTCACACTCTTCCACACATCTATGCCTGTGTGCTTGTGGCTTATTATAGTTTGTTCTTACATATTTGTCTGCATTCCTATCCACTGTGTGTGCAAGGCAAGAGTGGTGCATACTGACATGTGTTCACACTGAGAACTGCAACTTCCAGATATGTCTGGTCCACTGGTGTTTTCAGACATGGCCTTCATGTGTTTGTGTGTGAGCATGTCCAGTATGACCACTCAGTGTGTTGTTGACTGACACTGCCCTCATTCCTCTAAGTGTGTGAGCATGCCCAGTATGACCATCTGTGTTGCATGTGTGGACCACGTCTAGGTTGTTTGTACTGCGGTGCTGACCTTTTGTTGTACACCAACGGGTAGCATGCTGTGCCTGCAGGGTGTGTATGTTGGAAGGGGGGGGCGCACCTGACACTTGTACACATTTGCTAGGACTGTACTGTTAAGTCAGGTACTCCATTTCAGTCTGTAGTCTTACATATCCTGCTGGCTAGGACTTACCACTGTAGTACAGATTCTAGCTTTGTTTACCTACATGTTAGTGTGCAACTTCCTAGCCTTCACAACTTACATCCGACTGCCTGGCCTGCTGTGGTCTGTCTGTGTAGGCTTGAGGGAGGGGTTAACCATAGGGCACATTCGGAGGCCATAGTACAGCATTTGTTTGTGTTTATTTTCACTTGCCCTGCTGGCTGAGACTGTTGCTGGGTATGTGATCCTTCCTGACTGGTATGTGTGGCTCTTATGGGACACCCTTGACGCTCAGGCCATTTCCTGCAGTGGGTTTTGTCACCCTGTGTAGTACTGGCTACTATGGTGACTCCAGTATGTGTTACAGATCTCATGCTGCCACTATGGGTGTCTACTCTCTGCTGCGTTGACATCCGGCCACTCAATTCCCTTGCATGTTCACATCCATACCATAGCTACAGGTAAAAACACATTCTACTCCATTTGACAATTGGTATGATGATTGACTTACTTTGAGGGTGTGCCGGACTTGAGGATGGTGCTGGTCGGATGCACATAGTACACTCCCTATACATGGTTAGGCACAGGTAGTGCCATGTTTGGCATTCCTTTTACTGTCTGTGCGAGTCAGAGAGAGGTGTCATTCCCCGGGGCCCTACTGTGTCAGTGCATACGCTATGCGTTGCCTCTTTGCCAAGGCCAAGGCATACTGGGCATGCCCTTTTCAGCCTACTGGAGCAGGCTCAGCTTGTTCCTCCTCCGAGTCACTCTGTACCTGCACAGGCCTTGGCATTGGTGGGGGGCTGTGTGGCCCTGCCCCATGCTGTTCCTGCTGCAGCTGTTTCTGCAGGATCATATTGTGTAATATAGCACATACCATTACTATTTGAGTACATGTAGCTGGTGAATACTGCAGGACTCCACTGGATGTGTCCAGACACCAGAACCGTGACCTGAGCATCCCAAACACATGTTCTATTATATGTCTGGCCTGTGCGTGTGCATCATTATGGCATTGCTGTTCAGGTGTGTGTGCATTTCTGATGGGTGTCATCAGCCACGGCTCCAGTGTGGGTACCCAGCATCCCCCACTAGGTGACCCTAGGGCATATCTGTGGTAAAGCTGCGTCAGTTGCCATATATGTGAATTGGCATAGCTTCCAGGGCAGCCAGCACACACATTCAGTATAGTGCCCTGGGCAACACATACGACCTGGCAGTTGATGGAGCTGATGCCCCTGCAGTTGATGTAGGCCCTACCCTGCTCACCGGGTGGTGCTTTGATGCATAAGTGCATGCAGTCTGTAGCACCTACTACCCCAGGGTAGTTAGCTATTTGGTGGAAGAGACTCATATTGTGGGTCAACACCTCACGTGTGTTGAGGAAATATACGTGCTCACTGGCATGTGCTGACATGGCATCCAGGAATTGGTGGAATACTCTGGATGCTGATGCCTATAAGATGCCCATGTTATCCCCAGTTGTAGTTTAGGAGGTACCTGTGGCTAGTATACCTAGGCCTACACATACCTTGGTATCCACTGGGATGGGTTCCCCTTGGCCAGTGTGGTGTATTAGGTGTGGCTTGCACAGCTCAACGTTTGCTGTAGGAGGTCTCTGTCCTATAGCACTCCACTATCTCCAGCTAATGTAGCCCCTGGTAGGTTACCCCGGGTCTGTACACTCTTCTCTGTCTCCTCAATGTGGATTGTTTGGCAGCATTGACATCCTCACCGCCCTCAGCCTCTTGCACATGTTCTATGTTGCCTGCTGCAGCCCTTCTCATTTTGTAGGTTTGGTTTCAAAATTTCCCTTCTTGTATACACCAGTAGTGTAGTGTGTGGCAAAACCAGGGGGGTAAGTGTTTGCTTGGTTTATAGTGGTGTTCTGGGCTGGGCTGGTCTGCTTCTTGTGTGATTAGCTGATTCTGATACATTTCACCTGGCAGCTCAACTAGGTCTCCTTGATTACCTTCCTATTGCTGTTTTCCCTTCCCATTGCCTCCCTATTTAGGCCCGTGTGCGCGCTGTGCAAACAGAGTGCTGAAATGTGCACGGAGCTGCTTTTTCCTGGTTTAACTTTTTTTTTCTTCCTGTACAACCCGGTGCGTGGCACGCACACCCACGTACACTTGTAAATGCTAGGCATTTTTAGACACACCCCTAGCTTAGCTGTGCTATGCTAGGATCAATCCCGAGCCACAG
Organism: Protopterus annectens; assembly: GCF_019279795.1. Taxonomy (NCBI): domain Eukaryota; kingdom Metazoa; phylum Chordata; order Ceratodontiformes; family Protopteridae; genus Protopterus; species Protopterus annectens. The sequence goes on along the minus strand of NC_056741.1, from coordinate 343,078,673 downwards.
GTCTCCAATCTACTTACAGCATGCCTGACACACCCCCACATGATGTCACCTATATTCTAGTCTTGCATCCAGCTATTTATACTCTTACACTCTTGGGACCTGCCTCGCACCCTGGGAAAATCTGGGATTCACTAACCCTTCCCTCATTTGCATAGGATTGCTTGCTAATGCATAGTTACATGTCCCACACTGAGCCTCCCCCCTTAGCAACCATTACGCACTGGCCAGGTTGTCTTCTGACTGCCATCGACTTGCATGGCAGAATACTGATTTTTGTTAGAATGCTTATTTTAGGTTTATTTTATTAATTTCCCCCTGATTATATTTGCACGTTGCTGCCCTATGTTTAACCGGGCGAGATCGGAATGATAAAATTATACGTTGTTTAATTGTTTTTCTTTTCCATTTTGCAATGCCAATGGCCTTTTACTTGGACATTGGCATGCTTCCTCAATGATTTGCAGCCTTTATTTGGAGCTGTCATAGCTCGGTTTTGTAGATTGCTGAACTGTACTCTGTTACTAACCGAGTACATTTCTGCACACTGCACTTGTCCTGCACGGACGACTGCGAGCTTCCTGGATCGCATATTACCCTCATTTGCATGGTTTTCACCTGCAAATTAGGGTAATTTGCATACAGGAGCTCGGTCCATGCAGGATTAGCCTAGGAGCTCACGTGCACGTCCCGGGAGCTCTTTCCTGGATCGCACGTCAGCCATATGGTCGAAAATAGCTCTTAAACTAATCCTGCACTCTATAAAGGGCTTTGTAAATCCAGGGGTATGCCTTGTCAGAAAACTTGTTAAGTAACACACTGTATGTGTGGCCTGCATTTCAGTGTGAACTATTTAGGTGTGTTGTGTATCACATAACGCTGTTGCTAGTTACTATCCATAAACCTATATGCACACGTATAACAGTGCAGGAGTAGAATAAAATAACACAGACTAAGATGTTTGAAGAGTACCTAAATTTCATATTTTAGGCAAGATCAGTACAGACGTCTGAAAGGAACATGTCTCCCCTCATAAAGTACCTTGATCCAGGAATAAAATGGAGTTGTGTGTTTAGTGATTTTCTGTTACATTAGTTAAACAGGGATTTAAAAATTGAGATCTTTCTTTATCTGAAAAAAATATTGGACTGTTTCATGCACCCTTGGTGTATGGGCACTTCAACAGAAGAATATGTAGTAAATGTATTTCCATAAGCAAGTTTATAAAGGTTCTTTTTTGTCTAACCTTTCTTTTTTTCCTCTCCCATGGTTGCTGACCTTTGTTTCTGGATTTCTACTGATTGTCATTTGCTGTATATTCATCCTGCCAAGACAGTGACTAGTAAGATAACCCTTTATGGTGTCGCATTTTAGGATTGCCAGTATGGACTGTTTTTCATGTTGTACCAGTTCCGATTCTGTCTCCCATTTACATTGCATCATGTATACATACATGATAGTACAGAAAGTAAATATGAACAGCACTACAGCGGTACTGGCACACTGAAATTTACACACCCTTTTCTTTTACAGAGGTAAATATACAGCTAATAGCCCAGTTCATTCCCTTTAAAAGTTGAGAGAATATGTCTAGTCAAATCTGAATGCACTGAATAGGTAGGTGCCTTGCTTTTATCTCATTAGGCTGATGCATTTATCCTTTCCTTACATATTTGGTTGACAAGGCAAACTATCTTGTTTTTTTAACTATACAAATTTTCCTGGAAAAAGGCTGTACAAAAAGTAAGAAGTATAGATTTGCAGGAGATTTAAGGTAGACAATTTCTAAATAACTATAAAAAAGAGAGTGCTTGAAAAATGTCATTCCATCTGTTGTTGATGTCTTTTATGTTGGGTGCATCATAGAATCCATTTGTAAGAGTTCTGTCATAAACCTCCTTGCATACACATAGACTCTGCAGAGCTATCTTGCATAAATGACAGACAATTAATACTTGTCATTAGGTTGTGCAAAAGCACTGTTTATCCAAGGCCTTTTGGACCATCTTTAGTTGTACTGATTCACTTTGCTCTTTGTGTGTTTTGCAAGTGCCTTTTGATGTTTGCAGAGTAAAATTAGAATGGTGTAAGGAATAGATAAAGGAGTTGTGTGCCAGCATTTTTTAAGAGTCCAGTCAGAGAATGAATTAAGTTTCCACTTTGTCTAATACTGACTGAAGTTCTGCACTAATAATGAAAACTAGGTTTGAAATTAGCTCTTGGGACTGGGAAATGAAAACACAGACGTAGAAGAATGACTAAATGCTTTTGTGTCCATCTTCAGAGGCCTTTTGTAGCTGTTTATTCACTCCTTATTAGTACATGTTGTGCATGTAGAAATGGTGACCCCATGTACCATAGTGCAGATGCCATTGTAAGAATTAAATTCATTTTGCGTCTTTACTGATGACTTACAACCACATGCTTCCCCTTTTTTCATCAGTTTTCTGTTTTAATATTCATCTTTAAACCATTGTATTCTTGGTTTGTTTCACTTTTAGCCTCTCTAAAGTTTACCGTGCTTTTTCTTTTGCTGTGAAAAAATACTGCATTTGCAACCACAATATTATCTGGGTCAGGATGTGAAAGATTTCACAGTGCGATGTATTTAAAACTGATAAGATATGAGAAATAGAAGTGTTGTACTGCCAATGATTTAGCTGTAGCTATAGTAGCAGCTAATATAAAATCCATTCCTTTAGCTACATCACCGAGGCATATAACAGGGTCTCTTGAGAAAAATAATCCTCATAAGTTTCTCAGAAGAATTTTTTCACAACTCATTTTCTTGAGAGAAAGTTGTTTTTGGTTCTCCACTTCCAAGCCTGAAGGTTTTCCTCAGTTTTAGCACCAGGACAGTATGGCCCACACAGGCAATTCATGGTAAAACAAAATTAACAAAAATCCAGATAAAATGCAGTTTTGTTTTGTGTTTGGGCACGACTGTTAAACTCCCATTACCCTGGCCATACACTTTCAGCTTGATATGCAAAGCTGTTGGATATCCTCAAAGTGAAGTAGTCTCCTGTCCATGACAAGAGCAAAAGTGTGACAGTCAGTAGAAAAGGGAAAGCAGCCCACATCATCTTCACTTTTTTTTACCACAAAAAGTGTTTTGACATTTAGGCTGTTGGCATCTTTGAAAAAGCAATAAGTACCTGGTTTAAGATTTTTTTCCTAAATTTCTATTCTGAACTTGTGAGTTGTGACTTTTCATAGTTTATGTATTTTAAATGGGTATTTCATATTTCTGTGGAAATTGTTTTCCAAGCTACATATGCCTGGGGGAGACAGATTCCTCTGAAAGACTGTCGTCTTCATTGCCTGTTTTACGTATGAAATAAAATCTGGTTCCTTTTGCCAGCACAGCAAGACATTAAGAAGACTGTTCTATCATGCCTTAAATCTCTTGGCTACCCCAGAGCACAAGAAGCTCCTAGCTCTGGGCCATGGGATGCTTGCCACTTCATAGTGTCTTTCAGCCTGGGATGACATACTCGACAAGCCACGTTGCTTCGCTAGGGACGGCTTGCACCTGTCACCACTGGGCTTTCGGATATTGGCAAAGGCTCTTGCCACCCCCATAGTGCCTTTTTTAGGCAAGGCTCAAAAGTCAAACCCACCTCCATAGACAGCACAAGGAACAAGAAACTAAGGGTAATGCTGCTAAACGCCAGAAGTCTTAACCTCAAGATGCACGCACTCGAAGCTCTCCTCAGTATGGAGAACATCGATATCTGTGCAGTGACAGAAACCTGGTTCAAGGCTCCAGAGAGCACCCCAGCACTACCAGGTTATACCTCATATCATGCTTTTCGGCCCCAAAACCCGGACCGAACCACAAAAGGGGGAGGTTTCCATATTTATCAAGGATATCCACACCTCCAGGTTAGTGGCATTGCACGAAGTATCGGAGATCATCCATGTGCAACTAACAGTGGACAAGACTGCTTTTCAGTTTATAGCATCCTACAGACCACCCTCTCAAAGTCAGGAATCCCACTCGGCTTTCCTGAAAACATTGGAGAACATGAAGATCTCTCCGAACACCATTATATTGGGCGACTTCAACTACCCAAACATAGACTGGGAGCACTACTCAAGCCCCAGCACCTTAGCCCAAAGGTTCCTGGAAATTATAAACTCAAATGCTATGGAACAACTAGTTACCACTCCCACAAGAGGGGATAACATACTAGACCTGATCATTACCAACATGGGTACTCTGTGCTCCATACCAGAAGTATATCCCTCATTGGTAAGATCAGACCATAAATTAATTTCACCGGATATCCACATCCCGACCCCACCCCCAACCCAGAAAACCACAGTGAAAAACTTCTCAAAAGCGAACTTCTCACTTCTCAAAACCAAAGTGGAATACTTCAAGGCCCCAGGGCCAGTGGAAACAATGGCCCAAACTGCAGAATCCTATATAAACGCATTCTACGGACATCTCCAGGAATGCATGGATCATGTTATCCCAAACAAAACCAAGACCCAATCATCCAAAGGCAGGCGTCCAGTCTGGTGGACCCCAGCCATAAATATAAACTGTACAACAGAAGGAGGAAGCTACTACATGATAGAGCAAAATCCCTAATAGGGAAGGCAGCTCTGATCAGTACTAGCAAAAAATTACGATCCCTCATAAAATCCTGCAAGGCCAGCTTCGAGAGAAAAATTGCACAGGACACTAAAGACAATCATAAGGCATTTTTCAGTTATGTTAGGAACCTGGGATGCAACTCCCAGACTTGTTCTGAGTTGATTCTAAACTACAAAAAATACACTGCACCCACAGACATCGCCAATATCCTGGCAGACAGGTTCAGTGCAAACTTCTCCACCCTCTCCACCCCCAAAAGAGCAAGTATCTATCCCGGCAGAGGGCTGCCTCCCAAACATCTCTGATGCTCAGGTGAAGGCTGCCCTCTCCAAAGCAAAAAACACTGCTTCCATGGGACCAGATGGCATCCCGGGTTGCGTCCTACATGAACTCCAAGAAGAACTAACCCCTCAAATAAAACAGCTGTACAATCTCCGCCTCACTACAGGATATGTGCCCACAGAATGGCGTACAGCAACAGTGGTCCCACTCCACAAAGGTGGAGCCTCTACGGACCCTGGAAACTATCGGCCCATAAGCCTGACTAGCTTAGTCTGCAAGGCTATGGAGAGGATCATCTTGGAGCTCATAAACAAAGACATTGGGGACCTACAGACACTAGATCCTACCCAATTGCCGTCAAGGGCAGATCCTGCCTTTTGAACCTGGTCGACTTCTTTGAAACAGTCACCAAAGCCATAGATGAAGAGAAGGTAGTCCACACAGCCTATCTAGACCTAGCAAAGGCATTTGACACAATACCCCACTCGGGCATCATAGATAAGCTATCCAGCTTAAATATAAACCCCTATGTCACAAGATGGGTCTCAAACTGGCTCAAAGACAGAACCCACAGAGTGAGAGTTGTTGGAGCCATGTCAGACTCGAAACCGGTCACAAGTGGCGTCCCACAAGGTTCTGTCCTGGGACCGCTCTTGTTCGGTATATACTTTTCCGAGGTACAGGCCAGCGTGGGAGGACTATGGCTCACCAAGTTCGCAGATGACTGCAAACTGGGCGCCATAATAGACTCTCCAGCTGACACAAACATCCTTCAAAAAGGTCTCACAGAGACGGATAACTTGTGCCAGAGCCATGGTCTAAAGCTAAATGCCAAAAAGTGTATAGTCATACCCTTTGGCAAAAACAATGTGCCCACAAATTACCACATAGGCGGTAACCCATTAAGTACAGAGAAAGTAATTAGGGATCTGGGGACCCAAGTTGATAGCAATCTCTCCTTTGTCAACCACATTGCCAAAGTGGTTAGAAAGACCTTCTACATAGCCCACCTCATCATGAAAGGATTCACATCTAGATCAAGAGAGGTAATCGTGCCCCTTTATTCATCCCTCATCAGGCCTATCATAGAATATAATGCCCCTTTTGGGATGTACCTTACCCGACACCAGCAGCAATTAGAAAGACCCCAAAAGTACCTCACCAAGCGGATCAAGGGACTCAAGCAGATGCCATATGCTGCTCGTTTAAAAAAAACTCCAGCTCTACTCAGTTGCATACCGCCTACTTCGAGGCGGTCTATGCCTGACATATAAAGCTATGTCCAATCCAGAATTAATGGACATGCTCCACCTCAGTAAATCTAAATCCCTTGGATCAACACGCTCGAGGGACTTGAACCTCAGCACAGAAATAAATAGAACTTGCTGGAGGGACAGATTCATAACCCAGAGGCTCCCTTCGCTCTGGAATAGAATTCCTATTTATGTTGGGCAGAGCACCTCATTGAATCTCTTCAAGAAGAATCTTGATGAGTGGATGGGGGATCGTAGGTTTGTCCCGGGGATTACTTCCGTGTCACTATTAGACAGAGGCACAGTAAACTAAACCTTAAAAAGGGCACAGTATACTCAAATCAAGGGGTGGCATAAGCCAAACAAAATCGGGCTAGGCTTGTAATTGCCCCAGGGCAGATAGCTTAGTATGAACCTATGAACCTATAGATAGAGAACCATCCTCCAACAGGTTTAAGTTCTCAGAAGAAATAGTGGCATCACAGGAAGATGTAAAATCAAAACATTTATCACTGAAAGACTCCATAGGCTAGGAGCTTTATCACCCTTCTCACATGGGCATGAGAACGGTCCTGGGAGGGCACAGCTCAGTCTGCCTTTGGAACTAGTGCCACCAATTTCCATATCTTCACCTGCCTTAGACCTTCAGGGGCATTCATTAGGATTCCAGTTTCTTAAGTGAGTTAGACTACAGAGATTACATTTATTTTACCACAAGTGGATGCTTTGGGGAGTGGTGGTCAGCCCTGAACAAATCTCTGTAGAGTCACAGGTTTGGTTATCTCCAAAACATGTTGCTACTATTTTATTGACTGGATTCCTGGCAAGCCTCCTTCCATTTCAGCTTTCAGCAGAGATTTTTAGATTAGCCACGAAGCTCTGCATTACTGCTTTCACTGGGACCAGCATCCTGATCAGCAAACATTTGCCCCACTGAGGCTTATATAAACTGTCTTCTTTCCATTTTGATTATAACTGATTTACTTAGGGAAGCACACAGACTTTGCTTAGAATTAATTTCCTACCTCCACCCTGCATCAGAACTGCAGAAGAGACCTCTCACCACTTGAGACATCAGGCTTGGACCTTGAAGAGAAGTATATGGCTAGGTTTTGGTCTGGTTTTACTGCCCTGTAAGTTGTGACACAGAAAATGACATTGTCATTTCATACCCGCCCTCCCAAGAGAGCAACATCCATTGGGGAAGCAATAATTCTCAAGAGGGAGAGCCCTTAAAATGGGGCATTAGAAAGATTGCAGATTCACACAAGATATTGAACTCTTAGGCATGGAGGATCCCAGGCCCTCACCTGTACCTTCACCACGCCCCCCCCCCCCCCCCCCCATAATCCAGGCCTTTGAGTATTTGCTTGAGAACACCTATCTTGAGTCAGTTTTGGAGCCATCCACCCCCAAAATATGTTTGTTACTAGTTTAGTAGGAACACAGATGTTAAAAGTCCAGTGACAGACCCCACTGTGATTTCCATTTATACAGCAAAGAGTATGAATCTTGGGCCAGGGTTAAAAATGCTTCCCAAAATAAGGAAATTAGACCAGTTTGGCAAGTAAATGTGCATTTTATCCACACTGATTTAGGAATCAAGATGTTAAATTGTCACTTGTATAACCCAAGCAAACTCCTACCACCCCCTTACATTCCTCACTTCTACTCTAGAACTTTTCCTAAAGGATTAATGCCTTTATCCTAACTCCATCTGGTCTATTACTTATATCTCATCTTCTCTATTCTCACTTACTTAAAAAAAAAAAAAAAAAAAAAAAAAACCTAAAATGAACTAAGTACAACCCCTCAGAAAATATTTCATTTATATAATCTTCTTTGTTGCATAGAGTCATAGAAAAATTTCGTACTCAATCCCTTGCTTACCTAATTATTAACTAAAACTAATTCTTTGTTTATATTCGAATAGTATCAACTCAGTGTTTTGTCCTAATATCCTATGATGTAAGTATACACTGCACTGTCTGTGCTGTATTGTATTGTATGATTTTGAGGAGCTCTTCTCCCCGGACCTCCACTGAAAAAGGACACATGTCCGGATGGACTTTCCCAGTTAACAAATGTAAAATAAATAAATAAGTAAATAAAATAAATTGAAAATATGATTAATGCACACAGTGTTAAAAGTGAGGAAATATTTCATTAAATCTGGCTGTAATTCCATAGATTCCTGTGTTAGGAGATAAGTTAAGGATCATGGTACCACGTTATGCCTGTCGAAAGAAATTACTTGTGTTTGCTTCCTGTGATAGTCAACTAAAGAAGTGATACCCTTACAAGACATGTCTTTGCACTGAATGCCTTTTTCTGTTTCCTGGCCAGGAATCTGCTGTATGTATTCTAACTTTTCTGTCTCCTATGATGTCTCTATTTAAAGGTGAGACTTATTCTCGTAGTCCCATAGTGGTTAGGAAAACCCTGGATTTTAATTGGAGAGATCGCCACTACAGTAGTGTTTCTTATCCCTGGAGTTTGCTGAAGGAAGGCCTCTAATCTCTGGGTTTTATTTACAGAGCCTTTGTGGGTAAAACCCTTTGAGCATAGCTTTTCTATGACATTAGGCATATGTGTGGCTTACAAGGAGAAGAGGCTTATTTGGCTAACAAAGTTTGCAGATGACTGCAAACTGGGAGCCATAATAGAATCAGCTAATGATGTAGACATTCTACAAAATGGCCTCACAGAGACAGATGCTTGGTGTCAAAGTCGTGGCCTCAAGGTCAATGCCAAGAAGTGCATTGTCATCCCCTTTGTGAAAAACTCGGTACCCATGAACTACCACATAGGCGGTAGCTCACTAAACACCGAGTGTGATAAGAGACCTTGGTACACAGGTGGACAGTAGTCTCTCCTTTGATAACCACATCACCACAGTCACAGTAGTCAGGAAATCCTTCTACGTGGCACACCTCATCACAAAAGGGTTCTCCTCTAGAAAAAAGGAGGTCATTGTTCTCCTCTTCTCATCCCTCTTCAGACCCATTATTGAGTACAATGCCCCATTTGGCATGCATCTCCCAAGACACCTACAACAATTGGAAAGGCCACAGAAATACCGCACTAAGAGAATCCATACACAGACAGTCTCAAAAAACTCCATCTCATATCGCCTACTCAGAGGCGATCTCTGCCAAACATACAAAGCTATGTCAAACCTAGAGCTGTTGGACATGCTAAACTTAAAGAAATCCCAATCTCTCTGAACCACACGCTTCAAGGACCTAAACCTTGTCACCACAATAAACAGAACATGCTGGAGGGATAGATTCCTGTCCCAGAGAATTCCCATACTCTGGAACAAACTCCCCATTCATGTCAAGCAAAACTCCTCATTGGCCCTCTTTAAGAAAAATCTTGAGTGGATGGAAAATAGAAAATTCACCCCGGGGATCACTTCTGCGGCACTGCTCGACAGGGCGCAGGAAAATAATTTTCTTGGGTGGCGAAAGCCAAGGAACCTTTTTGTCTAGACTTATATAGGCCCCGGGGCCGATAGCCTAGTACCTACCTATGAATTACTCCATTCATTTTGCTACAAAGAAGTGATTTCTCGGTCTTTCCATTCAACTTTCAGAGGATAAGAACCCAGTTTGAGAATATCCAGGTGTTGTTCTGATTATTGCCCTTTGTGACTCTTGCTGCTAAATTGGGCTTCTACTGTTACTTTTGGAAACTGCTTTTCAGAATTATCCTGGATACATGACATCCCTGGAAAAGCATTCTGAAAGAGTCTGCAAAAGGTAAATTCCACCAGAGGGATTTCACAATGCCTTTTTTCTTTAGGAGAGGAGCACCAGAGTTCCTTCTAGGTAAATTCCACCAGAGGGATTTCACACACCATGCCTTTTTTCTTTAGGAGAGGAGCACCAGAGTTCCTTCTATAGATACTGTGCAGCCTTCAGAGAAGAAAACACTAGCTTGTAGGGCCTACTTCAGGGACTGTTTAGATCAAAAAGGTTTGAGGCCTTTATGTAGATCAGCCATTTGCTAGGCAGCATTTCTGTCTCTGGCATACAAGGACTAGGAAAGTTGAGTTGTCACAGAAGATACAGTAGGCAGAGAAAAATGAGACCTTAGAGATGGGGGGTGTCCATTTTTTTGGCTCAAGGGACACCTATCAAATTGTGATCTTCTGAATACTGAGATTGAAACTGCATGTCTAACCAAAATATATAATACAGTCAAGGTTATAGCTTCTCAGTTTTCTTTGTGCTGTAGGTACAGTGTTCTGAAGGTAGAAATGTAAGGGCACACAGTCTCTGGTGTCAAAGTGTGCATGTGTGTAGGGGACAGAACTGCTTTTTCGTTATCACAAGTTTCAAATGTTCAGACTTAACTGTACAGTCGCACAGTTTCTGGAGTTAATGTTGTGCATCTCAGTTATGACAGGGAGTTGTTTTGTGTGCCTGTTAACAAGTCAGAGAACTAATATGTCTCAGCCCAGGAACAAGACCAGATGTGTAAGCACTTTGATGATAAACCACTATAGTCTGATGTTAATCAGATTACAGAACCAGTAGCTACTAAATTGTATTTCAGCTTGCTGCTGCCAGATGCAAGCATTGTTGCCACACCTGACAAGTCATACTGAGTATCATTTTTAAAGTTATTTATTTGTCTGCCTGTCACTCATAGCCTGTCCACATCATAGACCATTCCAAATAATAGTCTGAGATTTCTATACATCTTTTATTTTTGACTGTAATGACTAAATTACAGACACTGTAGTGCATTTCAACTTGTTACACTTAGACAGACATAATGAAGCCCCTATGTCAAGTCATATTGATGTTTAGTTTAACGATGTTAATACAACTGCCTTTAATTTCCCACACACACACACACACACAAAACCTATCTACTCAACTGTCCCTTCCAGCATTGTAGCCACTCTTTGTACATGCCTCTTACGCTTGATTGCAACGAGTGTAGAAGTAGTTATGGCCAATGTAGTATATTTCAGCTAGATGTATGTGTGTGTGTGTGTGTGTGTGTGTATGTATATGTATGTATATATATATATATATATATATATATATATATATATATATATATATATATATATATGGATCTGTTATTACTACTCCATCCACACGAACGTTGACGTGCTTAATGTTGACAAAAACACGTTGAGACACTATTGTTCATGCTCAGAGACCAAGACCAACTTGGAAACAAAAAGTAGTTTTTTAGCGGCCTCCCTGCACCCCCTCCACACACGACCTGCTAACTGTATATACTAACTCCAAGATCACACACTCCCTAGGGAAAGGGCATATCTCCCTACCTAGGGACTGTCAATCTCACACATCTGTTGGCTATCTGTATACATCAGCCAAAGTTTTTTGACAGTACGGAGATTGATTTAACCTAAAATTGGTTTGTGCTAGGCATCCGATAGATATGTCCTCCCTATCCAGCTTTCACTGTACAACATAAAAGAAATTGCTACATTTTAAATGCATCTCTTGTGCTTGACAGAAGGAAATTACAGCCACAGAAATGTATTTCACTTGCTACTCTCAGGCAACTACACTGCAGCTCCCCTTCCAAACCATATTAATCATTGTTGCAACGCTGATAATTAACTCTCTTTACTTTCACACAAGTAGTACACCTATCCCACCACTAAATGAATAGCTACACTTTTTGTGCGTACTTCTGATGTCTGTGATGTGCATGAAAGTAGATGTGGCCATATACATTTCAGCTTGCTACTGTCAGACACATATGCTACAGAACTGCTGAGAAACCATTTTGATACTCATTTTAAAAGTGATAATTAACTGCTTTTGCTTTCACATATAGCATATCATACTCCCATACCCGCATTCCCCTCAAAAAAGAAATAGCTACACTTTGTGCACAATGTTGATAGTTGTGCTGAGCTGTGAACTTCTGATGTTATGTGGTCCAATCTCGCCTACATTCTTACTCACGGGTTCGGCTCCGACTATGCCAACTAATTTATTCTAGCACGAAGTCTCTAATTGGCTGGGCTAACCTGGTATCCCATGTAGCACTGCTCCCTAACCCCAGATCTCGTTTGCCACTCGTGTAGCTAGGACGTGGTCTTGCTTGGCTGTGGCTAAGTAGCTCTAAAACTTCTTTTTCACTTATTTGGTGGTGTTTTTCTCAAAAAGCTATTTTCATAGCTAGTTGATATTATTGTTTGGCGTGTTTTTGTGGTGTGAGTGATTTTTGGTATCCCTCTGTTCCCACGGCTAGGCCCGTTTAAATTAGAGGACCTAGTCCTCCTTCTGTTGCTTGTTTGTCTTAATTTTTTTCCTGTCTTTAAAACAAGTGGGTTTATCGTTTCGGTGTGTGTGTATTATCTCTCTAGAATCGTTTTACTTAGAGATTCTTGTCAGTGGGTGTTAGCGGTGGTTCCGGCCTTAACCATTTGGCCTAAAGTCCTGTTGCGAGTTTGTTTGTGTGTGCTAGCTGATTATGTCTAAGGAGCAAAAGGAACATAAACCCTCTGGGTTTAAGAAATGTTCTAAATGCAGCTACAAGATGTCCATAACTGATGGACATTCAGTTTGTGTATACTGCCTGGGGGCTATACATTTGCAAGAGTCCTGTAGCTTTTGTCACGCATTCAGTCCGAGGGTGCTACAGGAAAGAAAAAATAAACTGGTATTGAAGGGTCTTCTGAAGCCTTCCTTTGAGAAGCCCTTGGACTCTTCCTCTGGTCAATCTAAAGCAAAGTCCTCTAAGGCTAAGAAAAGGTCTCTGGCTCCATCTGTATCTTCAGAGCCTCCAGAGAAGTCTACCAAATTGGATTCTACCTCCTCGGCTCCCCTGTCCTCAGGGCCGCAGGAGGTATCTGTGGTTCTGGAATCTGCTTCGGCTCCAATATTGTTAGAGCCCATTCGGAGCCTGTCTCCTAGTGTTAGACGTGGCTCTTCAGATAGGAGATCACAGTCACCTTCCCTCTCCACCAAATCCTCCAGACTATCTGATTTGGACGTGGATAGGGCTGTCCAGAGGCTCCTGCAGTCTCCTGTGTTGGCTAAACTTTTTTCGGCTCCGACCCAGTCGGCTCCAGAGCCAGTCCCGATTTGTGCACTTATAGTTCCTCCTCCGAGCGCATCCTTGTCTTCGGAGCCGGAGTGTTCGGCTCCGGGTGATGTTCTGCCGGCACCGATACCTCTTAAGGTCTTATCAGTGCTGACGTCGGCTCCTACCATGTCTGCTCTGTCCTCTGGTTTCGGAACCCAGGTTTCCTCAGTCGGGCCCGAGGGGGATGCTTTGGGACTCATGTCGGTTCCGAGCCTCCCTCTCGTTGCTTCTGCTCGTGGAACCTCGGCTCCAGTCGTGGCCTCGGAGGCTGGGTGGTCCTCTGATGCGGGGGGGGGGCCAGCCTTCGAGGCCATGAGGAGCGCACTGGCCAGATCTTCAGTGACATCACCCGGATCGGTCATTCTGTCCCCTTCCACACTGGCTAGAGCCTCTGATGTCCCCCTATCAGAAGGTATGGGGATACCCCCATGAGCGGTCCCCAACTTTCTGAGGGCCCCTCGGAGTTGGTGCCTGAGGAGCCCCCAAGAAAGAAGCTGTGCAAGAGGAAGCACATAGACTCCCAGGACAAGTCTCTCACTTCCGATACCGACCTCGAAGAGGCAGAGGGGTCCCCCAAGTCGTCCTCCGATGACGTCTCTTTCTCCGACATCCTGGAGATTTTGAGGCAGAGAGGCGGCTGGTCGTCCAAAACCCCCTCTGAGGAGGAGTCTGTATTCCTCAAGGCCTTTGGGGCTCAACCCCCCCCCCCCCGCCTCCTGGGTGTATCCACCCTTCGATGAGCTCCAAGATTTGATCTGTCGAAGGGTGTGGGAGACTCCTGACTCGGTGGAACCTGTACCAAGACGCGCTAAAAAGTTTCTTTCAGCTCCCCCTGGGAGAGAGTTCCTGTCCAAAGGGGTTTCTGTTGATGCCATGGTGGTGGCGGCGGCCACTCAACAGGAAGTAGCAGAGTCTTCCTCCTCCGTCCATCCTCCTAACAAGGAGTCCAGGAGTATGGATCGGTACGGGAAGCGTACCCTCTCTTCAGCGACCTTTACCCTTCGGTCTCTGAATTACCTGTGTCATTTTACTCTGCTCTAGAGAGATCTCCTTAAGGAGTTAGGAGATACCTTGACGGGTAATGTACCTGAGGCGTTCTCAGACGGTTAACGCCCAGTTGTTTACCCTTGGCTCGATTGTCAACTCGTCCATGAGGCTCATATCTTATGCAGCCGAAGGAGCGAGCAGGGCAGCTAGTTCAGGTGTGGCCCTCAGGAGGCAAGCCTGGATGCGCCTGTGTCACTTCGCGGAGGCCTTCAAGTCTTCCTTCACTGACGCCCCCTTTGATGGGTCCTCTATCTTTGGGACCAAAGTGAAAGACACCCTCACCAGATGCGAGCAAGAGGGGAAGACCCTGTCTGCCGTTGGGGTCCATTTTTCCCTTCCATCTAGGCCTTATCCCAAGGCTCAGAGGGGAGGGAAAATGTGGTTCAAAAAGTCACAGAAGCCTTTCCCTGCCGCTCAAGGTGAGTCGCCCTCCAGAGGCAGGGGGGGAGGCTATTCTGGAAGATGCCGCCCTAGGGGCAGAGAAGGCCCTCACAATTCGGGAGAAGGGCCCCCATATCATCGTCCCTGATGTATTGCCCGACTGTGCTATTCCGGAGCCAGTCGGGGGCCGCATTTCGTTGTACCCGGAAGCCTGGGCCAAGTATCACTCAGGATCGATAGGTGCTTCGAATAGTTACCGGAGGTTATTCTATCCCTTTGTTATCAGACCCCCCGCCAGTCAAGAGAATCCCAGACGTACCACCCAGTCAAAGGGATCATACGACACTAGAAATTTCAGAGTTGCCGGAAAAAGGAGTTATCCAACCTGTCCCCTCAGACCAGATCGGATTAGGGACTTACTCAAGACTCTTTTTGGTGCTGAAAAAAAACAGGGGACCTGAGGCCCATCCTGGATCTCAGCCATCTAAATCGCTTCATTCCAAAGTCCAACTTTCGAATGGTCACCCTTCAGTCTATTTTTCTGTTACTGGGAAAAGAAGTTTGGATGTGCTCCATCGATCTCAAGGATGCTTACTACCATATCAAAATGGACAGGGCATCCAGGAGTCTCTTACGCTTCCGGCTGGGAGCCAGTCATTTCCAATTTTGTGCGCTGCCCTTTGGTCTCACCACAGCCCCCAGGGTGTTCACCAAGTGTCTGGCAGTAGTAACGGCTCACCTGAGACATCAAGGATTCCAAGTGTTTCCATACCTGGACGACTGGCTCCTCACCGCCCCCACCAGGCATCTTCTCATTCAGGCCAGAGAAACTACTATTGCCCTTTGCAATCAACTAGGAATTACCTTGAATTGGGGAAAGTCTGCCTTGCTGTCCTCATAACGTGTTACATTTATAGGCGCAGAGCTGGACACCGTCCATATGCGGGCGTTCCTGCCCCAAGAAAGGGTAGAGGTGTTGCAGGGTCAAGTTCGCGCATTGTTACCCCTCAAGAAGGTTCAGGCCATATGGGTTCTACAGCTCCTGGGATCCATGGCAGCAACCAACATGTTGGTACCCCTAGCCAGATTACACATGAGGATTCTGCAGTGGCTCCTCTCTGCCCAGTGGTTCTTCCAGGAGCTTCCCCTGTCCCATCTGATCCTAATCACCGACCGGTGCAAACAGGACCTCTGTTGGTGGCTACGCACCTCCAACTTGAACACAGGGAATCCGCTTATTCTTTTGCCACGGTGACCACGGACACCTCCCAGATGGGGTGGGGGGGGGCATTATCTTGGTAGGACGGTCCAAGGCATGTGGCAAGATCACGAGGTACATCTGCACATCAGTGTTCTAGAGATGAGAGTGGTGTTACTGGCGTTGTGGGCATGGCAGAGCTCTCTTCCCCTAGGAACAATTGCTATTCACTCGGACAACATGTCCGTGGTGTGGTACCTGAACAAGCAAGGGGGAATCAGGTCTTATTCCCTATGCAGAGAGGCCATGCGAGTGTGGCAGTGGGCAGTGTCTTCCTGACGGTTCCTAGTGGAAGCGCACATTCCGGGGAAGGCCAATGGGATAGCAGACAGGCTAAGCAGAGCTATTCTGATGCCTTATGAGTGGTCCCTGAACTGCCGAGTTGCGGATCAGATTTTCAACAGATGGGGTCAGCCTTGCTGTGACCTTTTTGCCAATCCCCACAATGCCAAGTGCAGCAACTACTTCACTCTGATCCCCCCCACAGGGGGAGTCACCCAGGGACGCTCTAGTTCACGATTTGCCCCCCGGTCTGCTCTATGCTTTCCCTCCGTTTCCCCTACTACCAAGAGTGATTCAGAAAGCCATTTCCTCGGGAAGCAAGGTAATTCTAATTGCCCCACACTGACCTCGCCAAGTCTGGTTCTCCTTCCTTCATCAGTATGCAGTGGACAGTCCTTGGATTCTGTACCCAGCGCCAGACATGTCTGGATAGTCCCATCCCTCCCTATGGACCCTCAGGTTGACAGCCTGGCTACTCCACTTCCATCCTTAGTCAGACTTCATAGTTTTTCACCTGAGGTAGTACACATTTTATCTTCTTCTCATAAATCTTCTACCAGGAAGATTTATTCCAGCAAGTGGAAAAGATTTTTTATTTGGGCTCAGGCCCAGGGACTGGATCCCTTCGCTGCCCCCATCCCTGCTGTCTTGGATTTTTTATCCATTCTCTTAGGGTTCTGCTCCTGCGACCATTAAAGTCCAGCTGGCCGCTATTTCTAATTTTCATACCTCTTACGAACCTTCTCTCATGGCTCATAAACTATGTAAGGCCTTTTTGAGGGGCACCTTGTTACTACGGCCTCCTGTGTCAGAACCCATCATACCATGGGATTTAAATTTTGTCTTGCAAGCACTGACTTCACCACGTTCGAGCCAGCTGCCACCTGTGAATTGAAATTTCTGTCCTGGAAGACTGCTTTCTTAATAGCCATCACATCAGCCAGATGGGTGTCGGAGATTCAAGTGTTGTCCATCAAATCCCCATATTTAATCTTTCATAAGGACAGGGTTTCCCTGAGACCTAATCCGTCCTTTCTTCCGAAAGTAACCTCTGCTGTTAATCTCAGTCAGTCTATTGAGCTGCCAGTTTTTTTCCCCCAATTTTCCATCAAGGCAGAGTTTAAATTTCATCAGTTGGATGTACACAGGCAGCTTCGGTTTTACTTACACAGGACAAAACAACTTGGTAAGTCTGACCAACTGTTCGTGTCGTTTTCAGAAAATAGAACAGGTTCCTCTATTTCGAATATTACAATTTCCAGATGGATTTCTGATTGCATCTCCTATATTTATTCGTCAGCAGGCAGAAATTTACCATTTCCTGTCAAGGCTCATTCCACCAGGGCTGTTTCCGCTTCGGTAGCTTATCATTCCAGGCTGTCTTTGGATGAAATTTGTGCTGCGGCCACGTGGGCTTCTCCCCACACCTTTATTACTCATTACAAATTAGACGTGGCTTCTAGGGGCCGGGCTTCCTTTGGTTCCACTGTGCTCAGGAGTATTTTCCATTGAGCCTCCCATGATAGAGGTGCTGGGGACGCTGTCACGTGAGTAAGAGTATAGGCAAGATTGGACCACATAACATCTACAAGTTATGTACTCACCATAACGTTTGATGTATGTGGTCTATCTCGCCTCACATTCTTACATTCTCTCCCACCTGACCCCCTTCCTGGAGGATTTGGAGGCAAAATTGGTTTTAGTACCCTTCAGTATTGGTTGTTTTTTTCTTTGCTACCCTGGATAGTGTTCCACCTTACTGTACTGGTGTTGTGCATCAGGTGTGATTATGGATTGCTGCAAACTAGATCTGGGGTTAGGGAGCAGTGCTACATGGGATACCAGGTTAGCCCAGCCAATTAGAGACTTCGTGCTAGAATAAATTAGTTGGCCGAGTCGGAGCTGATGTTCGGCTCCGAACCCGTGAGTAAGAATGTGAGGCAAGATGGACCAAATACATCAAACATTATGGTGAGTACATAACTTGTAGTTTCTCTTTCTGTATTATAGTGTTGCTCATTTATTTTACTGTAGTTGCTAAAGGTCCTGCTTGTTCCCTAATGTTGTCCTCTGTTCCAACTCAAGGCAGTATCACCATCTGAGACAACATGCCCGCGATGGGAGAATGGTCATTAGACATGTTGGTGCCTGGAGCAACATATAGAGACGTAACTTATAATATTGTTAAATAATTCTGGAATGCAGTATTTGGCAGCATACTACTTTTGTAACTGGAGCTTAACACTCAACTTTACATGTAGTAAAATGGAACACACATTAAATACAGTGTTCTGTAGTAGTAAGTGCTGTTGTAAGTATCCTAGCAATGCCCTAACTGTGCAGCTCTGACTGGAGCTATGAAATATGGTGTCCTAACTGGAGCTTTTGCATTGCATTTTATAGTTGTGATGGATCAATGTTTATAAACCAACATACAGCATTGCAAAATGCTTGAGGATACCAACATTTAACAGTATACTGCTGAATTTAATAAAAAGTCTTATAAATTGATAATAGTAAATGCTGTATTTTGTAGCAATAAGGTAGATTATACAAAGTACACACCGATAGCAACAGAGTGCTCTTGAAATGGAGCTATGGCATTAAGTAAAGCTGCATGCAGAGACCAATATTTGTCACGAATACTAACTTATTAAAAAAATGTTCTGATATATACGTTTTTAGTAATATACAAACATATAAACAGATAATTCAGGCATGCACAATAATGCCCTTCTAGCCTTCCAAAATACCAAAAGATTAATTCTCAAAGCTAGTGTCAGAGTTCTTAAAAATATCAAAGCTAATGCATTCTTTAAGCAAGCAATAATGCTCAACAGGGTGTGTGTTAATGTGTAATTAACATCTGCTAGGGGATGTTGGCGGAGGGCCTCTATACCCCTGGAAAAGCGTTAATTACTAACACATACCCTGAAGGTCATTATTGCACTTGGAGAGTAGGCTCTCTATAAAATTGTTGTATTTTACTTACTTTATTTTTTTAAAGTACTATATTATTTTTTTTATATATTTTTGATTTAAAATAGTTCCTCCGCCTAATGTTTCAAACTTGCTGTAGTAATATGTTAATGGTGTTGGAGGAAGCATTTTACATCCAAAATATAACACTTGAAAAAAAAAATCCAGGTATTTAGTTTTTTTTTTGGCCCCTTAGTCCTAAAACGTTTGGTTTATTGCCAGTCATTAGAGACAGAAGTTGCTAAATAAGGACATACATTTGAGTTTCACAGAGTTTTATTTCCTTCAGAAAATTCATGCCAAGACATATCCTTTTAATTAAGTAAGTTTGTAATTTTATAAGAGCAATAATTAAAATATGTTCTTTTTTTTAGTCTTTGTTCTCCTTTTAATTTAGGCTTTATCCAGATTTATTCAGCTGAATGGTCCAGAGTTATACAAACCTTTTTGCTTCTGCCAGTGGTAGATCTCATTCGCACTCTCTCCGACACACACACACACACACACACACACACACACACACACACACACCACACACTTCAGAAAATGCATGCCAACACATCTTTAAAATATGTTTCTATTCTGAGCCTTTGTCCCATTTATAGGTTCATAGGTAGGTACTAGACTATTGGCCTAGGGCCTATATAAGCCTAGCCAAATGGTACCCTGGCTTTTGCTACCCAAGACAATTATTTTCCTGTGCCCCTGTCAAGCAGAGCCACAGAAGTAATCCGCGGGGTGAATTTCCTATCTCCTATCCAATCATCAAGATTTTTCTTGAAGAGTGCTAATGAGGAGCTTTGTTTGATATAGATAGGTAGTTTGTTCCAGAGTATGGGATAGGGTTGCCACCCCTCCGTTTTTTTTCCGGACTATCCAGAAATCAGACTGATTCTCTGGTAGTCCGGAAAACACTGTACAAACTCCGGTATTCTGTTTTAAAAAGGAAACAAGACTGTCGGAGTTTGTAAATCGGCTGATTTACTATGCTTTTTTTTACAGAAAAGCATAGTAAACCAGCCGAAAGCAGGCAGCAAGAACAAAAAAAGAGGGCGTTCCCGCCGAGTGATGCCATCACGACATCACAAAATGGGCTGTATGTGGGCGGGAGAGGGGGTGGGGTGGGCGGGGTTACTGGTGACACGAGGGGGCGTGGCTTTACTCCGGTTTTAGCCACAAAGGAAAGTGGCAACCCTAGTATGGGAAGTCTCTGGGACAGGAATCTATCCCTCCAGCATTTATTGTGGAGACAAGGTTTAGGTCCCTAGAGCGTGTAGCTCGGAGGGATTTGGATTTCTTTAAGTGGAGTTAGGCTTATCCAGATATTTTGATCTAAGACCATACCTCTCAATTGTACATATTTTTGCAGATTGCCCAGATTTTTGCCTCATATTTTGTCTGTTCCTCATAAAAAAGTGTTTTTTGACAAACCAGTAGGATGATCTAAAGACTAAAGTCTCTAGATAATGACATGCATTTGAGTTTCAGATTTCATGTCCTTCAGAAAATGCATGCTAACACAAATCCTGTTAGTCTAGCACCTTTTTAAGTTTATAAGAGCAATATTTAAAGCATGTCTTTATCTCTTATCATTTGTCCCCCTATTATGTCTGTTTTTGTCCAGATTTCTTGTGCTAATGGATTGAGAACTATGTCCGAGGTCAAGAAGTACACAAAACTGCTGCTGTTGCTGCCAGGGGGATAGCTAGATCACTTTCACACTTTACTCTCTCTCTCTCTCTCTCTCTCACACACACACACACATGCATACTGTACAGTCTTTTCTGCTTTCATGCATGCATTCACTCACACACGCAGACAGAAAAATAACCACACACACACACACACACTTTTTTCTGTTTCCCTCTATCAGTCTCTCTCTCTTATTCTTATACACACATACACCCTTGCACACGTTTTATTTTAAAATGTTTTCTTTTTTTATTTTACAGTTGCTAAACAGCAAAAACGCAGATTAGCAAGTGTAAAATAATGAAATAAAAAATAGAAAAACAAACAAAGCAAATCTTGAAGCCCAGGAGGGGGCCTTGGGCTTTAAGACTGGAGGAGAGGGAGTTGCTATGGCAACTGAGAGTAAACGCCTTTTCCTACCCTGGGTTGAATGCTTCTTGTTCCCTGAAATGTATTTTAAAACTTAAAGCATTAACCAGGTAAAAAACATTTCTATGGGGGTATTTAATATTTGACATTTTTTGTTGTAGTAATTAATATCAGTGAAGAATTTGTGTTTTAAAAAGTTTTTATACACAGAGGAATCTGAATGTATTTACTTATATACTTGCTGAGTTTGGATAATGGGAGGTCGATGTCATCAACTTGGGACTATTTAAATTGTAAATTGAGCTATTACAAATGTCTGAAGAAGTTACTTTAATGAAAGGTGACGAAAGCGCTAACAATAAATTTTAGTTTCATAAGTACGGCATTTTTTCTGGCTTCAAGATTTGCTTTGAGTGTAAAATAACGGCTTGCTTGCTCTCACTTTCACTAACATGCACGGATACACTCACACACAGACATAAACAAACACACACTCACACATTTTTTTTTTAATTGTCTTCTTTTTTTCACATTTTACACTCACTAAACAGCAAAATCACTACTTAGCAAGAATAAAGTAATGACAGCGGTTTGTTTTTTCTCAGTCCGAGCTCCATGGCAGCGTGATATGCTGCCGTGAAGCAGCAGACTCGTTTTTCAGTGGACATTGCTTGTACATTAATACCCTGCTGGAGAATGTTCATTCTCCAGGATGCCGATGTAGTATGCCCATTTTCTAATATAATTTATCAGCCTATTCTATGCAGCAGCTGCTCTGTCAGAGAACCAGTTAGTATATCTCTCATTCCTATGCAATTTAATACACAGGTTGTCTTGATGATTCTGTACAGCTCTCTAATAATCCCAAGCATTCCCAGAATTAGTTTTCTAAATTGTCTAGATACCTAAATAAGGTCATCTGTTATACCTAAGTAATATACCTAAATAAGTTATCCATATGAGACACTATGCAAATTTAAATATTTTAATCTTTGAGACACTACAAATTCAAATATTTTAATCCTTTGTAATAACTTCAACTTTCACGCCATGGGTGCCCTTGGTATATTTATGTTGGACTCTTTCCAATTTACTCATGCTAGTTTTCTTGCAAGGTTTCCATGTTGTTGTTCTCATGTAACTTACAAACAATGATGTCTTCATTTCTGATTTCCTAGACTTATTTCAAAATACTTTTGTAGAGTCTAGAGCTTTATGACTATCATTAACCAATTGGTTAATATGATCAGAAAATCATCAAAGCTGGATTTACGCATTTATTCATATCCTTACATGAATAAACTGTTTCAATCACCGAGTGCTGTATTATATATTCGGTCTTCAAAGTATGTCTGCCAAATCTCATATACTTAGCTTTTCATGTATTTAATCAGCATACTATTCTTCTCTGCTGAAATGGTCAATTTAGTCAGTTCTTTTGCAGACATACCCTGTCTGTGACAGGTGTAATCAGTTTACCAATGTTCAAGTCTTCTGCATACAGACTGCAGCTCACCTCAGATGAAAAGGCAAGATTTGAAAGTTGCAACATAAACAAGCATGGGGCTATGACAGAGCGCTATGTGACACCCTGACAGTAACCTAGAATTTCACCTGTCCAGTTGCTGTATGATACTTGCCATGCCCTGTTTGCAAGTCCTGCATCTGTCCGTCTTATTTAGATTGCATTAATACCTAGTTGTTCTAATTTAGTGATCGCTGTTTTGTGTATGAACCTATCAAAGGCTGAAAGGCACCACAGCACAGTTTTTCATTTATAGCAGTTATATTATAGAACATCATTTTGTAGGCAATTTATAGATCTGTTTTCAGCAAGCTGATATATGGTTTTAAGTCCCAGCTTTTCCAGCTCTGGCAATGATTTGTCCAAAATAGCTTTCTCTGTTATTTTCCTCAACAAGAAAGTAAACTTATGGGTCTGTATGACACTGGGGTCATCCTATTCCCTGACTTGTTTAAAGAAAGGTTTAGCAAGTGCATGTCTCCAGTCATGAGAAATCTCCCCTTACTTAAGTGACCAAGTGAACAGCAGATATAATGGTACGGTAATTTCATGCTGAAGTGTTTCGGCTCATTAGGCTTTGTTTGAGTCCATTTTGCATAGTTCTTTTCCAATGTAATCTAATTTAATTTCAGTATCCGAAGATACTTGGATGTTACCAGTAAAATGTAGCACCCCGTTTATAGAGGCAAACTGTTTTTTTGCATAAGATTTTGTAGCTACATCTGTAGTCTGTTGTGTTTGATAATAAATTTTATAATCTACACACAGTTTGATTTTTTTTCTTTGCTCCTAACACATCATATATCTATAAAATAGTTTTCTATTATGTTCAGTATCTTTAAATGTTTTTGAAATATTTTCTGATCATGGCTTACACTGTTTAATTTGTCTTTTGCTGTAGTCTGACCACATTTCCATTTCTAATATTTTTTTTCTGGCTCGTTTTCTTCTTCTAATGAAAATATATCCTCCTAGCCCTGTGCCTTCAAACAAGTTTCCTTTCAAAACTTGACACATTCCTTCTGAGTCTCTCTACTGAATGCTGCGCTTCTGTAAATTGTACATAGGGACAGTTTTTCTTCTACACAGCCTGTTCTTAATCTTCTGTGCATTTCTTTAGATTTAATTTTGGCAGAATTATCTAGTAGTAGTTTAACCTTTATAACTCCATGATCATTGTGCATCAAAACTGGTGAAACTTCATGAAGTCACAGTCGCCTCCTTAGGAGCACAAACAACGTCCAGTATGTTCCATTCTCCAGTAGGTTTGTTAGTCTGCAGCAGCTGTTGTTCAGGAACATACATTGTAAATATGTTCCTTAATAATATTAGAGAATCGATATTATTCCAAGTCCCCAACTACTATTTTTCCTTCCGTTGTTTCATGCACAAAATGTATGTAATCCGTCATCCGCACTTGAATTTTGTGGTATGTACACACACACGATTGTAATCTCTTCTAGGGTTGTCTTTGTGACAATTACATAATCTGCAGTATTGTGTTCTCATCGAGCATGTAAATATAGCAGGTCTCATAACCATCTTTAATACCTATAAAACGAACCAGGTAGCAGCAAAGCCAACGCTCACCAATGAACAGAATGGAAATTTAATAAAATAAAGCGCTTTTCGTTTGCCCTATTAGCAAACTTCAGACAATGTTACCATGTTACATTCAGGTTATATATACCTCCCCCTTTTTTAATTGAATAATTAATTACACAAATTAAATTAAATTAACTTCAAATAGAAATTAACTTCAGAAAGAATTACTTCTCTACATTACTTAATATATAATGAATACATCCACCTACTTGAATACAAATATATTACAAAATACTTCTAAAAACTTTTTTATATATAAAGTTAATAAATAGTATTTATAATTAATATTTTATAAAAAACTTTAAAACCATGTTATGTTAATTTAAGTTACCATGTAGGTCCTTAAAATTCTTATGGATACTTAAACACATGTTGAATATGAAGTTTAAAGCATAAAATTAATAAACCACCAATAATACCAAATCCATAACAATATAAACATCCATTTCATATGTTATTTGATTTCCTAATATCATCTTTGCTTTTAAGCTTTAATACACTACTTAGACTACAATTTTCATTTATGCCTGGTAAATTGTATGCGTTAAGCCTAATCTGCCAAAATAACTCAAGTTCCTCCAATTTCAATGGTGTAGGGCCACTTGAGTTATTTTGGCAGATTAGGCTTAACGCATACAATTTACCAGGCATAAATGAAAATTGTAGTCTAAGTAGTGTATTAAAGCTTAAAAGCTTAAAGAGATGATATTAGGAAATCAAATAACATATGAAAATGGATGTTTATATTGTTATGGATTTGGTATTATTGGTGGTTTACATTAATTTTATGCTTTAAACTTCATATTCAACATGTGTTTAAGTATCCATAAGAATTTTAAGGACCTACATGGTAACTTAAATTAACATAACATGGTTTTAAAGTTTTTTATAAAATATTAATTATAAATACTATTTATTAACTTTATATATAAAAAAGTTTTTAGAAGTATTTTGTAATATATTTGTATTCAAGTAGGTGGATGTATTCATTATATATTAAGTAATGTAGAGAAGTAATTCTTTCTGAAGTTAATTTCTATTTGAATTTAATTTAATTTGTGTAATTAATTATTCAATTAAAAAAAGGGGGAGGTATATATAACCTGAATGTAACATGGTAACATTGTCTGAAGAAGTTTTCTAATAGGGCAAGCGGTTTTATTTTATTAAATTTTGTTCTGTTCATTGGTGAGCATGCTAAAAATACCTGGTCTCATAAGTTTATTTCCAATCTTTAATACCTGTCATTACACCTACACCTGACTTTTTTGTTAGAATGTCTGTTAGGATAAAAACTTTTTATACCTTGACGGAACTGGTTTCCAATTATTGTTCTTTAACCACGTTTCACTAGCAATAACAGCATCAATCTTATGTGAATTAAGCAAATTTTCCAATAACATAAAAAATATTACTAATGCTCCTACTATTAACAGCCAGCACAGATAAATCAGATTTTGCTATCTGAGAACAGTTGTATTTCTGAGTCGGCAAAAACCCTGTCTTTTGTTAGTCAAATATTGCAATATATTTGCAGCAAAAGTTCCCTTCCCTTGTCCTGACAAGTGAATCCCCATTCTGTCTAAATACATTGTATACCCAAATTATGCTTGGATTTTCTTTATATTGCCACTTTTTATTTTTTTCATGTAGGTATTTCCTCAAAAAAAATCTTTTCATTCATTCTGACCTGACTCTCCTTTGTATATGGGATTTGTGAAAAATATGTCTTAACACCTGCACAGGTCGCTATCTGCAAGGGCTGTATGCAAGTCACCTGACAGTCTGTGTGTCCTTGAAGAGATTGTCTGAGCCCACATGAATAAAAAATTCTCTATACTTCCTTATATTAAGGCATTCAAAGGCTCTACTCACATCTTATCCTCTCTGCAGATATCCGCTCCTGTAATAATGGAGTCTCCAGTTACTAGTTCTACTCCTTCACCGTCGCCAAACTATGGAACTTGCTTCCTCCTTCTGTAAGAAACACAGGCAGCACCACCACCTTCAAACAAATACTGAAAAATCATCCCAACTCTTCCTGTCTATGTACCTGCTCTGTAACCTAACCTCTTCCTTCTCCTTGTATAACTAAATTCCTATGCTTTTTACTACTAGTGACTGATGATACTTTCTCCATATGTATTTATTTTTTCTTTCACTTGTTGATACTGGTACAATAATGCTGATTAATTTATCTCCGTTTTTACCACTCTGAATTCATCTGGCAACCAACTAAATTCCTGCTTTTCTGTATATATTCTATATATGTTACTGTAATCAAGCCAACTAAATTCCTGACTTATGTATATGTTCTGTATATATTACTGTAACCACTATGTGTAACACTGTTTCTACTTCTGTACCAATTAATGTTTAATTTTTTTCTGCATCTATGTTTTTGTCCAAGCTTTTCTCCCCAGGCCTCCACCGAAAATGGGCTCTTTTAGGCGCAGTGGACTTTCCCGGTAAACAAATACAATAAGTAAATAAATAAACTAGTATATCATTTTTGATAGGATCTGAAGAATCTCCCACTTCTAATTCAGTGTTGTCTGCTGTATCAGTTCTTACAAAAACAAGGATCTTCAACAAGATTGGTTGTATTAATTCATACAGTTCCCATCTAGATGCCCTGATTCCACAGTGAGCCATATTGTTAACCTGAGTGTTTCTTGGTCTTTTTGCATTTCAAAAATGTTCCTCTATCCTTCCAAGTTCAGTTTATATTTCTTCCTTAAGCCTTGCCAGTTGCTTCTTTTTCTGTCTTCTCTGTTGGAAAATGATGTTATTGTCTGTAGACTAAATGTTTTGTAATTGAACAATGTTATAATTCCCTGAGATCTGTTTATTACGTACTGCATTATAAGGGAATAATGAACAGCCTAGGGATGCTGTAGGCCACATCCCTGGAAGGTCTGATTTTTCTCTATGTTGCCCACCATGGAGGACATTACTTTTATTATTTTTTGTAGATTTTTTTTTCATTTGAAAAGATGTTTTTGATTGCTTTTTAGTGTTTTTTTTTTTTTAACAAAAAAAAAATCTGTTTATTGCAGAATATTTCAAATGTTATACTTCTAAAATCTTCTGGTTAGTCCTGAATGTACATCTGACTGTAGATCTACATAAGTATGTTGTTGCATTTATGTGTGTGTGTGTGTGTGTGTGTGTGTGTGTGTGTGTGTGTGTGTGTGTGTGTGTGTGTGTGTGTGTGTGTGTATTTATTTGTGTTTCTGTATGATTAATCTAATTTTGGAAGATAATATCTGGCAGAGAGTTGTATTCTGTTTTGCATTTTATTAGAGAGAACATCAACATTACAACTTTACTTCTATGAATGCAGCTGTGAGGGGCTTACATGTAAAGTCGCAACCTTTTGTATTGTACTTTATAGCAGTGTAGAATGAAGTGAGATATGATATTTTAAAATTATTCCAAAACGTGGGATTTGTATTTGTACTTTTATATTCTATCTAGAGCTGTGACTTTCTGCTTTGTGTTTTATTGCACAGAATACACACACAATGACAGTCAAGTGCTGTTCTCAGTGAGTACTCTAACTGAACTGTACTACTTCGACTGGCAATATGACTTGGGTGGGGATCCTACTGAAGCTGTGATGTTTTGTATTGCTTTTTATATCTATAGAGACAGTATATGTAGACTAGGGGAAAATTATTGTACATATCACTGCAGCACTGCTTAAACTCAGGCAGTCTTTTTATATACGTTTAATGTACCATGGTTTGAGATTTATTTTGAGTTATGGGACAGCTGTCGAATCAGGAGTGTTGAGTCCACCAATTCAGTGAATGGATTATGTAGATAATGAGAGTTAGAGATAGGTGATTTGATTGTTTAAGGAGCCTCTTGTTATTCTTGTTTTGTGTTGGGATTTACACAGTAGTAATGGCCAGATGTTTTGGAGGTGTGAGCAGTTATATCCAAGCATTGGGGACAGCCATTCTCTAAATTACAGCTGCTATGGGCTAGATTAAATGCTTTTCCTGGCCAAATTGTGACCTGTGGGCTGCCTGCTGGTTGGACTAACCTTAAAGAGTACAGCAGGCCTGCAGAGGCATGCCAGCATCACTTCTGGAAAGAGTGTGCATCACGCACCCAAAGTTCCACATTTGTCTGCTTTGGAGCTACCTGCTGTTTTTCTCTATAGATGCAGACAGTGGGATTCAAACTAGCTGCTTTGTAGGCATCTGATGGAGGATTTTTAACATTCTGTTGAGGCATCGGTTTTCAGGCACTTTTGAAGGATGTCCTCCCCTCATGGGTAGCCATTGTATTCCTGGATATTCAGACAGTTCCAATTGATAACTTAGGTCTTTTTGAAAAGTTTTCCAGTCTTCATATGTCTTGAGGATTTGCTTCCTGTCAGGAAGCTATCCTGATGTCTGAGGTTAAAGCATTTGTACTTTTGCTAATAGCCATTTTGGCATTTGGTATGAGGAAGTTTGTGAAGGATATATTCTGACCTGACAGAGGAGTGACTCTGTTTTGGGGTGCACCCTCTTTCTGTAAGAGAAAAAAATCTTCACTGGCAGACTCATTGGAATCAGAAGATGAAGAAGGTAACCTGGTTAATGCCTTCCAGATTTCTTTCTAAATGAGTTGCGCTCTCAACAATGAGTAGACTTTAGCTTCATTTTCCATGTCCAATGACAAGTTTTTTGGTAGTAAATTGAACCAGTGTACATGGGAGAGCCCAAGCCCTTAGCATAACCCCCTATTTTTCCTGCATCCAAAGCTGCCATTGAGACCTGAACATAGTTCCAAACAATAAGGACAGCAGGACACTAGGCAACTGTGGTTTAAAAGTGTGTACTCTGACTGCCCTTATGTTCAGATTTGTAAATTGTGACATTTATAATAAGCAAATTATAAAGAAGAGATTCTTAAGCAAATGGAGACAATGGTGCCGGATGTCCCAGATGAAACTCTAAAAGCCAGAAAGAAAAGATTATCCCAGACCAGTTTCAGGATGGCAGGTATGCAGCAAAGTGTGACATTGGTTATGTAGATGCCTACTGCAGAGCATCATCCACCAGATCAGTCCTGCAGAGACGTGTGAATAAGTGCACAACCTCTGAGGATGTATAGGAACAACATTTAGAAGCTTTCTTGGACAGTTTTCTGCTCCTTGAGGCTTCCTTTGTAGGATGCTTTCAAATGTCTAGAAGAGAAAAGCAAGATGATAGGGTTGGTGAAAAGTCATCATTGACCCCCCTTTTCCTGTTTTCTCCTTGGGGTCACGGTGTTCTGTCAACTGTTGCCATCTCTCTCTAGTCAATGAAAGAGTTTTTTGCAATTTATTTTTTTGCCTGCTGACCAGCAGGCCTCCCCAACTGGACATTTAACTGAGAATTTAACACAGGATTAGGGCACTTTATCTGTCTGGATGTTGTTTAGGCAACCATGAAAGCACTTTATGTCCTCGTTGGAATCCTGACAGTTAAGGTATTTTGTAATGACTTAACCCTACCCTTAGACAGGGAGAAACATAATCTGCATTGGTGTAGGCCTACAATACGTTTTGCATGCAAGTGCCTGCTTTTGCACACCTGCATTGAAGGCTGTCACGGGGATGTGGCCTGCTGAGCACAATGCTCTCACCCCCACTCCAAGCTGTGCATTTGCATTGCCATTCGTCCTGCAAGGGATTATTTCACTGTACAGCCAGCTTCACATCACTCTCCTGCCCATGATGGGTACACATATCCTTCTCTTCTGGCTCTCTGGGGCATCTGACCTGCTAAGATAAGATTGGTGGCATTGGGCCATAGTTAGGGTTTTATCCATCTCCTTCATCTTAACTGGCTTCTGAGGAATATTTTTTCACATTCCCATGTATACACATGTATAGCAGAAATTACTACACAAAAACAGCACAGTAACCATTCTACAAGAAACAGACCAAGGCAAACAATATTTGTTCCAGTGCTGTTTTACTATTCATCATCATTTACAATTATCGTCACTGAAAGAGCCTTCCCAAAACTAAATTTTACTATTTAGAACTCTGATCCTGAAACAGCCCTGACTTAACTCATTCACATCCTCCCAAAACTTGGTTAATGAAGTGCTAAATTTATGTGTACTCGCAGATTGGATAGCAGTTGCCTATGGGTTATAATAAAATTAAATAAAAGGAGTACTTTAAATTGATGAGTTAAACAACATTTTGCCTTATTTGTTCAGTTTAATTAATTTTCTAACACTAAAGCTGCTTAATTATGACACTTAAGCTGCCTTTGATGTGTAGCAGTTGTGACTGAGAAAAGTCAGCCCACAAAGGTAGAGCTACAGATGTGGATTGCTATACAACATGATTAGCATTGTTGGTATGAGTTAAAAACGTTCAAAAAGCCTCAGTAAGACCCCACGTCAGCTGTGCTCAGTAGATCTACTTCCACCTCTACCAGATGCCACTGATTTCTCCATATTTTATCATTAATTGCTAAATTAGTCACCACAAAACGACTGTCGTGAAATCAAAACATTTTGTATCTATTGTACTGTCAGTGGCACAACATGTAGCACACGTACCTTTTGTGCAAAAGTCTGTGAGTTCTGTTCCCACACCAAGTAGACTAATTCCTGACATTGCAGTGCAGCATAAAGGAGGTGCTGCACTCCTGAGTGTGTCATACTTCAGATAAAATGTTAAACCAAGGTCCTATTTGCTTGATTTGGGTATAGCTCAGCTGGATGTAAAACATCCCATGGCACCTATTGAAAAAAGTAGAGAAAGTTCCCTGATGCCCTGGTTAAATTTCCCCTAATAAAATAAGTAGCACCTTGGGTTTCCCTTGAAAAGAGGCCCCTAACCTAGTAGGACTTATCTGGTTAGCACAGAATAAATAATGCTTTGCTCTTGATAATTTCTTGAAACGTTTATGGGTACGCAATGTAGAACTTTAACTATTTATAGCCTGGGCTTCTGCTGGAAATGGTCAGATGAGCAGTGCATTAATCAGTGCAAATCCTGCAGTAATTAGGGGAAACCCTGCTTGAGGGGTCTTCTTACTCCTCGATCAAGGTGCCCCCCAAAGCCATAGAGGTAATGGCTTCCCAGAGAGGTGTCCCTTTCAGTCCATGTGATGGTGAGTTTTCAAATTTTGAAAGGGATGTTATGTCTAAAAAAACACCTAAGAAGCGTACACATTCCCCCCCAATACACACACTTTGGGACTGGAATTTTGTCATCCAGACACTAGCACTGTATCCTCTTAGGCCTAGAGTATCTGCACCTTTAAAATGTATTTCCTCAAATGTAAGGACAGGGTCATCAGTCTAGTGAGTGTTCCTTTATGTCCAAAGTAGATTCCATTCTGGAGTTCAATCAGCCCTCAAAAAGGTGGAGAAGTCATGTACCCTGTGGACATCCACCAGCAATCGTGGTATTACATTGCCAGATTCAGTAAATTTGGGACAAATGAGCCAGTTAGCTGTCTTCTTTATGCCAGTTAGTGACATTTCCAAGTGGCTACTGGTCTGCGAGAGATGCACTTACATAGCCAAACTGGAAGCAAAGCTCTCTCTAGCCAGGATTGTGCTAGACAGTCAAGAGGAGAAGGTTAACACCTGCACTACACCTCAAGCAACACATAGCCCTTCAAAACCCACACCATCAACACCTACACATAGCAACACTAAACCCACATATGCGGAGGCCCTTAAAATTAACCTGCCCAAGCAACAAAGACCTCCGAAGCTGAAACGCAAACACCATTCACAACCAAAGTGACACATAGCTCATAACACCAGTGTGCCACCCAACAATAGCCCCTAAGGCAAGACAATGTACCCAACACTTTAGTCATAGGTGACTCTATAGTCAAGCACACTGATGTCCCACTCACCAGGCTGAACAAGGAGAAAATTACAATCAGCTGCCTGTCGGGTGCCAGGATCCACCACGTAATGCACGCACTCAAGTCACTCCACAACAGGTACAAATACGACTCTGTCATTGTCCATGTTGGAGTAAATGATTTGAGACGTACCTCCCTGGACTACATGAAAAGAGACATAAAGAGCTCTCAGATCATGTCGCCCAGGCAGGTATGACCCTAGCCCTGAGTAGCATCCTGCCTTCGCCCAGAATGATACCACAGTATAAGGACAAAATGATTGACTTCAACAATTGGCCAAGCTTCTGGTGTCATTCAAAGGGGATCCAGTATCTATCTGCCTGGGACGACATGATCGACAAACCATGATGCTTTGCCAGAGATGATCTGCACCTGTCATCCCTGGGATTCGGGTTACTGGCTAATGCTCTTGCCACCCCTGTAGTGCCCTTTTTTAGGCAAGGTTCAAAAGAGAAAACCACCATCATAACAGATACAAGCATGCAAAATCTGAAGGTAGTGCTACTCAATGCTAGAAGTCTAAACCTCAAAATGCACTCTCTCGATACACTCCTAAAAATGGAGAACATTGATAACTGTGCAGTAACTGAGACCTAGTTCAAGGCTCCAGAGAGCACCCCTGCAATACCAGGCTACAACTCTTACCACACTTTTCAGCCACCAAACCAAGACCGAAACACTAAAGGTGGAGGAGTGACCATATTCACCAAGGATATTCACACCTCCAGGCTAGTTGCCCAACACAATGCATCTGAAATTCTCCAGGTGCAACTTACACTAGGTAAGACTGCAATCCAAATTGTAGCTTACTACAGATCCCCCACCATGCCCCAAGATTTTCACTATACCTTTCTAAACATACTAGACAATATTAAGATACAACCAAATACCCTAATATTGGGTGATTTTAACTACCCTGACATTAACTGGGAAAACTACTCTGGTACCAACACCTTTTCCCAACAGTTCTTGGAATTCATAAATTCCAACACCCTGGATCAACTAACCCATTGTCCCACCAGGGGCTCCAATGTCCTAGACCTGGTCATTACCAACAGGGGAGATAGATGCTCCACACCAGTGATCATCCCCTCATTGTTCAGGTCTGACCATAAGCAAATCACCCTTGACATCCACATCCCACCCCCACCACCCAGTAACCTCCATAAATAACGTCTCCAAAGCCAACTTCAGGCTACTCAAGTCAAAAGTGATGACACCCATGCAGATGGGAGCTGAAAGTTTGACTGCTGAATCCTAAGTTTGACTGCTGAATCCTATACTAAGGCACTGTACGAGCACATCCACTCATGCATGAATCGTGCCATCCCAAATAGAACCAAGATGCTCCCCTCCAAAAAAAGGAAGCCAATCTGGTGGTCCCCTGCCATAAACAAACTATACAACAGAAGAAAGAAACTGTTGCAGAAAAGAGGAAAACCCCAGGGTGCAAAAAAACTCCCTTACCAGCCTCAGTAAGAAGTTGAGATCCCTCACAAAAATCCTCTAAAGCAATTTACGAAAATAAAATTGCCAAAAATTCCAAAGACAACTACAAAGCATTCTATAGTTATGTCAAGAATCTAAATGGCAATGCTCAGATAGCTCTGAGCTACAACAGAATGGCATTAAATATACTGCTGCCAAGGATATTGCCAATATCCTGACAGATCGATTTAGTGGAAACTTCACCCCCCTCTCACCTCCCAAAGG
Source organism: Protopterus annectens (assembly GCF_019279795.1). Classification (NCBI taxonomy): domain Eukaryota; kingdom Metazoa; phylum Chordata; order Ceratodontiformes; family Protopteridae; genus Protopterus; species Protopterus annectens. Next base: position 343,044,703 of record NC_056741.1, on the reverse strand, counting down.
GTCCATCTCAATACCAAAATATTGCCAAACTCCGGTAATCATGGCCACACAGGTAGAAACCGCACTTTCCAAAGTTAAGAATACAGCATCCATGGGACTAGATGACATCCCGAGCTGTGTACTATATGAACTACAAAATTAACTGGCACGTCACCTAAGTGTCGTGTTTAATCATAGCCTCACATCAGGTACTGTGCTCACTGAGTGGCGCACAGCTACAGTTATCCCACTCCACAAGGGGGGATCCACCTTGGATCCCAGGAACTACCGTCCCATCAGTCTGACGAGCCTGATCTGCAAGTGCATGGAACGCATCATCATGGAACTTATAAACAAAGAGATTGGCAACCTTCAAACACTGGACCCCACCCAGTTTGGGTTCGTAAAGGGCCGATCTTGTCTCCTGAACCTGACTGACTTCTTTGAATCAGCCTCCAGAGCTGTGGACGAGGGTAAGGCAGTCCACACAGCCTATCTGGACCTCACCAAGGCCTTCGACACCATCCCCCACTGTGGAATCATAGATAAACTCACTAAGCTGGGCATAAATCCCTACATCACTCGATGAGTTGCCAACTGGCTTACTGACAGAACCCAGACTGTAAAAGTAGCTGACTCCAAATCCAGCTCCATACAAGTGAAGTACCTCAGGGTTCAGTCCTGGGGCCGCACTTCTTTGGCATCTACTTCTCTGAAGTACAGGCCAACACTAAGGGACTCTGGCTAACAAAGTTTGCAGATGACTGCAAACTGGGAGCCATTATTGAATCCCCAAATGATGTGGATATTCTACAAAAGGGCCTTACAGAAACACATGCTTGGTGCCAGAGCCATAGGCTCAAGCTTAATGCCAAGAAATGTATAGTTATCCCCTTTGGGAAAAACCATGTACCCATGAATTGCCACATAGGTGGCAGTACACTAAACACTGAAAGTGTGATGAGAGACTTAGGGACACAGGTGGACAGTGGTCTCACCTTCGATAACCAAATCACCACAACAGTCAGGAAATCCTTCTATGTGGCACACCTCATCACTAAGGGCTTTTCATCCAGAAAAAAGGAGGTCATTGTCCCACTGTACTCATCCCTTATTAGACCCATTATAGAATACAATGCCCCATTTGTATGTAACTCACAAGACATCTGCAACAGCTGGAAAGGCCACAGAAATACCTCACTAAAAGAATCACAGGCCTAAAGCAGATGCCCTATACTGACCGCCTTAAACAACTCCAGCTATACTCTGTGGCATATCGTCTACTCAGAGGCTAAACATACAAGGCCATGTCAAACCCTGAGCATGCTCCACTTAAAGAAATGCCAATCCCTCAGAGCCACATGCTCAAGGGATCTAAACCTTGTCCGCACAATGAACAAAACATGCTGGAGGGATAGGTTCCTGACCCAGAGACTCCCCATACTCTGGAATAGACTGCCCATACATGTCAAGCAGAGTGCCTCCTTGGTAGTCTTCAAAAGGAACCTTGACGATTGGATGAGAGATAAGAAATTCACCCCGGGGATCACGTTAGTCGTCCTGCTAGACAGGGGTCCAGGGAAGTAAATATTGAGGGAAGAAATATCCATGGAATTGTTATGGCTAGGCTTGTATAGGCCCTAAGGTCGATAGCCTAGTACCAACCTATGAGCCTACTAGAAACACCTTTCTATGTGTTTGGCTAACATATTGCATTTCATTATGAGCCCATAAAAACAACTGTTAAGAGGTCCACTTAGGACTTAACTGAAAACAGCAGACATGACTGCTGCATTTTTCAAAAGCATGCTTACTCAGAGAAATTTGTGAGGCAGCCACAGGATCGTCAGTCCACAACTTTTCTAATCATTATAATATGGGGATCCATGTTAAGAATAAGGCAAGCTTAACCACCACTGTCCTGGAGAACAGGCTTTAAATCCCCAGAATAAATTCCTATTTTTTCTGTAGAATTTTGCTGTGGCTAAGGAATACCACTGCAGCAGTAATCCCTCCAGTGAACATAGTACATTTGCATGTAGAAGTTACTTTTTAACAGTAGATGGTTCATTCAAGTGGGAGATCAATGCTGCAGTACGAGTCCATACCTCTTTCCCTTTGGTTCCTTTTTTGTTTTCATCATGGCTGTCAGGGAGCAGATGTTCTCCTCTGAGCTGGTTCACAGCTGGAATTTTTCTCTTGGGGGCTAGGTCAGTTCAGTCCTCATTTTATATAAAAATAATTGAGGATACTTGGTCAGTGGTCCCTGTGAACTTCACAGACTGCAGAGATTGGAGGTTCTGTTCTACAGTAATGAGAATGCACTTACGTTTTGTGCCAAAAAGAACTGTGGAGTAGTGTGAGTGTCTCTTCCATATAAACAATGTATTCACTTAATGTCAGACAAGGAGCTGATGTCATGGGGGGCTGCTGAAGCTGGTTTGGAAGATCTGCCTTTGACAAATCCCATCCGTGAGGAATCTAATGTTAGGGATAATTTTTCAGAGAACTGTTTCCCATTTAGTTTAGATGAGCAGAAAAGGACTCTCACCGTAGTAAATGGGGATCCTTAGTGCACCCAAACCTAACAAATTATAAACTAGCAGCATGTGTGATCGTAGTCTAGTTTCTGTCAAGTACTGCTTCCTCTCTGAAGTGGTTTGAATTTTTCAGGAGGCTATGAAGCCAGTAATAAGAAATCTGCCCAACTAAATGAAAAAGACTGCCACCCTGGTGTACCACACAACCTTCAGTTGACCCATACCCCTATTGTTCTGAGCTGTTTGGTTGAGATTTTTAAGGATTTTATCTCAATAAAGGGCAAGTAGTATGCCCCTGCGAAAGTGTCTCTTGTCTCATTCAGCAGTTAAACTGTTCTTGAATGGGCTTCTCCACCTAAGGCCATCTAGGTGATCTATCCTTCCTCACTGGGTCTTAGAAACAGACCTTACCTGTTTGTGAGCCCAGTAGTTTGGTACTGTTGAACTTCCATTCCTAGAAGACTGTGTTTTTGACTGCCATTACTTAACTCACGAGAATGTGTGAGCTGCAGTCGCTATGTCCAAAGACCCCTATTTGACATGGACATGGTAGACATTAGAACTAATCCTTCAAATATTCATTTATGCCGAAAGTAGTGTCAAATTTGGTATTAAAAGCAATTAGTAGTCTTTTATGATCTTCAGCTGAACAAAAAGGAGAGGGAATATTGCATTTGATGGCTGTACACAGTCAATTAAACAGTAAATTGGAATGACAAAGGAATTAAGCAAGCTACTCCTCTTTTTTTCTCTTTTATGCAGGAAAATAAAGCAGATTAGTTCCAAAAATGGTTAGCTAATTGCATTATTTGATATGACCACACCTGTCAGACACTAGACCAGCAAGAAAAAGCACTTCAAGTACAGCTGTAACTACAGCAGCTTTCTATAAAAAAAAAATCTTTCAAGTTTAGAGTACTTTAAAGACACCTGCCTGGACTGACGCTCTGTCTTTGTCCAAGCATTAGAAGCTGTATACTTTTCCCAGAAGTAGAATAGGTTTGGCCACTATTTTTCTACTGGGCATGTTGCAGACTCCTCCTGAGTCTGGTGGTTGCCTCTTAGGTTGCAGACTGCTTTGTTACTCTTGCCTTGTGCAAAGAATTACACTTCAGTAGTGTTCCTGATGCTTATAATACCTTTGCATAAGGAAATTAAGCATAATGGTAGATGTCAGAATATCAGGTGCACTGCTGCAATATCGTATCCCTGCTACTCTCCTCGTCCTTGAGATTTGTTGACTTAGATTAGTGCACATATCTTCTGAACTTTTAGTGCATCTGACTTGGCTTAGTAAAGCACCGTATGGGGTAGTATGGCTTAGTCCTGGAATCCTCACCACTACCAAGGACTTATGTGCACACTTGAGGGTGAAAAACAGATGCACAAGTGGCATTCTTTTTTCTGCCTCATTTTGTAATGATATCCTATGAATAGTAAAAGACCATCACCACTCATTGAACATCCATTATCTCTCAACATCAGGCCAGGGTGACAAACGACTTCTGGAATCTAATTCCCAAGCATATAAAGTTATAGTGCTGCAGTATATTTATTCAGCTATCAACTGTTCTATGTGTTTTTATCTTCAAATTCACTTCATTCTTGTAATGATCTCAGGTAAACAATCGTAACAAATATTAATTGCAAAATATATTTTTTATTGCTCTTCTCTGGCCAAAGTACATTGAAATTTCAAATAGAGAGAAATTAAGATGTTACATTGTATGGCCTTCTGCAGGAGGCATTACACTTGGTCAATCATTAAGTGACAACACATGATTATTCCTTTTTATTCTTGAAAACCTCAAGTCCATGTGCTTGGGGAAAACATGCCCCTTTAGCTTTTACACATCAGCCTTTCAGAGGGGGTGGACATTCCCAGGATGTGTACAGCTCTTTCTAGCTGTCATACTGTTAAATGTCAAAATGCATCGTGGAGAACCTTCTTGTTCAGTGAATAAAAAGCAATGATCTTACTGGTACACCTGCAGTCAAAGGATTACAGTTGAAAACAACCATAGGCACTATTTGTACTTATGGTGAAATCAGCTGCTGCCGCCACAATCAAGTTTTTACTTTGTGATTTGCCTGCTTCAGTGAAAAAACGCTCAAGGTCTGCATTGTCATTGCTGCAGTGTTGGAGGGGAAAGAATAAGGTGAGAAAAGCCTGAAGGATCATTGCAAAGATTCCCAGCTGAAAAGGGTCATTGGATCACCCCCCCCCCCTTACCTGATTAATAAACTGAGGCAAAAGGTAATACACCTGTAGCCTAAATCTAACCTCAAGCCTGGCTTCTCCTGTCATTTTAAGTCTTCTTCCTCTGCTAGCTATTTCAAGAATCCTTCCTTTGTACAAGCCCTCTGCTTTTTGACATCCACTACAGTGGCATTCTGGCCATTGTTCTTCTCCCCAAAGTCACCTCAAGGTTTATCTTTGGCAGAAGGAGGTGGACATATTCTTCATAAGCTTACTGTTTTCATTAACCAATACATATGGGAAGAATCTTGCTAAGAGTACCTTTCACACGGCAAGATTACACAAAGTATGGCTCCTTTGTGCTGTAAGTCTGCCCTTATCATGAAAGGATGTGTTTGTATAACATGGATGTATATATGTGCCAAAACACAGAACTTTCTTGCCAACAGTATGCTTATGCAAACTTGCTAGCTTTCTCTCTGGTAGTACCAGGCAGGTCTACCTCAGCTACAGATAAGTGCCCTGTTTTGGACCCTTCCTTTTCCTGTAGAGATTTGTTTCAAATCATTGCTTATGTCTATCAGAAAGGGCAAGTGTAGTTGTGGGCACCAAATTCCTTATAAAGACTCTAGTTGAGTGTTTTGTTTGGGACCGAAGTTGACATTTGGTCATGTTCAGTAAGTCCGTCTTTCACCCCAAAAATTGTTGAACAGACTTTGGTCCCATCATGTTTTTCTGGAGAACTAATGTCCCTGGGACTTAGAGCAAGAGTCAATGTCATTGTCTTCCCCTGCAATGGTCCTACTCCTCAGGTAAGGAAAAACAAAAAAAGTTGATGAGAGACCTGATTGACAAAATGCATACATCCAGCTCTCTCTCCCACGTACGGTCTGTGACTAATGACTCCACTGTGGAGCATTTGCATGTCTCAAACCATCAGTCTACTGCAACCTCTACCATGTGCCCTTCTGAGACTGCTATGGGCCAAGATTCTCACTTGGCTGAACAGACTTTTTTTCCTGGTGGAAACATACCTCTTAAGTGTACCTCTGTACGAGGAATGTTCTTTATTTTGGGTTTTAAAAAGTCCGTGTTCGTCAGTTCCACATGGAAAGGGTCTGTCACATATTTAGTGTTAGCAATTTATTTTAAGTGCTATCCATGGTAAATTTATTTATTTATTTATTTATTTATTTATTTATTTATTTTGGCTGCTCCTGTTAGGGGTTGCCACAGTGAATTATCTGTTTCCATTTCTTCCTGTCCTCTGCATCTTGCTCTGTCACACCAACCATCTACATGTCCTCTATCTCCACATCCGTAAAAGTTATCTTAGGCCTTATCTTTTCCTCTTACCTGGCAGCTCCATCCAGCATCCCTTCTCAGCACATGTCCAAACCAATGAATCTTGCCTCTTTGGCTTTATCTCCAAAGCATTCAACCTGAGCTGACCTGCTAATATACTCATTTCTAATCCTGTCCATCCTCGTCACATCCAGTGCAAATCTTCTCTGCCACCACCAGCTGTGACGCCTGTCTTTTCATCAATGCTGCCGTCTGCAACCCACATAACATAGCTGGTCTCACTACCATCTTGTAGAACTCCCCCCCCCTTACTGGTACCTGTCTGTCACAAATCCCTCCTGATACTCTTCTCCACCCTGCCTGCTCTCTCTTCTTCACCTCTCTTCCACACCCACCATTACTCTGAACTGTTAATCCCAAGTATTTAAACTCATCCACCTTCGCCATATCTACTCCCTGAATCCTCACCCTTTTTGTCCTCCCTGTCATTCACACACATATATTTTGTCTTAGTCCTGCTGACCTTCATTCCTCTGCTGTCTAGAGTACATCTCCACCTCTCCATGGTCTCCTCAACCCAGCAGCTATGATTTTAATTAATTCCAGTGCCACACTTTCTGATAAGGAAGGGAAGGTGATTGATAGGTATGTGAAAAAAATATATGCTTCCTCAGCTTTGATTTTCAGAATTTTGAATTTTCAGGCTTGTATGTTAGTTTTTTGTGACTAATTATGTATGTATGAGGAATGTTTTTCTGCAATTCTTTCTTATGAGGAAATATCTGCTTTAAATAATATAGCTTCTTAAGTTGGACGAGCTGCTACTTTGTTTGCAGTGTGTTTGACTCATTTGATATGGCCACTGGTGCTGTTTTAAGAAAGCTTGCCTGTCTGCAATTTCAGAACCTCCTAAATATTGTTAAAAATGAGATTTTAAATTCTTTCTTTTAATGCCTGTGCTGCAAAGGTGATCAAAAAGTGAGATGAAAGGGGTAAGTTGATTCAGGGAATCACTAATATTTTTCAGCCCTCCTTTTCCAAATTTGCAAAAGGATTTTGTAACTCATCCAATTTTGGCAAAACAAAATAAAAAATCTCATCAAAATGCAGGTAAATGGATGTTTAAGAAGAAAATGTTAAGGGAGCTCCAAAAGGAATTCTGGAACCCCACAAAACCAAGAACAGTCCAACTGTTTAAGGGAACTTGTTCCCTCTACCATCCTGGCAGCCCCATTTCCCTTCCAGAAAGTTTGAATCTCCAGTTTTCGCTTTGGATGGAAACAGTTTCAGACAAATGTGTTCTGAAGATTATTCATCAGGGTTACAGATAGCAGTGTGAAGAAAGTCCTCCTTTCCAATGGGTAGTGCCTCATCCAAGAGACCAGACTCTCTCATTTCCACCTGTCCTTCTTCACATGCTGCCCATGGGGAGTTGATAGAGCCAGTTCCCCCTTCTAAGGTTGGGAAATATTTTTATTCAGGGATCTTTTTAGTATCAAAGAAAGAAATAACTTTGAGAGCAGTTCTGGATCTTTCTTTCCTAAACTTGTTTGTGAAAGTGCCCACATTCGAAATTGTCACTTCACAAACTCCTCATTCATTTCCTGGTAACACTAAATTTAAAAGATGCTTATTACACCCCTAGCCATCCAGACATCAGCTATTTCTTAAGGTTGTTTGTGTCTGGATCACATCATCCATTCTCTGCTTTACCCTTTGGACTATCCGCTCCACCAAGAGTGTTCACAAAGTGTCTAGTTCCAATTATAGCTCATGGCAACCTACAAAGTATCCACATTTTTACATATTTAGGCAATTTGCTTATCTTTGCAGAGTCTTTGTCAAAGTGTCAGGAATGTTTCACATGGGTGAAATCTCTTACACAAGCTGGGATTCCAAGAGAACATTCAAAAGTCTTTTTTGACTCCATCACACAAGATTATATACCTGGATTGTCAGCTAGACACCTCAGCTCAAAGAGCTTTTCTTAAACAGGAAAAAAATAGATCTTTATCTAGATCTGTTTCTAAGGTTGTCCACTCAGACTCCGGTCACTGTGAGGGAGTATCTCAGGATTTTGCGTCTCACGGCGTCTATAATTTTCAAGATACTCCTGGCAAGACTCCACATGAGAAAGATACAGTGGTATCTGAAGTGTCTTTGGTTCTAGCACCAACATCCTCTTTTCAAATCCCACTGCTGGGATTTTTTTCAGAAGAGAAAATACTTGGTGGAGACAGCAAATATTCTTAAATATGGGTCTGGCATTCTCCCTCCCTGTCCCAAAGCAGTTGATCACCACCGATGCCTTAAACTTTGCTTGGAGATCAGTTTCAGGAGGGATTGAAGTGCAAGGTGTATGGGACAACAAGGACAGATGCAAGCACAAAAATATAAGAGAGATGTATGTCCAACTCTTTAAATCATCTTTGGTCCCTATGATCTCTTCATATTGTTATAGACAATACCACAGTCATGTGGTACATTAGCAAGCAAGGAGTAACTGGGTCACCCCCCCCCCCCAACTAGCCATGTTAGCTTAGGATATAGATTTGCAGCACAGTCTTACTTTACAGGCATCCTACATTTTGTCAGAGCAAAATTGTGTGGCATCTACATTTTGTCAGAGCAAAATTGTGTGGCAGTCAGACTGAGCAGGACAAGGGTGGACCCTCACGAATGGAAACTAGATTTGGGGGTCTTCCGTGCTTTGATCCATCAATACCACAAGTAGACCTGTTTGCCTCCTCTCTGACCATTTAGCTGGCAAGATTCTCTCTTGGACTCCATGCAAGAGGGGCCTGGAAGACAGATGCCTTTTCTATGGACAAAAATGTCCCTGTATGCTTTTTCATTCTTTCCTCTGATATCCAAGGTATGTCTGAAGATTCAGAGGGAATCCCCCAAGATCATTGTGGTCTCTCCCTTCTGGCCCAGGCAATTGTGGTTCTCCCTTCTTTTGAAAATGGCCAGGGGTAATTACCATAAGCTTTCCTGACAGAGTGGATCTGCTCAAGTAAGAACAGGGGTGTTTGATACAACCCATTGCTAGTCAGCTTCAGTTGCCTGCCTAGATGATTGGGTTTTAATTCCCTTTAGGCACCTGTTTACTGAGGACATGCAACAAGTACTAATGGAGGCAAGAAAGCCTGCTACTAGAAAATCAAATATTAGTAAATGAAATTTGTTTCTGGTTGATGCGAGCAACATAACCAGGGCTAGTTGTTGTCTGGTCTTACAATATTTGTGTGAGTTACTATCCTATGGCCTTTCTTACTCCTTTATCAAGGTTCATTTATTGACTGTTTCAGCATGTCTGCCAATAGATTCTCTTATTTCAATACCTTCTCATGTCAAAATGTATGTTTTTGAAAGGGGTTTTGCAGAAGCCTCCAGGAAAACCAATGGACCCTCCTTGGGATCTAATTTCTGTGTTAGTGAAGGTAACAGTTGCACCCTTTGAACCAGCTAACCTGGCTAACTTAAGGTTCTTAACATGGAAACAGTTTTACTGATTGCTGTAATCTCTGTAAATAGGCTATCCAAGTTGCAAGCTCTCATTGTGAGTCAAATCTTATCTCATTTTCCACAGGGACAGATTTCTTTAAGAAGCAATCCTCCTTTTATGCCTAAAGTGGTGTCCAAGTTTACTTTAAGCCAGACTATGCATCTCTCTATTTTCTTTCCTGACCCTAAAAATGAGGGAGAGAGGATTTTCCGTACCTTGGATGTCCACAGACAACTCTGGTACTATTTTGATAGAAATAAATCTTTCAGATTTTCGGGTCAGTTGTTCATTTCTTGTGAAGGTAACAAGAAGGGACAACATGTGTCAAAGCAGACGGTTTGCAAATGAGTGTCTAAGGCTATTACCTTTTGTTATACCCAACACAGCAGAAATATTTCAGACAGGGTCAAGGCCACTTGGCTTGGTCTATGGCTTTTCAGAAAGATTTGGATTCTAGAAGTGTTCTAGAAGCATCAACTTGGTCCTCTGTGCATAATTTTACAAACCACTAAACACTAAGCTTGATTTCTTCTCTAGGTCTAGATCAGGCTTCACTAGGACCATTCTCCAGGTGCTCCTGGACTTTTCTCCTTCTACCTCCCAAATGTAGTAAGCTACAGTAATCTACCCATATAGCTAAGGGTACTGTGGCAATGATTAATATGATGAACATGGTACAGTTGTGTAAGTAAACATACCATAATAATAGGTGTATGAATGATCAATGCTACAGTAGCCACTCTCTCCCTCCACCCCCTTGTTTTTTGATGTTGTTGTTCCTAGCATTGTACTTGAAAGGTTCTACCTCACTCTGTCTTTTGGCATGGAAGCTCTGAAGGGGTCGGAGCCCAAATCAGTCTTTTTAGTCAGCTCATATCAAGCTGACAGACTGTTTAGGTCCATGGAAGGTGCAGTGAAGGTTTGGAAACTCGGTTGGCTGTTATATTCTATGGAAGACATAACCAACATAGCTAAGGATACTGCACCTGTGATCATTTGAACATGGACTCTTATTTACTTACACAGCTGTATTTTCTCTTCAGAAAAAAAACTTGCCTATTTTTTTTTTCAAGAACTTAATTTTTCTGTGAAATTAATTAAGAAAATTGTTTTATTAGACTGTCATTTGACTTTTAGTCATTTTTTAGAGTGAACTGCGACTTTTAACTTTTGTGGAAAATTATTTTTTCATTGTTTTTCCTGTTTAAAGTTCTGTGAATGTACTCCTAGAGACTGGGGTCAGTGTTTTAGTGCTTATTGTTGTGTTTTTGGGGCAGTAAACTACTTTATTACTTACCTGTTTACCAACTTCTGCTGTCAGTCATCCTCAGGTTTCAGGCTCCATTTTCTGGTTCACCATGGAACAACTTACCAGTACCTCTGTTCATCCTTCTACTAGCCGCAAAAGGAAAAACATTTCCAAACAGACTTTGCCACTTCAGCAGACTATAAATTTGCCTCAGCTGCATATGGGTGACTCTGCTGAGGCCATTTCTGGTTCCTTTGCCCTTTCCTCATCTATCATGACTCCCTTAGGTGTAGTCCCTTCAGCCACCATGGGCCAGGGGATAAACAGGTCCACTGTGTCTTTTGGTGTGCCCTTTGTAAGCAAGGGAGAACCAATCTTATCAATATCAGAGGGCATAGCAGAGAATGCCTCTGTTCCTAGCTGGACTTGAATACTTGTTCCAAGGGTGTTACGTCAGATAGGAGTCAGTCTGCTTCTATGCATTTTCTTGTTAAAAAGAAGCAGAAAGTTAAATATTTATCTTTAGACAGGAATGATTTACTGGACTTAACCCAAGGGTTTATTTCACGCTCTTGATCCTTCTTTTGTAGTGGTTTGATAAGAGGAAAATTAATTCTTCAGTTTCTGTAGATTTTCAGGAAGCTGATCAGGAAAATGACTGAGAGGGGACAACTTCTGGTTTCGCTCTTCAAGTAACTGATTCCGACTCTGAAGAAAGATTATTTTCTGGTAGTCTCTTAAAAGAATTTCCTTTTTTAAAACCATACCCAGAATGAATCTGTTGTTTCAATGGGAAAATGATACTTCACTGTCTTTAAAGAAATATTATTTGTTACAACTGGAATTTCCTGAACCTATTCCTATACCCCTGGTCTTCTAACTTTGGAAGATATTTTTATTACTTCCTGTAACTTGCCTGACAACAAGCCTGCTGCACCTAGGACAGCCAATAGATTATACAGTGTTCCTCAGACTTTCGGCTTTCCCCGGTAGGGGTCGCCACAGCGGAACTCCGGTCCGCTAATGATTGGTAGTAGATTTTTATGTGCTGGCTTGCCGGGCCTAACGCACAACCTTCAACGAAGGAACGCCCATTCATGCATGTCGACACACAGAAGACGCTCTGAGAATCGAATGTGCAACGTCTAACTGTGAGGTGACAGCACTACCGCAGCACCACCACAGCTGTAGATACAGTGTTCCTCAGTGTTATACATTTTTCATACATTCATAGGTATTGGCTAATGTCCACTGGGACTTTTAGCTGTTACAATAAAATTTTAAGGTTTGCCATAAACCACTCAAATAGATCACATCACGGCTCAGCTCTACAAGAGCTAAAATGTCTTGAATTACCAAATCTTTTAACTGTCAACAAGTTGTCGCCCACACCGTTATTCACCAGCCAAACAACTGCCCCTCACTTGCAAACCTGATACAAACTCACCAAAATAATATAAGTTTGCATTCATCCAACAAACTCCTACTACAGGTAACCAGATATAACAACAACTTCAATTACTCCCTGTACACCAGACAAATATCTAAAATGTGGAACTCCACCCCCAACACATAGTCACCAGTACCAGCATTCCCAAGTTTAGACTTCTCCTCAAGGAACGCCTAACCAGAAATTGGCTTTGCTCTTACACTGCCCCAGTATGATTCCCTGATATCACTGCAGAACTACCCCCCCCTCCACCTTGCAACTGCTACTTTCTTTTTTATTCTCTGTCCTTCATCAAGCCCTGTTCTCCTCCCCAATATATATAGTGCACTTTCTTTTGTTAATACAACTGGTTAATATGTTATAGTTTGACAAGTCAATGATCTTGCTTATGTCAAGCATGACACTACTGAAAATTAATTATTTGTTATTTTGCTACTCGATTATGTTATGATATAAAAATTTGTTTAATCACTTGTTAAAATTTGTTTATAAATTTTCTTTTGAATTTTACTGGAGCTTTTTTTCTCCTGGCCTCTGCTAAAAATGGGCTTCTGGCCCAGTCAGACATTCCTGGTAAATAAATGTAAAGTAACATAATTAAATATGTTTATGAAGCTTAAAACTTCTCACATAAAGTATGAATGAAAAAATTATCACTTCATTTATATGGAAGACCATAATATTTGGCCAGGTCATGCTGTGCATGAATCTTCATGTTCGTGTTCAGCCCCTCATTTGTCCCTCTCTATATACATTATATATGCATTACAGCACTTAAGTTACTGAATGCATAATTGGTTTTGCAGTGATGCTTGGCATTAAGTACACTAAGCTGGCAAAAGTGATTACAGCACCAGTCAGACACTGAGCTACAAACAAACTTAAAGCTCTTGCCTTAATATCATACCCAGTATTTCATCAAATAGCCTGTACAACAAGCAGATTGGCTGTTATACAAAAGACCCTGAATGAATTTTGGATTACTCAGTAACATCATGTTGTCATTGTTAGTGAAGTACAAAAATGCAAATGAAAGTTTAGTCATTTCCTGATGATGTCTGTTTTCTCTTGTTAAGGTCTCAGAGGTGCTGCATATCGAGGCACTGAATACATGAAGGTAGCAAAAGTGATCCTGGATGGAATGCCAGACTGTCATTGGGCAGATGTGCCCCACATGCACATTATCGTTACATACTATATGCATACCTCCAGGCAGCTTAGAAACCCACCATTTCACCTGTCAGCTCACATTTGGCGTATGTACGAGAAATAAAGCACTCTGCAGTGTTCCACTAAAACACTGGGAAGGCATTCAATTTGATTCTGCAGAGAATGCATCACAGCCAAGAACTGAACTTTAGAGCCAAACGCCGTCAGGGAGCAGTGCTAAATTCTGCACCATTGTGCCACCCTAGAGTGAATGACATTGGACATAAATTTCTGACCATCAGGACTGAAGTAAAATTATGAACGCCAGTCATATGTCAGCATTATTGCCCAAAACTCTGACAGCACTTCTGAGGCAAATATTGTTCATTCATGTATTCTTAAGAATGAATACTACTCTAAGTCCATAATTGTTTTCTTTTTGTATATAGTGAAGAGGTTTTAATAATTAAAATCTATTTTTTCCTGGGGACGTCTGCCCCCACCCCCAAAAGAAAGTGTTTTTGAAAAAAATATCCTGTTATCTAAGGCTACAAATGCAGTGTCCTTAAATTATGCAGCAGAAAATGAAGTTTACATTGTACTGTCTATAACTTTCTGCAGCTTTTTCTTAATCCTCTGCATCTACCTTATTTTGGTTCCAGTGTAACTGACCAGCTTGTATTTAGACATTTTGAACGCCTTTTGCCTGGTCTCTGGCAGGCGGTATTCCTCTCTTTTTATGTATTTTCCTTCTTGCTTTAGCGTTGTATCATGCCCGTAAATGTTTTCATTTCTTATGACACATTTTTACATATTGATTGTTTCAACAAGGTATATTATCAGCATTCAGCAATCTCTTACCATGCAAAGTGCTCACCCATATTTTATAAGAGGATATATAAAGAACATGCATGCAGTTTCACAATAGTCTTTTTACAGTTGTGCCGACTGAGTGTAGTACAGTATGGGTCCAATTGTTGACAAGGTTCCTACTTACTTATAATCTGCCCAAGATGGTCTTGGATGTGATGACTTAAGTGAATAAACCCCAATGAAAGAGAGGAAGCAAAATAATATATACACGTGTAGCTGCTGATTGGGGGACCTGACTGGATCAATGCTGATACTGTAAGTATCACACCAGAAAGTCTGCATCACTCTGATACAAATCCTGCTATCAATTCTGTCACATTTGTGTAGCAAACCCAAAAGCTTTGCTAAATGCAGTGCACAACATGAACAAGTTTGGCAATCCAGAATTTGTGTCGTATGGGCTAATTCTGTGTGTGGTCATGCAAACTATGCAGGGCACACAGGAATATACTGCATCGTGTCAAAGCTTTGGCCTTTGAGAGGTTTGATGGGCAGCACTGTACCCTTCAGTTGTGTTGGAGCTTCTTAGTGTTACCTCACAGTGCACAATTTAACTCGCCTGCAGAATTTGGAAACAGACAGCTCTACTCCTAAAAAAAGCAGCAAACGATAGCAGGGGTCATTCACAGTAAGAAGCAAGTCAGGTTTGTAAGGTAGTAAGTACTGACTTACTGTTGCAAGATTTGGGAGGAATACACACCTTATTTTAAAGACATGATCGTGGAATTTTGAAGTATTTTTCCTGTTGTGGGGCAAAGCACAGCCATATATATACATACACACACACACACACACACACACACACATATATATATATATATATATATATATATATATATATATATATATATATATATTTTTTTTTTTTTTTTTTTTTTTTTTGAGTGAGTTGGGGGAGTGATGGTGTTTATGCAGTAATAGTCCTTGTTTTGTTTGTATTTAACTCTATGATACCATATATTTACAGGCAGCATCTAAAGCTGGAGTTCAGCCCCAACATGCAAAAGAATTGTTGGGCATGATCTCAAACCCAGATGTGAAAAACAGACTAAAGCAGACCACGGATGAAGCAGCGAAGCATGGGGTAATATAGTGATTTTGGTCTCTCGTTATTTACATAAATGTTGATTTTCTAAACTATGTGAAGCTTGAGTGTACAGTAGTGTTTATAAAAATGCCTTCAATTGTAAAGATTCTGCAAAGTACAGTATATAATCATGTTAGTATTACAGGGGAATGTAGCTGTCGAGTAGTCCTGCAGCCATATTTGTGTGTAGAGTGAGCAGCAGAACCTACAGTTGCTGTCAATGTGGCCTTTGTTCATGCCCATTACCACCTGAGAGACCCTTGTATTTCTGATTCTTAGACTAAGGAAGTGAGGGTCAGTATTCTTAATGTTCTGTGGTCATTTTGTTAGGTTATGTGTCCTAGAGCTTACAATGAGGTTTATCCCCTAACTAGCAACTTTGCATAGTACTGCACACGTGCACATTTACACATTGTCACAGCTGCATAACCTAATGCAGTGTGCTGTAGTAGACAGGGTCCCAGGTTCAGAACTTGGCAGGTGTGATTGTTTTTGAAGAAGGGGATATAGCTTAGTGCTAGAGCTCATGCTTTGCATGTATGAGGTCCTGGGTTCAATCCCCAGCATCACCATAGCATTTTCTCCTATGATCCTATCCACATACATGTCAAACAAAGTACATCGCTGACCCTCTTCAAATGCAACCTTGATGAGTGGATGGGCAACCACAAATTTGTCCCAGGGGTTCCACCTGTGTCCCTCATTGACGGGGGTGACAGGTGCTGATTGTGGTTTATTTTTTGAGGAAAAACTCTTGGCTAGGCTTGTAAGGGCCCCAGAGCCACTAGCCTAGTAATCTCCTATGATCCATTGATTCTGTTGTCTGATTTACACCAAATGCTCAGACTGTTTGAATTCCTTGTATAGAGTGGGGCTCATGTAACCTCACCTTGGCTTTGATAAATGCTCTGGATTTCTTTAAATGTGCTTGAAGAAGGGATTGTTGAGGACTTCTTAAAGAGTATTACCTCAAAACTTCATGTTGCTAACTCTTCTTTCTGCATGACACCTTTCCTTTTGTCCCTTGCTTTGATTGATCATCCTATTAGAACAAGACCATGATATGAGGTGCTTGTTTTCCAGTTCATGAAACTAATGAAAGTCCAAGGCAGGAAAGTTAGCTCTGGCATATTGTGGTCTGAATGGTTGCTGTTAGGGTGAATGAAAAAACATGCTGCTTCTGGCTTGGTTTTCAGAGGCCTGAACAGCTCATTTGGTGAAAAGTAGTATATTATCTGGTGAAAAACAATTGGTGAAGAACAGTAGTGTCAACAGAACTATTAATAGTCAGGCGTTTGTGGTGAGTGATGGAGTTTGTTCTCTGAAATGACTGGATTGTTTCTGAAACTTTTGAAGACTAACTGTCTTGAAACTGCATTTTCGTTAAAACCAGCATTTTCACTTTTCCTGCACCTCCTGTTGTATGATCTCATTCAATGGTGGCGAATTAGATATTCTGTGAGTAATATCAGCCCACAGATCTGCAGCATTATATTAAGTGATTTCAGAGGAATATTCAGCAGATGTAGTTTTTAGAAACCATCCTTATAGGGAGTGTAAAATTATCTGGTGCTTTCAAAACTGTGTTAGTTTGGAGTTCACTGCAAGGGGATTTTTCTTTGCTCTTAGCATGACACAGCTTCACAGGTGGATATGTTAAGTGTTAAAATGATGGGGATATTTGTAAATGGGCTTTGTCCATACAACATATACAGTCTGCAGTTTGTGATTAAATGAACTCAAAATGGTTTGATTCATTGGAACGTTAATTTGATAACGTAGCTGTTTAAAAACTGCCCTGCAGCCATGCTGTTATGCACTATTTTTAAAGTAAAACGAGAGACGTTCTACCATTGGGTGCACCTGTGAACTACTCGCCTGTTATTTATGCTCCACATTCTAAATGCAGAAAATTACAGTGGACTAGGTGGTCAGTGTAAATGAGGAAGTCAAACCTTAAAATTGCTCATCAGCTGCTGTTCACATATTTTCATGTAGAATTTCTTTCTTTTTCTTTTTACCCCATTAATGATGAGCACCTGGGCTCTCATTTGTAATAGCCAATTTACATACATGTAATTTCATTATTTACAGACAATCACTGAAGCTGAAAGAAAATGTGACTAGAGTTGCTACAGTTAAATGGAAATTCATGTTTCTGGTAAAACATAAAATTTCTGTGGTAGACAGGCAGGCAGCAAAAATATAACCCAAAAAAACTTTATTAGCACTTTCGTTCAACGAAATGAACTTCCTCAGATAACACACCATATTGAAGCTGTAACGTACAGTCAATTAATATCAATTATTACATCACCCCAGTTTTTAAAGCAACAGCCCTAACCATTAAAATACATCCATAACTAAAAATTTTAACATTTTCTTTAAACAGTCTTTTTAAAAAATTTCTCATCCCAACCTGAAGAAATATTAAAAAAGATTAAAAAGGAAATTTTTGAACATCAATAACCATATGAAATTGCATTAGGAATACATAAATAAACACACGCCTATATTTCCAAGGCTTCAATAAGCAGGAGATAGAACACACATCATTAAGACCTGGCCAGTGAAAGGCATTAAGCCTTAGTTGCCATAAAAGTTCCTTCCTCTCTAAGAAAAGTTCTGAGCCCCCCCCCAGGGTCCTAACACTACCCTGTCAATAGCCATATATTTAAAACTGTGGCCCACAGATCTGCCGACATGCTTCGCAGGTACATTCGTTTCCTGCCCTTTCCTGATGGCATATTTGTGCTCATTCATGTTTCTGCTGACAGCAGCAGTTTCAGATGTGGACTGTTAGATAATTTGTTTTTGTACGTAGCTTAGGGGGGCATGTAGAGTTATGCCATTCCCTTTCTTGTAATTTGGTTTAATATGCTCAGGATACTGTTATTTATTCTATTTTATTTTACACACAGCTTATAAAACATATAACCAAATGCACCCTCCTCTGCAACACCCAGCACAGATTCAGCCTAACTGCAGTACTACTACTGCCCTTCTCAACTTCAACAACATAGTAGACTAATGCAGAAGTAAGGGCAGCCTTGTTTCTTAACTTTTTCTTTGAACTTTCCAAAGCATTTGACACAGTGTCCTACCAAAAGTTTCTTTCTGAACTTGCAACACTAGGTATCGCTTACTCCTCCCTGTCATGGTTTCACAGTTATTTATGCAATCAGCAGCAGTCAACTAAATGGCAACAAAACCTTTCAGCATTTCAACTAATCCTGTTGGTGTTCCCCAAGGGTTAATAGTCTGCCCCCTTCCATTTAATATTTTCATAAATAAACTTCATACCACTACAGCACTTGCAACTCTTGTAATATGCTGACAGCTCAGCCCTTATTTGCTCTGCCCCGTTCATTTATTGATTTATTTATTTATTTTATTTTACATTTGTTGACCGGGCTAGTCTAACTGGATATATGTCCATTTTCAGTAGAGGCCCGGGGAGAAAAGCTCCAGGAATTAACATACAATGTAACAAAAAAAATAGCATAGAGACAGTCCTATGCAGCAATAATTATAACATCAAAAACCGTTTTAAACCGCTGTAGTTATAACAGAGAGCGTAAGCTAAAGAAATTGGTAAAGAAAATTATAAAATATAGAAGAATAAAATTTTTTTTTTTTTCATAGCAAAATTACTCAAAAATCTTTCACTGACATTGAAATATGGCTAAAAAATTCTAACTTGCTGCTTAATGCCAAGAAACAAGTTCATGCTATTTATTCCAAAACAACACCTCAGCCAGAAACCCACATTTCATATTACCTCAAGTTGTTGTTTGTCTTTCGGCTTTTTCCCGGTGAGGGGTCGCCACAGTGGAACTCTGGTCCACTAATGATTGGCAGTTGGTTTTTATGGTGTCGAGTTGCCAGCCCGACGCCCAACCTTCAGCGAAGGCACACCCTTTCAATGCATGTCTTTCGAACGCCCACTCCACCATGGGGAGGACATGCAGACTCCACACAGAAGGCACTCCCAACCCAAGCCGAAAATCGAACGGGAGAACCTCTTGCTGTGAGGCAACAACGCTACCGCTGCACCATTACCTCAAGTAATAACACAAAAATAGAAACCATAAACCAAACTAAACTACTCTGTCATAATAGATGACGAATTTGATCACCACTTACTTCATTCCATCAAGAAAACTCACCAAAAACTCATCTCACTCTATAGGGCCAAACACTGGCTGACAGATCAAGCAAACTCACCAAAAACTCATCTTGCTCTATAGGGACAAACACTGGCTGACAGATAAAGCAAGAATTACCTTAGCACCAACATATCCCCTTCTCTATTGTATGCTTCCCGTATTTTTACAAGTATCAACACTGGATATAAAACTAACTTAGCCTCCTGCCACTACTACAAAGTAGCTAAATTTGCAACCAGCCAGCTTTATAAAACATACCACTGCCTTGCATTAAATCCCCACTTCCCTAATTACTTTTCTCTACTAATTACTTTTCTCTATTCCCCTTTCAAAGGAACTTTTAACTCTGGCTCTAGACCATTTTACAATTTGTAGCTAAATTGTTAACAGCGTTTACTTTAAATGTGCTATAATTGATGTTCACCATAAATGTTTCTCTGTCAATCAGTTTCACTCACTTATATTCATTATCTACAATGCTGTTTACAGGTACAAGCCGCAGTGGTGCAGCGGTAGCGTTGTCGCCTCACAGCAAGAGGTTCTCCCATTCGATTCTCTGGTGGAGCGCCTTCTGTGTGGAGTCTGCATGTCCTCCCCGTGGTCGAGTGGCGTTTGAAAGAAATGTGTGAATGGGCGTGCCTTCGTTGAAGGTTGGGCGTTGGGCTGGCACCTCGGCACCATGAAAATCAACTGCCAATCACTAGCGGACCGGAGTTCCGCTGTGGCGACCCCT
Source organism: Protopterus annectens (assembly GCF_019279795.1). NCBI lineage: Eukaryota > Metazoa > Chordata > Ceratodontiformes > Protopteridae > Protopterus > Protopterus annectens. The sequence goes on along the minus strand of NC_056741.1, from coordinate 343,024,461 downwards.
AACCAGGAAAAGCCGAAAGAACAACAACAACATCTACAATGCTGTTTATAGCATAATCTTTAACTAATTTTATCTCTGGTCTTCTGGAATGTACATGTATAATTTTGTATTAAATGTATTATTATATGTATGTAATTTGTTTTTATGATTTTATTTTTATGATTTTGTACTATTATTGGACAATTCTGTTGTGTGTGGAGCTTTTCTCCCCGGGTCTCTGCTGAAAACGGGCTGCAGTGGCCCATTCGGACACTACCCAGTTAACAGATGTAAAATAAATAATAAAGTAAAATGGTTTTAACTCCAAAACCAGTTAACATGCTCACAACTAATCATTGTCCACAACCTGTTGTATTTGCCAGACAAATGTCCAGCATTACAAAATACTCTACTGTACTATTCACCCAGCAGAGACCTTCACTCTAGCAGTAAACTCTTGCTGTATATCAGTAAGGCACTCAACACTGCTAAAGACTCTCTCTACTCCCAATTTGTGTCAGAACTCTGGAATGGAACCCCCATGCAGTTAAAACAGATTAAAAAAAAAAAAAAAGGCAGATAAACTTAAATAGGTTCAAAACTTTCCTTAAACAGCACCTATGCCAAAGATGGCACTGTTCTTCCTTCCCACCTGGATTACTTCACTTAGATTACTTTTGTCCAACTCTTACAGCCACTGTGCTTCTCAGTCTTTTGTACCTTATCGCTTTTCTTCGTACTGCACTAATTTCACAGACTCTTACTCTTCCTCCTCTCACACCTCACCACCAACTACAGTTCCTCCTCTGTTTATTTATCTTCCTGCTCATTTCCATAATTTCTCCTTTTGTGTCCCACTCTATCATCAATTTTAAGCTACATTACTAATTGTCTATCTGTAAATTATTAATAATTTCAAAAAGACCCCAATTTGATCTTTATCCTGCAGCCATCATGGTATAAATACATTAACTGTTATATTTTATTTTATATTCAGTATTTAGCCAATATATGTTCATTTCTCTCTTGCTTTTGTGTTAAAATTCCATGTTGATTTAAAAAAAATATTTAAAAGTCATGTAAATAAGCCAAGCTCATGTATAAAGTTTTAACCCTGCATTTGAAATGTGCGTCATGTGTAGCAAGTATGTAGAGCTTTTCTCCCTGGGACACCACTGAAAATGAGTTTTGCTGAGTTGGACTTTTCCTGCTCAACAAAGACAAAAATAATTAAATACTTTAATGCCATTCATCCTGAAATTAACAAGAAAATTGCAGTAGAACATTAATGTTGCTTGTTTGTTCTAAGATAAAGCTACTTGGGGTTTCTGTACTTGCTGCTAATGTTTTAAAAGTTCTCTGTGCATTTCCACCTTTAGTCAGGAGTACCAGCTGGAGATTCCTGTATTTAGAAACACCACAAATTGTTGTTTAATATTACTTACTGACACTTTCCTTTCTGATAAGTGCTGCATGTCACAACTGAATGCATGTCATTTCTATTTCTTCTGTTTTCTTTTCAGGCCTTTGGGATGCCAGTAATTGTTGTGCATGTGGATGGAGTCCCACATATGTTCTTTGGCTCTGACCGTTTTGAACTGATTGCGTACTTGCTGAGTAAGTATGCTGTATCATGTTTGCCTAAATCATTATGTACAGAATTTAATTCAGCACATGCGTAAATTTGTTAGGTTTGAAGAAGCAGTAGTTCATTCTGCTTGTAGTTTGACCTTCATAGCACTGTGTTCATAAAAGTTCTTTTCTCCTAAGCTTGGATTGTTGTTAAAATAGATGTTTATTGATTGGCTGAAGCTTGTTACATGAGATAATCCTGCTGAACAGAAAGCTTTTATAGAGGGGATCTGGCAGACACGTACTAGTATCGATCTATTGTCCAATCAGAAGAAGACATTGTGCATATTGTCGATATGTCATCCTGTAGGAAAAATTTGGGTCTCCTTCTTCTAAGAGAATTACAGATAGGGTGAAGAGGGATAGACCCAAGGAGAAAATCAGAGACCGAGATTCTGCCAAATATGGTACTTGAGAGGGTAGAAAAAGGTCTCCAGGCCCTTAACCTTGGAATAATCTGTCCAGAAGGCTCCTTGGCCCTCTGGTTCAACATCATCTCCATCAGCTTCAGGATTGCATCCTGTCTGGATCCAATCTCTGACTGCTGCCAACATTTTGGATCCACTTTTTCACCAGAGCTGCCCCTTCCTAGAATTCGGTCACCTACTCTTCCCTTGACAGGCTGGAACACAAATATTCCAGACTGCCATCAGTCATTTCTTCCAGGTATGTGCAGTCATCTAGGGGTTTATTTGAGGTGGAGTTAGATAAGATGATGAGCACATTCCTGAAGGCTTGTACCCAGTTTGGGGTTCTTCCTGCCACCTCCACCCCTATTATTGTTTCTCCTCCACCAGTGTGCTTGCCAGAACTGGGGACTTCGGATCTAAATGCTACCCATGTGGCATCCCTTTTAGAGACAAAGTCTGGGGTGTCATCAACTCTGACTGTTTCTTTGACACCCTCCACTTAGACTAATTTGGAGCCAGATGTGTTCTGGAGCTGAGGAGTCAGTAGTGAGGTCCCACCAGGGTCATGATTGACTCAGAGGTTTTCAGAGCCTCCCCTGCCTCTCTGCTTTCAACAGTTTGGTGTTGGCCTCCATCTTGGATCCAACCAGAGTGTCAACTCTGGGAGGATTGCCTTCAGGATCTTCAGATACTAGGATGCCCTCTTTGCATCCAGACTCCACATCTTCATTTTGAGAGGTTGGGGAAAATCCTCTCCCACTTGAGTGAGTGGGTAACCTGTTCCGCTTCTTCCTCTACGATTCTTGCATGGACTTCCACCATATTTGTGTCTTCAGTGCCAAATCATCTTGGTCTGGAACAGCCTACACCAGTTGGCTGAGAGTCACTCCAAGTTCCCCTACTGCTACTGAATCTTCCTCAATTTCTACCATCACAGAAGAGAATAGGTATGATAAATGCAAGAGAGGCATTTAGATTCCCCATCCTCCCTGGAATCTTTAACTGAAGACACTGACCTCAATGAAAGGGAAGAGTCTCCACAGATGTTCCTTGGAAGTCATCACATTTGGTGAGCTTTAGGAATTACTTAGACAAAGGGAAAGTGGGACCACTGATTCCCCTTCCTTGGAGTCTGTGTTCTTCAAGGCCTTCAGTGCAGGCCCATCTGTATCCCGGGTGGTACAGGGGTGGACTCTTTGGTGTCCTAATGGGCTTGGAAGGAAAGCAGTGAGGTAGAGTCAGTCCCGCAAAAACCTGATAAAATGTTAGTATCTCCAAAGGATCGGGTACATTGGATTAAGAAGCCTGTAGTGGATGCCATTGCAGTGGCCACAGCCACTAAGAAAGAACTTGGAGCAAAATTTCAGAATCCACTGTCCACTCCTAATAGGTTCATATGCATATTCCAAACTAATGACCACTGTGGCCTTTATAAGCCTGGCCAAGCATCCAAAACGTATAGTGCAAGTTTATGTGCTGGCTTTCTAGCCAAGCTTTCCAAATATATCCTGCAAGTTTATGTACCTTAGAGGTTATTTTAAGAGGTGTAATTAAGGTAGGGTAAGATTTACAGGCTGCCAGTGTCCCTTAGAGGCGTAGTTACTAGATCAGTGGTTTATTTCCAGTTTCTCATCTACTGGTCCAGGTCTCTCATAAGTAGAGTTAGGTAAGAGCTTTGCTTTACATGGATGGAAAGCCTGATCCAGAGAAGGGGAATTCTCTGAGACACATACCTGTTCCTCCAATATGTCCTGTTTATCTTGCAAGCCAAGTTTAAGTTTCTACATCGAGTAATTCTGACGCTATTCATTTTTCAGATATGCTAAAGGTCCATCAGAGTGGAATCTAGGTAGCATGGCAGTCTAGGCATAGATCGCCCCTCTGCAGTCTGTAAGAAACAGAGTGTAGAGATAGGGCTTTGACATGATTTGCATTGGATATAATGTTTAAACCCTCTATTCTTTTTGTGAGAAACCTCTGCAAATTTTCCAGTTGTATGTGCCTGGTCATATAGAAGAGGGTGTTGTACTCAATGATGGGCCTGAATACAGTGGAATGATGACTTCATTGCCCTTGCTTATAAAACTCAGGGACATAGAATGATTTCCTTACTGTCTTAGACACATGTTGTTCGAAAGCCAAGTTACTGTTTACTTACCTGCCCAACTCCTTGATTGCTGGTTCTACTCTTAGGGGTGTGTTATTGATGAGGCAATTTCCTAAGATGGCTAACTTCCCAAAGGATACTACTATGCATTTTTTAACAATGAGTTTTAAGCCATGTCTTTGGTGCAGGCATTTGTTTGTGTTGGTCCGTCCTGTAAGGTGTTAGTGTTTTGGGGGAATTCTGGGACTGCTCCTAGTTTGCAGTCATCTGCAAAAGTGGTCAGCCAGAGGCTCTTGACATTGGCCTTGACTTCCAAGAAGTTGATGCTAAAAAGGAACAGACCAAGCACAGGACTGTGAAGGACTTCACTAGTGACTGGCATTTTTCCAGAGCTAGTCTCCCCTTCCTGGGTCCTATCTGAGAGTGAGCTGGCCATCGAATGCATAATAAAGAAGTTTATGCATTTAACCATGATTTGTGTAGTATGTTTGAGTGGAGTATTGTATCAAATGACTTAGCCAGATCAAGGTAAGCAGTATGCTCCATTTTTCCCTCATCCATTGCCTTGGTAACCATCTAAAAGAAGTTCACCAGGTTGAGTAGACATGATCTACCTTTGATAAAACCAAAGTAGGTTAGATCCAGTGTTTAAAAGTTTTCTATGACCTTATTAATCATTTCCATGATAGTTCTTTCAATGGCTTTGCATATGAGGCTAGTCAGACTTATGGGTCTGTAGATGTTCTTCATGTTTCACTGTTGCAGTCATTACATTTGGGTAATCTGCTGACAGGTTGACCTCAGTCAGCCTGAATTCCAAAGTCTTGGGTCCTGCGTCGGTTGCTGTCTCCTCTTCCATGACGTCAGGTCGTCAGGGGTATAAAACATGCAGCCGACGCCATTTTCATCAGTCTTTCTTGCCGTACGGTGCCCAACACAGAAGCATTCCGCAAGTGCCGGTCGGCCGACTACTGAAATATTCGCGTTTGAGTTTCAGAACCGAAGTCTTCAATAAAGCTAAGTACCCCATTGGGGAAAATTTTTTCTTGCTTTTTACCGATGTCAGAAAAAGTTAATAATTGCATTACTTGTGGGAAGCAAATACCTCATAAGGATTTCCATTTATACTGTATTCCTTGCCTAGGCCCTGATCACAACGTGCCTGGATGTCTGTTTTGTGCTAGATTTAACCAACCAATTAAGCGTAAGTATATTTTTGCATCTAAGTATTTTGGAAACAGATTTAATTACCCAGAGATGTCGTCGGATAGCAATCGGACTACCGGAGTACATAAATGCAAAGAAAAGGACAGAGAAAGGCAGTCGAGATCCAAAACTGATGACAAAGCTTCTAAGCCAGTCGCCGGTTCACCGGTACTCAGTGAGGCGCTTTTACAGCCCCTGATACCCGCTACCTTCGAGTCACAGGCCTCTACCGACACCCATGTGGAGTCCGGCATGCCGCGAGATACTCAAGGTATTGGACTGATGGATGTATCTCCCTCTGATGGGTCCGGAGCCGCTGAGCAGGCACCGGCTTCTGAGGGTGTATTCAGACCTCAACATTTTTATATCAAACTGACAAAAGCTGCAAAACCAAAGGCAAAGACACCTTCTAAAACTAAAAAAAACGATGCATGAGCCACGTGCACAGGCCTCTATGCCTAAAAAACAGATGATCAAAATGGCTGAAGACTTTATTACCTTGATGAGGGGTACCCATCCCCCTCCAGGTAAGAGGCCTAGGGAAGACTCTGACTATGAATCTTCAGATCAGGTTTCTATTTCTTCTGATTCCTCTTCTGATCAGGAATTATCTTTACCTCCCTATGAGGATTCTGATGCTGAGGAGTCTATTCCATCTGCATCTCCTCCTGAGGATTATTCATTTGGAGAAACCTTGCATACTTTGAGGGAGCATTTTCACTGGGAGAGTCAAGACTTCTCAGAATCAAAAAAGAGGCTCAGGGATTTCCTCTTCCTCCCTCAGCACAAGCCTTTAGCCATTCCCCCTGTGTTAGACATTGTGTTTGATGTGTTTTTGGAGTCAAGCTTGAACCCTGACTCCTTACCTTCGTCTCCCAGTAAGCCTGACAGATATTACAGGGTCCCTCACTCATAAATTTTTATTTAGAAACCCTGCTGCTGATCCTGAAACTATTTCACAGGGTCCAAAGGGAGTTAAGGTCTCAACAGCAAAAAACCCTACCCCTCCGACAGAGATTCAAGGGCGCTGGACAGATGGGGAAAAAAGGTTTATACATCTGCAACCTTGGCAATTAGGGCCTTAAACTGTCAATTTCATATGCTTAAGTACCAACAACATGTTATGGGATTGCTGAAACAGAAAATGATGATTTCAGAATGTGCAGAAAATAAGGAATTGCAGGAATTATTGCATGCAGCTGAGCAAGTTGGAAAACATACTTTGCAATGCAGTTTTGATTCTTTAGAGGCCTCCTGCAGGGCCGCAGTTACTGGATCTGTGATTAGAAGGCATGTCTGGTTAAAGGAACAAAATTTGCCTGATCATGTTAAAGCTAAATTACTAGATGCACATTTACAGCATGATTCTTTGGTATTAAGGCAGAAGAGGTTTTAAAGAAAATGGAAGACAAAGCTAAGTCTATGCAAACTGTTAAAGATTTCTTACAAGTACAGCCACCTAGATTCAGTAGACACTAGCCTACAAAAAATTGGTCCTTTCCTGTGTCAGACAGAGCTCAAAGGGGCAAATCCAGGCGCCCTAAGGGTTCCACGTACCAGGCTCAAGACTCATACAGGTCAAAGCAATGGGGTGCATCCACCTCCAAATCTGGAGGAGATAAAACGCAAACCTACAGAAAGCAATCCCAATGACTTCCTTCTGCCTACATCAAGCACTTATCTTTTGGCAGCACCCATAGGGGGAAAATTAACACTTTTTGCTCAAAATTGGCAGTTAATAACCCAGGACAAGTGGGTACTGAACATCGTATCACAGAGATACATATTCTATTTCCACACTCTGCCAATGACAAATGGTTGGCCAGACCTACCAAAAAAACAATGGGCAGAGGCACAGAAACAGGTTACGTCCCTCATGGATATGGGGGCCATTCAGACAGTACCAGAACAGGAAAAGGGACAAGGGTTTTACTCAAGACTGTTCTTGGTAACCAGAAAGGACAAGGCCTGGCGACCAATACTGGATTTATCGATTTTGAACACGTACCTGGATATTCCAAAATTCAAAATGCTCACTTTGCAACAGCTTCTGCCCATGCTGGGAAGAATGCTTGGCTTGTGACTTTAGACTTAAGAGGCATACCTGCATGTCCCAATAAGACAGTCGTGCAGAAGATACCTCAGATTCAAGGCTGGCTTAAATCATTACCAATTCTCTGCACTGCCCTTTGGCTTATCTACTGTGCCCAGGGTCTTTACAAAGTGCCTGGCACCAGTAATTGCATTTTGCAGACAAAGAAGTATTCAAATATATCCTTACTTGGACGACTGTCTCATTCAAGCAGAGAACAAGGACACTCTTCTACGACACCTGGTGTTTCTGAAAAGGCTTCTAGCATGCCTAGGGTACACAATAAACGAAAAGAAATCACAACTGGTACCCTCTCGAAATATAACATTCCTGGGTGCAAGCTTGCATACAGCTGCCCAGATGGCTTCTCACGCCAGACAAACAAAGGCAACTGACTACTACTTCAAACTGATGGCAACAAAAACCCTGTCTTCCACAAGACAAATTCTGCAGGCTCTGGGCTTCATGGCATCCTGCATCCTACTAATTCCATATGCAAGACTGCATATGAGGAAACTTCAGTGGTACCTAAAAAGTTTATGGAGTCAACATTCACACAGTCTGGAAACAATGATTTTTCTCATCCCCTGCCTGCAACAGGAGTTTCTATGGTGGGAAAAGGCCTGTCACCAAAACATGAGATGGCCCTTCACTCTACCCCCTGCCAGCCAAACCTTAACAACAGATGCATCAGATTATGCCTGGGGGGTCCACATGGCAGGAAGATGCATTCAGGGCATATGGGCACCAAATCAAATGCATCTGCGTATCAACCAGAAAGAGATGCTAGCTGTTCAAAATGCCCTAATAGCCTTCAAGGACTTACTTCATCCAGGATAACTACTGATAAAGACGGACAACACCACAGGATAACTACTGATAAAGACGGGCAACACCACAGTCATGTGGTATATAAACAAGCAAGGGGGCACACACTCATACCCCCTTTGCAGATTAGCCATGGCACTGTGGGACACAGCTTTGACCTACCAGATAAATCTTCAAGCTCAATTCCTACCAGGAAAACAGAATACTCTGGCAGACGATTTAAGCAGAAACCTGATGGATCCTCACGAGTGGAAACTAAATCCACAAGTATTCAGCATGATAACAGAGAAATGGGGGAGCCCAGACATAGATCTATTTGCCTCTCCTCAAAATTTCCAATTGAAAAGATTCTGCACAAGGACTTATCACAGCCAAGCATGGAAAGTGGACGCCCTATCCTTCAGTTGGAAAAACCTGTCAGTTTACGCCTTTCCTCCTCTGCCTCTTCTACCCAAGGTCCTCCTAAAAGTCAGACAAGAGAAGCCAAAGATATTAATTGCCCCGGACTGGCCCCGCCAATACTGGTACCCAATCCTAAGGAACTTGTCTGAATACCCAGCTTGGACCTTGCCTCAAAGACCAATGACTACTGTCCCAGCAAAACAATCAGATCCTGCACAGCTACAGACTCTGAACCTGGCAGCATGGCTAATCATGTAATCATACGAACTACACCACTCCGTAAAGCTGTGATGGATGTCATTTTGGAAGCCAGAAGGCCTAGTACTAGAAAATCTTATGCTGACAAATGGAAGAGATTCTGTGCTTGGAATCAAGCACAAGGAAGATACAGCAGAACCACATATTCCTCAGATATTGCAATACTTAACTGAGATGCTTGACAAAGGCCTATCTTTCTCATCAATCAAAATCCATGCCTCTGCCATTTCTGCTCATTACAATACAGAGCCACCTATCTTTTCTCTTCCTTTACTAAAGCAGTATCTTAGAGGAGCCAAAAACCTAAGGCCACCATTACCTGCATGGGACCTCAATTATGTGTTGGAAAAGCTCACCCTGCCTCCATTTTAACCAGCCACTACAGCTCACCCTGCCTCCATTTGAACCAGCCACTACCGCTGATATAAAGTTCTTATCATGGAAGACAGCACTGCTACTAGCAATTACTTCAGCAGGAAGAGTTTCAGAGCTACAGGCCCTCATGGCTGTAGAGCCCTTTATCATATTTTACCCAGACAGGGTGTCTCTGAGGACAAATCCTACTTTTATGCCTAAGGTGGTTTCCAGTGTGGCTCTTAACCAAACTATTCATCTGCCAACTTTTTATCCAAATCCGCAGAACAAAGGGGAGAGAATTCTGCATTCCTTGGACGTACACAGACAACTAAGATTCTACTTGAGCAGGACAAAAGCTCTAAGAAAAACTGAGCAATTACTAGTGTCATATGTTGCAGGATCAGAGGGAAAGGCTATCTCAAAGCAGACAATTTCAAAGTGGATAAGCCACTGCATCCGTTTCTGCTACTTACACCATGGTAAACCTGTGCCCAAGGGCATTAGGTGTCATTCCACCAGAGCTGCAGCAACTTCGGCAGCCTTTCTCAGGAGAGTACCAACCAAAGACATTCTAGAGGCTGCTACTTGGATTTCTGTTCACACCTTTACAAAGCATTACCATTTGCCTCTCTACTCTAAGTCCAGGGCAGGTTTTGCCAGTGCAATGCTGCAGGACCTTATAGCCGCAGCTAATGCTGCCTAGCCCCAGCCTCCCAACCATATCTTTGGGAGTCTACCCAAATGTAATGACTGCAACAGTGAAACACGAAGAACATAGTACAGTTGTGTACACTATAAATGTAGATGTTTGAGTTTATTTACTGTTGCAGTCCAGGTTACCCTCCCGCCATCCCCCTGTCATTCTACTGTTTATCTTCCCTTCTCTATCTTCTACAACTTATGTGGTGTATTTGCTTGTAGATGAAGGTAAAGTTTATATTGATGCATGTATATATATATATATATATATATATATATATATATATATATATATATATATATATAATATTGCTACCTTTTTGGGGGCACCTGACATCGGGGGCAAGAAAAACTAAAGAAAATGGCGTCAGCTGCATGTTTTATACCCCTGACGACCTGACGTCATGGAAGAGGAGACCGCAACCGACGCAGGACCCAAGACTTTGGAACTCAGGCCGACTGAGGGCAACCTGCCAGCAGATTACCCAAATGTAATGACTGCAACAGTGAATACACTTGAGCATCTACATTTATGGTAAGTGTACACAACTGTACTTTCCTGGGGTCCGTTGATGGCCAGACCTTGTGCAGAGGGATGACCTTTGCAGTTTTCCATTCAAATGACACGGAACCTGTCTAGTGACTCCATTGGTCCTGGTAGATCAGGCTTTAGAGACTGCCAGTCATGAGCGGACTGGAGTTCCGCTGTGGCGACCCCTAACTGAGAAAAGCTGAAAGTCTTTTAGAGCATCTAGGACCTTCTCCCTTGCGACAGTTAGAGGGATGAATGTTTGATGTTATTTCCTGGGGGTAAAACTGGAGCTGAATTTGTCATCAAACAAGTTTGCTACATCTTCCATATCCATGCACATGGCTCTATTTACAATCAGTTCTGAAAACTGCTGTGTGCTGCCTTTGAGGTTTTGGACAGAGCTAAAAGCCTTGTGGTTGTCTTGCCTGGGAGGCTATTTTTACCTCAACTTTGGGTTTAGTAGACTTAAGTTGTCCTCTTAGTTTCTTTAGATTGATGAGAATGTTTTTGTAATGCTGAGCATGGCACTTCCTAATCTTAACTAGAACTTTTTTTTCTTTTGTTGTACAACCTGTAATTTTTGGATTCCACTAGGGTGGTTTGTTTTTTTTTGAGATAGTTCTAGGCTTATTTCTGATATGCATCTGTCTCTAGTCATTTATTGACATAATTGTATAGGGCTTATGTGAATAATTCCACCTAGGCAGCTGTGTTCTCAGGTTTTTTTTTCTTGGGGGGGGGGGCTTGAAATTTTGGGTCTATATTAGATCATCGAAACGGCAGAATTTTGAATGATCTAATATCGAACCCAATATCTTGAACGCTGAAAACAGCGAAGCTGCACAAAACCGAATTCTTTCCTAGGGAAAGATTTCGGTTGGCTGATGTTATGGCTTCGCTGTTTTTAGCGATGCGGTGGAAAGTTACGGGTTGGGTTAAGTAAGTGTGTGATTGTGCGGACGTTCGGGTTAGGGCGCTGGTGAGGTGAGTGTGCGATAGTGAAAATTTGGGGTTAGGGGAGGGTTAAGTGAGTTAGGGCGCGAATGAGTGTGCGATAGTGACGGACCTTAGGGTTAGGGTCTCGGTTAAGGTAAGTGGGTAGATCGTAGAGTATGTGCAGTGTAGTGTAGGGTTAGATGTAACTTTTAAATGTATGTGTGTGGATTGCTGCTTTTTAGTGTGCTTGTGGTGTGTGTGTTTCTCGGAACAGCAAATTTTTTTCCCTGGGAAAAAAAATTGCTGTTAATTGAGGTTTCGATATTGTTAGGGTTCAGGCTTTGCAGTTCGACGTTACGGCATTCGATAATGAGCCGTCTCGATGATCTGATATAGACCCGAAATTTTGACAGGTTATCACTTAGTAGTAGGAAATTTGCCTTAGAATAGTTCCTAAATGGTATGGGATTAGCCGAGGTTACAGAACTGATCTTTATTATAAAGGAGTCAGCTTTGTAGTCTGAACTAACCAGAGCAGAAGGGTATACAGCATTCTTCCAGCTTTGGTATTAGCTTGGGTATGTCTGCACCCCTAGCAGGCATATGGACTGTCTGGTCCAAGGTGTTTGTGTTTATAATGTCCAGGGATCTTTAAGCCTGTAAGTTTGGGGTCATCTGAGTATTGAAGTTTATAGTAGGGTAGTTGAAGCTGCCCATCAATATGGTATTTTTTTACAACCTTTATTGAAATATCACTTGTGACGTGGAAATTTACATTTATATAAAAGTAATCAAACTGTATTAACAAGTTCACATTTACAAACATTCTACTTCACATATATTGCTGTATGTCGTATAACCTAAGCAACATTAGATAAATTATTCAGTTCCTGCCCATTTGTTTAAACATGAAACATTTTTATTAAATCATCGCTTTTGACATAGGCAATCCTACATTTATATAAATGAAAACAAGGCAATCCTACATTTATATAAATGAAAACAAGACACACTGACACAGTCCTAGTTGTATGCATTTTACATCACAAACCATACTGACACACTCGCAGTTGCAAACATTATACATCACTTATAATCTACCCAATCATTTTCAGTCAAACATTACATAGCTCATTTAAGTCCTGCCTTCATTAAAACCTTGTTCCCATTTTTTTCCTGTGTAGTTTGCTCCTGCCCTTTTCTAAAGATCTCAATTCCAGTTTTTTTTTCTCTGTTACTATATTCAGTACTTCTAGTATAGTTTGTTTAGATTGTGATTTTCATTTTCTAGTAATTTCATTTTTGGCAGCCACCATAATTAGACACAGCAAGGCCCTACCATGTTTAGGCAATTTGATTCTGTGTCATAGCTCAGAAGAATCATCTTCCAATCTGCCCACCTAGCAACTCTGACAGAGCATCCCGCAGGGAATCCTTAAAGTCCACCAACTCACCACACTCCCAGAAAACATGTTCCCAATTACCTGTTTTTTTTTCCCTGTCACATCTCCAATATTTGCTATCTACCCGAGGAAAATTTATCTGGAGTCTACTTGCGGTATAAAAATATCTATGTAAACATTTCCAAGCAAAAATCCTAAATCTTCTAGATTTTGTTGCATATTTGGAAGACATACATATATCCTTCCATTGTTTCTTTGTGAATTGCTTATCCAGTCTCTCTTTACAATACTTTCTAACCTCCTCTGATTGATTTTTATAATTATCATGCAATATTTTATATGCTCTACTAATTGTTCGTTTTTTAATGGCAGCTTCTGTTCTAGATTCTACTAAAAACTCAATCAGTGCTGGTCTTTCATTTAGGACCCCTCTGTTTGCTTCTCTTTGCCTGTACTCTGATATCAATTCTTGGTAGGGAAGGTCATCTCTAACCTGCAGTCCAAATAAATTCTTGGTGTCTTCCCATTCTATCATCTTTCCCTCTCTAATTATTTGCTCCCAATACCTTGGTACCTTTGACAGTTTTCTCTAATAAATTCCAGCCCCCTCTTGCCTGTTGTCTGTATCCCTAATTGCAGTCATCCCTATTGGTAGAATCTCCTTTCTCCATTCCTGTGTTGGCTTAGTTCTTAGAATACTTTTTGCTACTTTGTGGATATAATATTTTGTATGATTATTGTTATTCTTCTTCAAGGCCTGCATCCAAACTCGTAGTCTCTCCTTGTTTCTGGAGCTTTCCCCCTGTTTCGTCATCATTCCTTTCCACTTTGAATTATAGTTTTCTGCTTGTGCTATATATAGGAGCCTTTACTATGTAGCTCTGAAATATCCCTTCAAATTGGGTAATCCCGATCCACCCTGTTCTACTGGAAGAATCAGCTTATCCCACTTGACTCTTGCCATCTTCCACTCCCAGATAAAGTCCTTTAGCTCTTTATTAGTTGCTATCTGCAACTTCTCTGGTTGATACAAATATGCCTGGCCTGTTTATAAGACTAATGGGACTAAAACATTTTAACTGAGTGTATCTTACTATCCGTATTCATGTAACAAAACTTCCGTTTTTTCAGTTTTTATATTATCTTTTGTTTATTCTCGTCCCACATATCCTTAGCTGCCTCGCCAGAATCATTTTTAATCCATACTAATAAACAATATTTTATCATGTCCCCATAAAATATGGATATTGCTAAATCAATTCATGAGTGGCTACATAATTACCACTATTGCCTTTGATTTAGTTTCATTAATTTTGTATCCTGAAAAGATCTGAAACTATTTCAAAATGTTCCACAACACTGTAATGTCCCTTTCTAGTTTTGTCAGGTATAAAATACTATCATCTGCAAACAGAGCCAGCTTTTCTTGACTACTGTGCCACTTATATCCTTGAATTTCTGAGTCCCTTATTTTCTTTACCAATGGTTCTACATATAATGCAAATACCAAAGGGGAAAGAAGACACCCCTACCTTATTCCTCTGCTCAAGCCAAAATTATCAGAGAGGACCTCACCCACTTTTAATTGCCACCTCTGATCCCTCGTATATGCTCCTAATCAACCTTATAATTTTTTCAGGAAATGCAAATACTTCCAATGCCATGCACATAAACTCCCAGCTTACCCTGTCAAATGCTTTCTCTGCATCATGAACCACCACCAACAATGGTATTTTCTTACATTCTGCTTCCCTCTGGATCATCAGTGCTCTGTAAATGTTATCAAATGTTTGCCTCCCCTCTACAAAACCACATTGATCCATATCTTTCAATTTTGGCATTACTTTTGCCATTATTTTAGCCATTATAGACATGAACACTTTATAATCATGGCTTTGTATTGAAATTGGCTGTATGAAGCTGGATCTTAGGGATCTTTACCGTCTTTAGGTATTACAGCTACCACTGCTTTCTTCCAGGATGTTGCAGGAACAAAGATGAGACCTATCGCCAAGGCTGTCGTGAGGCAAACACATCACATTAAAAACTAAATTCTTCAATACAAACAATAAAAAGTAGCTGGGGTGGGTAAGCACTTTCAGTAAAAACCTTCTTCAGATCCACACCCATTAACCGACATTTTTTTTCTTATAAAAGGAGCCAATCATAGAGAATCAGGAACAAGTTGGACCAATGAGCTTCTCAAACTGAATCAACCATTTAGCATATCAAGATGACCAGTGAGAGACTATCAAGAGCATGCCAGTCTCAAATTCATTCAGAATCACAGTAGAACCAATCAACCAAAATCAGGAGCAAGCTGGTCCAATTAACTAGTCATACTGAACCAGCTATTTAGCATAACAAAAGCACCAATCGTTTTTAATCCGGAAACTATTTTGCCAATATGAAACAAGTCATGACTATTCATAGTCAGGGAGCTTGTCTTACAATAGAAATTAGACCTTGACTATTCATATTCATGTGAGGAAGAGAGCCACTGAAAACACCGAGTAGAAGCAAAAGGGCACTAAGGAGAAAAATACGATGCCCATGCTGACTCAGATGCAGGCCTTCCTGAATGATAGCATGATTTTTCTTTTCTATCAGGAAAGTGGCTCTGTTTCTTAGCGGAATTCTCTATTTTTCTGATCAAGTGACTGACTGTGCACAGTGAGTTGCAACCAGCCGATCAAGAAAAAATTCTTCAAATGTAAATAAGGCAATATCTATTAGTAATTGCAAGACCAAAGTAACCAATCAACCTTATGGTTAAAAACAACTTCTCCTTATATGAAGGTTTTCTTAAATTCATTCATTACTTGGAAAGTACCACTGACTTCCTTGAGTTTGAGCTGAAAGTGTCATCTAGAACTATTGATTTTCTGGATGTAAGATTGACCCTGGATGCCACAAAAGGAATAGACACCAGCATTTTCAGAAAACCCACATGGCGCAATCATATGTTACATCAAATGAGCATGCACCCAAGGACATCTTTCACAACTTAGTCAAGAACCAGATAATGCGAGTGTCCAAATTGTGCACACACACACACACACACACACACACACACACACACACACACACACACACACACTGATGATTACTTAGATGAACAGAAGAAGTTAGTCTCTGTTTTCACTAAAAGAGATTACAAAAGGAATAAAATGTATATGAAACGTGATGAACTAATGGATTTAAGGGAGAGTAGAGGACATCCCTACTACTCACAAGATTCAAATAGTGTAATGACTGTGCCTAGACAATGAACTAATCGTTTGAGATGTACTGTAACCTACAGCTCTGATAATGCCTGTGTAAGTGGGATAATCAAGAAATATTGGCAGATTCTGATTTCCGATCCAAAAATCAGGAACATAGTGGGTGATTCCCCCAGTTTCTCTTATAACAACAGAAAAAATTAAAAAAGGCTGTTATGTCAAAATGATGAATTTGGTAGTGGACAAAATCCGAGCGATACATTTGATGTATGGAAAGGGACATGGAGATTTGGTCTTTGTAAGGCGTGTCCACATATTTGTAACAAAAATGTTTTTGAACATAGTTACTGGATTCAAATGCTATTTCCATGGAAGAGCTACTTGTAAGAGTGCCAACATTGTATACATAGCCACTTACATGTCCTATCCAGCCTACTATGTAGGCAAAACCAATAGACCTTTTAACGAACAGATTCTACGACACCTATCTGACATTCGTAACAGTGTTGAGACCAGTGCCTTATATGAGCATATTAAAAACAACAAAACACACCGGTTTCATTTTATGGCCATAAGTATGCTAAGAGAGAATTTGAGAAGGGGTGATATACGTAACAATACTTAATCACAAGAAACAAAATGGATTATGGAACTCCGAGCTCATTGTCCACCTGGTCTTAATGGTGTTATCCCCCTTAAGCCCATTTTAAAAGCAAGAGGCCTTGTCAAGCAGTGCAATTGATCTAATGTAACATGCTGATTGCATCATGGATTTGAGTATATTCAGGCTATGAATTCTGATGTCTTACTTTCTTCTCCTTCATATAAGGAGAAGGTGTTTTTAACCATACAGTTGATTGGTCACTTTGGTCTTGCAATTACTAATATATATTGCCTTATTTACATTTGAAGATGTTTTTCTTGATTGGCTGGTTGCAACTGTCACTGTGCACAGTCACTTGATCAGAGACACTTTACTGATAGAAAAGAAAAATCATACTATCATTCAGGAAGGCCTGCATCTGAGTCAGCATGGGCGTCATATTTTTCTCCTTAGAGTCCTTTTTGCTTCTACTGGGCGTTTTTGGTGGCTCTTTTCCTCACATGAGTATGAATAGTCAAGGTCTAATTTCTATTGGATGACAAGCTCCCTGACTATGAATAGTCATGACTTTGTTCCTATTGGCAAAATAGCTTCCTGATTAAAGATGATTGGTGCTTTTGTTATGCTAAATAGCTGGTTCAGTATGACTAGTTAATTGGACCAGCTTGTTCCTGTTTTTTGTTGATTGGTTCTACTGTGATTCTGAATGAATTTGAGACTGGCATGCTCCTGAATGGAAGAAATAGTTTCTGATAGTCTCTCTTTGGTCAACTTGATATGCTAAATGGTTGATTCAGTTTGAGAAGCTCATTAGTCCAACTTGTTCCTAATTCTCGAGGATTGGCTAGGCTATTACAACTTTTATAAGAAAAAGTGTTAGATAATGGGTAAGGATCTGAAGAATGTTTTTACTGAAAGCATTTATCCACTCCAGCACTTTGTTTAATGCTACTTTTTATTGTTCGTATTAAAGAGTTTGTATTTTATAGTGACATGTTTGTCTCACGACAGCCTTGGTGGTACATCTCATCTTTGTTCTTGCGTTTTCTTCACTTTTTGAGACTACCTTTGGTAACCTAGCATTTTTTTTGTTTATGTTCCTCCAGGATGTTGGTATTTCTCCTCTTGTTATAATACTGTTAAAACCTTCCAGATCTTTTATCAGTTTTTTCCCTCCTAGCTTCCAAGCTTCCACAGAAATTCCATTTATTCTTGGGAACTTTCTTATTGATTGGTTATACATCACAATTTGTATCTCATCCTATCCTGTTAGTAATTGAGCCTCATGTACCTCTAACCTTGGCACATTTAATTCTTCCATAAACATTTCCATTTGCATCTTTTCTTGATTTCCATATTTCTCTGCTTAAATAGACTTTCACAGAATTTCCAGAATATTTCTAATAGCTCCTACAGGATCTCTTGTTATAGGCTCCCTAAGCTTTGTGACAGCCTGTTCTACTTGTTGCTTGAGTCATTGTGCTAAACGTTTTTGTGCTGTAAAGTTATTATCAAAAAACAGTTAACAGCATTCATTCTAAACGTCTGTATATTATTGTGGTAATCCCTTATTTTCTGCGGTTGAGCCTCTTCTTTTTCTGTGAGATTCTCTCTATTATGCAGTACTTTAACAATTGTCAGTCCCTCTAAATAATTATTTTTACTTCTTAACCATAGCTCCTTTTTTTTTATTTCCACCCTATTTTTAAACTCCACCATAATTTTATCCCACTTCCTAGCTATATTTTCAGAAGTAATTTCTGTCCTCTCAAATAGCTCCTGAGTAATCTCCACTACCAGTTCCTTAAATTATTTCTTTTCAACTATGTGAGGAAGTGCCAGTGTCTCATTTTTATTTCATTACCCTGTGTTTTTATTTTACTTATTATCAGTCCGTGATCTGAAGTAGTTATTGGGTACATATCAGGATCTTCAATTAAGTACACATTTTCTTGTGAAATGTAAATTCTGTCTAGCCTGACCCAGTTTTTATATCTTAAGAAATTATATGTAAATCCAGTCCAGACCCCTATTACTGAATTCACATCTTCCATGCCAAATATTTTCATAAATTTCTTCAAAAATCTACCCTCTTTTGTTAATACTTTCCCCTCTGAGCCCCAAGATACATCTTCACTGCTGTAAATCCATTCAAGTCCCCGCTTAGAAGTAATATTTATTGCTGAAAACCAATTATTTCTCCCAGAATTTTCTTAAGCTCCATTATAGCAGTTTTAGGTGGAATATAAATATATGCCAGTGTAATCCTCCTCCCTTGCCAGTAGCCCCTTAGCACTACAAATTGGTCATTATTATCTTTTATTCTCTATCACTATTGGAACTCCTCTTGAATTTAATGTAAGTACTCCTCAGTTCCTTTGTCCCAGGCATTCCACTGAATAACCATCCTAAAAATCTGTCTTTATCAAATTCACATGTTCAGTTCTTTCTAAAGTACATCTCCTTTAAGATATCTGTTTGCATGCTACATTTTTAATAGAATTCACTAGTCCTTTTAATTATTTGTGAGACCATTGACATTTAAAGACATTACAGAAAACATCTTTATATTAAAAAGTTATTTCCACCTTTTCTGTATAACACCTTTTTGTTAAATGTCTAGTTCCAGCTTTTATGTTACATGCATACACTGTTTGGCAGGTTGAACTTTTATATAGCTGTTTCTTGTCATATTCATTTGAGCCTAAGTCACATCTTACAAAACCTTTATTGAAAGCCATCAAAGAAAAAAAAAACAATACCCCAAAAATCTATTAATTTAATACTAACACAGAAATCTATGTCTATCTTCAAATATTAAGTTTTACTCTCCTAATAGGAACAAATGTCCCAAACTGACAGCCACACTCACAAACTTGTGTTAACCTAAAAGAAAGGGTATCCATGGTAAGATGCATGGCAAAGTTTGTGCTATTCCTTAGTGCTAACTAGTTTTGCCTTATATTTATAGCTCTTCCAGATGGGAAAACCCCTGAATGCTTTCAGAGAACATTATCTCCTAGCCAGTTTCTCTTTTCTTCACACTCCCAAGCCAATCACTCTCCACCAGAATATAATCAATTTCTCTTTATCAGATTGTCTCCATGGAGACATGAAAACCAGATAGCCAGTTTCTCATTATCAGATTGTTTCTATGGAGACATGAGGCCCAAATACAGAATTGCTACTAAGCATACATTCATTTGCTACAAAAAATGCCCAGTAATATTCAATATTCTTTTTCATTTACTCGCTTTCTCTTAAAACTTGTTATTAAATAAATCTAAGGTCCTTAATCCAGTTTTTCCCCCATGCAAGAATGAGAAAAAGCACATTAATTTTTCTTTGTTTCTACTCCTTTATAGGTTCATAGGTAGATACTAGGCTATCTGCCCTAGGGCATTTATAAGCCTAGCCAGAGTGTATTTGGCTTCCACCTCCCTATTAGATTAGCCTACTGTGCCTCTGTAAAGTAGGTCACAGAAGGTACCCTTTTAAGATTAGTTTACTGTGCCTCTGTCTAGCAGGGACACAGAAGAGATCCCCAGGGGTGAATTTGTGATTTCCCATCCACGCGTCCAGATTTCGCTTGAAGAGGGTCAGCGAGGGGCTATGTCTAACATGAATTGGGATTCTATTCCAGAGTGAGGGGAGCCTCTGGGAAATGAATCTGTCCCTCCAGCATGTCCTATTTATTTTTGTGCTGAGGTTTAGGTCTCTGGAGCGTGTAGCTCTAAGGGACTTGGATTTTTTGAGGTGGAGCATGTCCGTTAATTCTGGGTTTGACATGGCTTTGTACGTCAGGCATAGATCGCCTCTGAGTAGGTGGTAAGCAACTGAGTAGAGCTGGAGTTTCTTTAGTCGAGCTGCATAGGACATCTGTTTGTAACCCGTGATGGTGAGGTACTTTTGGGGTCTCTCCAGTTGCTGCAGATGTCTGGTAAGGTACATCCCAAAAGGGGCATTGTATTCAATTATGGGCCTGATGAGTGACGAGTAGAGGGGCACAATGACCTCTCTTGATCTAGATGCGAACCCTTTCGTGATAGGGTGGGCTATATAGAAGGTCTTTCTAACCACTTTGGCAACGTGATTATCAAAGGAGAGATTACTATCTACGTTGGTCCCCAAATCTCTAATTACTTCTTCCGTACTTAATGGATTACCACCTATGTGGTAATTTGTGGGCACCTTGTTTTTCCCAAAGGGGATGACTATGCACTTTTAGCATTTAGCTTGAGGCCGTGGCTCTGGCACCAAGCATCCGTCTCTGTGAGACCCTTTTGGAGGATGCTTGTGTCAGCTGGAGATTCGATTATGGCCCCCAGTTTGCAGTCATCTGCGAACTTTGTCAGCCATAATCCCCCGTGTTAGCCTGAACCTCAGAGAAGTATATACCGAACAAGAGAGGTCCCAGAACTGAGCCCTGTGGGGTGCCACTTGTAACTGATTTGGATTTGGACATGGCACCTGTGATTCTGACCATGTGGTTTCTATCTCTGAGCCAGTTTGCAACCCATCTTGTGATATAGGGGTTGATATTTAAGCTGGTAAGCTTATTTATGATGCCCGAGTGGGGTATTGTCGAAAGCTTTTGCGAGGTCCAGGTAGGCTGTGTGGACTACCTTGCCCTTATCTATGGCTTTGGTAACTGTTTCAAAGAAATCAACTAGGTTTTAAGAGGCAAGATCTGCCCTTAATAAAGCCAAATTGGGTAGGGTCCAGTGTCTGGAGGCTCCCAATGTCTTTGTTTATGAGTTCCATGATAATACGCTCTATAGCTTTACAGACCAGACTAGTCAGGCTTATGGGGCGATAGTTTCCGGAGTCCGTTGTGGCACCACCTTTGTGGAGTGGGACCACTGTAGCTGTACACCATTCTTTGAGTACATATCCTGTAGTAAGGCTAAGTTTGAACAGTGACTTAATGTGAGGGTTCAGTTCTTCTTGGAGCTCGTGTAAGCCTGGGACACTGTCCGGTCCCATAGATGCTGTGTTTTTTGCTTTGGAGAGGGCAGCTTTCACCTGTGCATCTGTGATGTCAGGGAGGATACATCCAGTTGGGATAGGCATTTGCTCCTTTGGGGGAGAGGGGGGGAGAATTTGCACTGAATCTGTCTGCCAGGATGTTGGCTATGTCTGTAGGTTCGGTATATTTTGTACTGTTATGCAACAATTCAGAGCATATCTGGGAGTTTCTGCCCATGTTCCTGACATAACTAAAGAAGGCCTTGTGATTATCTTTAGTGTCTAGGGCAATTTTTCTTTCGAAACTGGCCTTTGATGATTTTATGAGGGATCGAAGTTTCTTGCTAATACTGATCAGAGATGCCTGATGCTTTCCCTTTTTGGGATTTTGCTCTGTCATGTAGTAGCTTCCTCCTTCTGTTGTATAGCTTATTTATGGCCGGGGTCCACCAGACTGGTCTCCTGTTTTTGGAGGAGTGAGTGTTGGTTTTATTTGGGATAGCATGATCCATGCATTCCTGCAGGTGCTCATAGAATGCATTTGTAAAGGATTCTGCGGATTGGGCTGTATTATCCTCTGGCCCAGGGGCTTTGAAGGATTCCACCTCAGTCTAGAGAAGTGCAAAGTTGGCTGTAACCAGGCTTTTTTTTCATTGCAGTGCCTTCATTTCTTAAAACTGAGTAAGTTTCATTGCAGCACCTACATTTCTTAAAACTGAACAAGAAGAAAGAGAGAAAGGATAAGAAAGGGAAAAAGGAACAGCAGTACCTATTTACAGTCACCATTACACTTAAAAATAACTGAGAAAACTTTACTTTATAGCATGCAAGGAAAACCATACACCACAAAAATAGTGCTATTAAGACCTTTTTTTTTCTTTTTTTAGTTAACTTTCTCCCCCTCTCTTCCCCTCCCCAAAGCATTTTTCTGAACATTAATGACACGAAGTAGGGCATATCCCCCACAAGTCCAACAAATTCTGTAAAAGTCCAGTATTTCTAGATTTTTGTTCTGTCATTTTTCACAAATATAATTATTGCATTGTAATCCCACATTAAGTTACTGGTTTTATTACTCATCTCCATCTCCCATATCTTGTTTCTGCTTCATGTCCAATGTACTCTCAGTTCTTCTAGTCAACTTTCATGCTCCCTTCATTCTGTCCAACATTTTCCATTGAAACATTGGGAAAGGTTTCGCAGGTACAGTCTCTCTGTGGTCTTTATTACCAGAAGAACAAGAAGCAGAATCTCTTTGTTTCATAGCTGACTTTTTGTTGGGCAAACTTTCATATTTCCTCCTTAGCATGTACTTCATCAAAAAAATATTTTGTCCTGCCAGGAAAGAATACCTTGAAGACAACTGGGTACAACAATTTGAATCTCACACCTGTGTCTCGACATTCCCTAAATAGTGGAATGAAGTTACTCCACTTCTGCCTGGTGTACAACGAGTAATAATTCTCCACAAACACTTTGCTGTCGCCCAATTTTAGTATTTTGTCCTCCTGCCACTGTTTTGTCAGAATCAACTCCTTCTGCTGGTAGGATTGCATCTTTACTGTTAAAGGCCTAGATTGCTTTCTCATAGCCACATTTGGAGCATCCACATGGTGTGCCCTTTCAACAACTCCTGCTATGGAATACCAAACCAGTTGCTTTTTTGTGCTTTCATAAAATTAATGCAGTGAGTTCCTTTCAGCTTCTCTAGTACAGCTAAAAATCTCAGTACTCTGTCCTCTAATGCTACTATTTTTTGAAATGTTTCTTCCCAAGCAGTCTCATATTTAGCCAACCTTTTCTTCATTTCAGCCTCTGATTTTTGCAGCTTTATCACCTCATCTGAATATCTGTTTAAAGCTTCTTTCATTTTTTCCAGCCTTTTTTTGTTTGTGTTGATATACTCCATCAGTGTTTCATTTATTTTAACAAGGCCTGTGGGCAGTTGTCTTATATATTTCTGTAGGTTATTGGAAGCCATGTCTGGAGCTGCACAGCTGTAGAACTTTCCCCAGTCAATGTTTCTTCCTCATGTTTTGTAGCTGATTTTTTCCAGGTGCTCTTTATTTCTTTTTTTTTTCCTGACATCCAAGTAGTGCACTTACTAGGTAGTTACTGAAATTTAACCATAAACACAAAAGTCTATTGGCCTTCTCTGTTGAGTTTGTTTTCACACTGGAAGAGCTAGAGTCAAGCTGTTCGTCATTGTGCAGCCATCTTGAAAGCCCCTCCATCATTATGGTATTGGGTTAAATGATGAGAGCCTCCAGTAAGACCAAGTGCAAACTATGGGTTTCTTGGGTCATAGAGTATGACCTATAGCTTACAAGGATATGATATGGAAAACTGGACATGGAGAAGCTCAAGTGTGTCATCCTGTTTGACTAGTCTTGAGGTGAGTTTTTTGTTGAGACACCTCCACCTTTGGTTCCTGGCTGTGTAGGTGCTGGCCTAAATGTATGGAAGGCATTGTAGCCCTGCACCATATCTCAGTTACTGGGCAGTTGACCACATTTTCATATGTGAGGAGAGCCTGGAAGGAGTAGAGTTTCTTGTTTAATCTCCTTGAATTGTGCAGTAACACTTTTAGATTCATTTGGGTTAATATTGCTATACTAGAAGGTTTGTCAGTCTGGAATTGCCTAAAATAAGGCACTATAGGGGAAGACAATATTTTTGCCAATATTAGAAGCCTAGAGGGTGCAGTTGCAGACCATTCTTCACAAACTAATATGATCTGTTGACCATATCCTCCCATGATGATAAATATTGTACCCCAGAAGTCTGTCATCTTTTGTTCATATTTTGGCATCATCCTTGGTGAAAGAAGAATGATGCTGAATGCTATGCACACACCAGCCTGGCATACATAGTCTGAGAGCTCTATCATGTCTCTCTTCATGTAATCCAGGGAGGTATGGCTTAGGTCATTTACACCGTCATGAACAGTGACCGAGTCATACAGGTAGTTGTGGTCTAATGAATTGTGTGTGTGGGTGATTTGTCATATCCTGGCTCATGTTTAGAAAACTGACCATGATTTTCTCCTTTTTCAGCCTGGTGAGCAGAACATCTGTATGTCTCACAATGGAGTCTCATGTGACTAAAGTATTGAGTGATATGTTGGTTTGCCTTATGGGATTTGTAGTTGAGGCTCTAAAGGGTGTGTATGTGTAGTGTTAGGTACGTTGATAGACTGCTTTTAGGATTGCTGAAGATTCTTTTTGTAGGGCGACTGATTTGGACGTCTTTGGGGTTTAGGAAAGTTGCTTTTAAGTGTCTTAGCATATGCTGGTCTATGTGTTGGGTCAGTACTATATGAGGTGGGTGTAATGCTTACATTACTGACAACCTGATTGGTATTTTGAGTGTTTTCGTGTGAGAGTCTTTCCTGCAGTGAAATTGTGTAATTACATCTCTCACATATTGTATCCATTTCTCTAAGATTTAGTCGGTTGTCAGTGAACACGAGACAATTCCTACATTGTGTCAGGATGCCCTTATCTCCCAATTTCTCTGCTGCCATCTTTGTAAAGTGCCTTTCCATTGTGTCAGTTTCTTTTTTTTTTTTTTGGTGAACTACAATGGGGTGGTACAGCAGGGGTTAAAGATAAATTGAACGCTGTGAGGGGACAAAGTACAGTTAGGCTATGTATGACTGAACTTGTGTGGCAGTGCTTCTGCGTGTATAAACAGGTTGCTCTTTGCTCACGAGTACTGGATAAAGTTCGAGGGGAAGTTTTATAGGGAAACTTTAGTTTTTAAGTGTCTGCATCTATACACGGAGTGCCACTGTGCATTCAGCAGCAGAATTTATAGACTTGAAGAAAATAGTTTCACCAAACTTAAAAAGCCACCTGGCCAATGAAACAGTCTCACTTTGCCTCCCTGTGAGTTTCCCAACCCGGACAGACAAGGCTACCTTTCTACTACAGCTAGAATTGCAGTCCCAGTCTTCTTAATGTAAAAGCACACTTTGGTTAGACAAAAGTGAAAACGTACCAGAAATAAATTAAACAACTAGATACAACAAGTAATTACAATGACTTTCAGACAATTCCAGAGAACACTACAGCAGCTAGACTGAGGAAAAGCAAATAAACTTTACAGTGATGAAGTGCAGAAAAATGCAATAAGTAATTTGAAAATACAACAGCAGTCTTCAGTTGTAACTTAAGCAGTTAGCAGATCTGTAGCAAACCAGTTAAACGCTAAACACCCTGGTCTGTAAAGCACAAGACACTATAAGCTGTGAATTTACAACTGGGTCCCACTTAACTATCTCCAACAGAGCTGATTTAGCCAAAGAACAACATAATATCTGAAGTAGGAACTTCATTTGTCAGCAACCTTTGGGATACGGATCCGATCCGGCAACTTTTACCACAGCATAGATCCGAGCTCCTAGCTCCTCCCTTTACCCATAATCCCCTGCCAACCCTAACTGACCTCAGATCTAGTTTGCCGCGCTTCAAGCCTACAAGCTGGATTTTAAGCTCCTGGCAATTCAGAGGTTTTGTGAGAAAAAAACTTAGAATTTTTTTTGTACTTTCTTGTGTGATTGTGTGAGTTTGTTTAGGTTCCCTCTTAAATATCCTTTTTTGTAAAAATTTTCCTCCCTACCCTCGCTGGTTCGTAGTGTGTGTTTGTGGTGTGTGTAGGGGCCTAGTGAGTGTGTTTTTCCGTTCAACATGGAGGCCCCTAAAGCCATCTTTTCAAAATGCACCGAGTGTGGCCATAAGCTTTCACCTGCGGATGGCCACACCCAGTGCGTTAGGTGCCTTGGGGTTGAACACCTCTCCTCGGGATGCACGATTTGTGCAGCTTTTAACTCCAGGGCACTTAAGGACCGGAGGTCGAAGCTGATTCTGGCGGGCCTTTTGCCCCCGGACTCGGCTCCGGCCTCCGGTTCTTCGGTGGCCGCTACCCAGCCCTTGGTGGTAGCCACCCCTGCCTCCCTTCCTCCGGTCGGGACTTAACCTCCCGTTTTGGCTCCGGAGGAGAGGGAGGCCGGAAAAAACAAAAGGAAGGAGAAGCACCGTAAGCGGCGGGCCGAGGACTCTTCCTCGGCCCTGCCCACCAAGCGGGCTTCTCCATCCAGGGTTTCTGGATCGCCTCCTCCTGGCTCCGTCCCCTTGTTTTCACCAGGACCTGGGAGGATTCAACCCGTCCCCTGCCGAGGTCATCGAGGCCACTCTAGGTCTGCCTCGGTGGCCTCGTCGAGGTCCACATTTAGTATGTCAGATGCAGACATGGACCGGATGATGAGGAGGTTCATCCAGGCCCAGCTGCAGATGGGAGTGCTCTTGCCTCCCCTCCTCCGACCGCCCTCATTTTGCCCCAGTTGCTCCTTCTCCGTCCGCTTCCGGTTTGGGAGCATCTGGAGCCGAGCCGCATCTGATCTCGGGGGGGGGTGCCGACAGTACGACAGTATGCCTGCTCGACTGGTCCCTCGAGTTTGTCGGATCCGACCTCGGAGCCGCGGGCGGAGCTCGGATCCGAGGGACTTTGTGTGACTTCGGCTCCGCCCGTCGGAGCACGGGTCCTTCGGATCCGAGGGTCTCAGCCCGATCCGTCCCCGCCGGATCCGGGTGGGAGCCGACTCGGAGCCTATTGAGAGTAGCTCCCTCGGCTTTCGGTGGTGGAGAGGGCACTGTTGAGTGCATCCGGACCCCCGGTCCTGGCTTCGGCTCCTCCCTGCACTCCCTCTCAGCTGGTCCGGGCTCCCATCACCCGGCCTTCGGGACAGCCTGCTTCAGCGTCTCTGGGTGTTCCTGCGCAACGTGATATTGCTGGTGAGTCTTCCTCGGACAGGCCCCCTGAAGAGGTCCTTCAGAAAGCCAAGTGTAAGAGGAGGCACATGGACTCCCCTGAGTCCCTTACCGAAGATACAGACTTAGATGAAGGGGAAGGCTCCCCAAGGTCACCCCCCCCGAAGGTGTCTCCTTTGGAGACATCATGGAGATGCTCAGGATTGGGGGGGGGGGTCTGCCCCCAAGGCTTCCTCCAATGAGTCCGTATTCCTAGAGGTGTTCGAAGCAGGGCCATCTACTTCTTGGGTATCCCCTCCCCCCGACCCCCTGGTGGACCTTATTTCCACCAGGGCTTGGAAGGAGCCGGACACTGTAGAGCCAGTACCCAAGTGCCCGGATAGGATCCTGAGTCCCCCTGCTGAAAGAACCCACTGGAGCAGAGGTCCCCCTGTGGATGCCATGTTGGTGGTGGCGGCCACCAAGAGAGAGCTGGCTCAGGAGAGCTCTGCGGTCCACCCGCCGAGTAAGGACTCTCGAGCGATGGACTGCCTGGGGAAGCGGGTCTTTAGTTCAGCAACCTTCTCCATGAGAGCGCTGAACTATATGGCACACGTCATCCGGATGCAGCGGGATCTAATAAAAGAATACGCTGCATCCCCCCAGAGTCCATGTCGGAAGGAGACAAGCATCTGTACTCCTCCTGAATGTCTACTCTACGTTCAGTTTCTAACACCTCTATGCGGCTCTTGTCACACGCCACTGAATCACTGGCCTGGTAATCGGGCGTCAGGCCTGGCTCCGACACTGTGACTTCTCGGAACCCTTTAATGCGTCATTCGCGAATGCCCCCTTGGATGTTTCTGCACTTTTTGGCAAAACCGTTCACGACACTTTAGTCCAGAGCGAGAAAGACGGGAAGACATTGTCTGCCGTCGGAGTCTGCTTCTCTGCTCCTCAGAGGTCCTTTTCTAAGAACCAAAAGGGTCAGAAGAAGATGTGGTTCCGAAAATCGCATCAGTCCCAGTCTGCTCCGGACAACCAGTCCTCTCGTGGCAGAGGAGGACAGGGAGGATGCCGCCCAAGAGGCAGAGGGGGTCCCAGAAACTTTGGGTCCAAGGAACCATTCTCTGAGAGGCCCACGCAGAACCCCCGAGGGGTTGCCCGGCTGCTCCACTCTGGAGGCAGTCGGGGGGGCGTCTTTCGAAGCACCCATCAATGTGGGAGTCCATAACAACAGATCGCTGGGTGCTTCGCATCATATCCAGAGGTTACCAAATTCCCTTTATTGTAACCCCCAAAATCAGAAGCCTCCCCGACGTACCACCCAATCAGAGGGAGGCAGCTGCTACAGAAATTCAGCAGCTTTTACAAAAAAGAGCCATCCAACCCGTCCCCCCAGATCAGTTCGGATTGGGGTTTTAGTCCAGGTTCTTTCTGGTGCCAAAAAAGACGGGGGACTTGAGACCCATTCTCGATCTCTCTCTCCTGAACTTGGCAGTACCCAAAGAAAAGTTCCGAATGGTCACCTTACAATCTATTCTCTCCCTATTACGGGAGAACGATTGGATGTGCTGGATAGACCTCAAGGATGCATACTACCACATCCTAGTGGACAGACGCTCCAGGAGGTTCCTCCGCTTCCGGCTGGGAGCCAGTCACTTTCAGTTCAGGGCCCTTCCCTTTGGTCTCACCTCAGCCCCCAGGGTGTTCACCAAAGTCTTGGCAGTCATAGCAGCCCACCTGAGGCTTCAGGGAATTCAGGTCTTTCCGTACCTGGACGACTGGCTCCTCATCGCCCCAACAAGGCATCTGCTCTGTTCAGGCAGGGATTACTTCCTCGACCTTGCTCCACGTCTAGCGTTAACTATCAACATGACCAAGTCTTCTCTAGTCCCCTCACAGGTGATAGATTTTATAGGGGCAAGATTGGATTCCAGGATAATGCTTGCCTTCTTAACTCCCGATCGGCTTCAGAACCTGAGGTTGCATGTCAAGGCCATTCTCATTCTTCCTGCTCCACCTGCGGAATTGATCCTGAGGGCTCTAGGGTCCATGGCGGCAGCTATTCCTCTACTACCCCTAGCCCACCTAAATATGAGGGTATTGCAATGGACCTTCCAAGTACAATGGTCCCTGTCTCGCAACCCCCTGTCCCATCCTGTTCCCCTAAGCAGGGCTTGCAGAACATCGCTCATGTGGTGGCTCCGGTCCCCGAGTCTCCACATGGGATGACCATTTTCGATGCCTTCCCCCGTCGCCACAGTGACCACGGACGCCTCTCGCCTGGGGTGGGGGGGCACTATTCAGGCAGAACGGTCCAAGGCACGTGGAACGACAGAGACCTCTTTGCATATCAATGTCCTAGAGATGAGGGCGGTGCTTTTGACGTTGCAGGCACTTCACAGCCTTCTACCGATTGGGACAATTGCAGTACAAACGGACAACATGTCAGTTGTCTGGTACATCAACAAACAGGGGGGAACCAGGTCTTATCCCCTTTGTCACGAGGCCATGAGAGTGTGGGAATGGGTGATTTCCACCAACCGCTTTCTTATTGCAACGCACATTCCGGGACGGTCCAACATCCTAGCAGACAGGCTCAGTCATTCGATTCTGACTGCATTTAATGGTCTCTCAATCCTCTAGTAGCGAAACAAATATTTGCCCTATGGGGGCAACCCTGTTGTGATCTTTTTGCCTCTCCTTCAAATACCAAATGCAACAGTTACTTCGCTCTAATACCCCCTCAGGGGGAGTCCCCGAGAGACTCTCTAGTACATGCTTGGCCTCCCGGTCTCCTTTACGCTTATCCTCCTTTGCCCATGATGCTGAAACTCCTACAGAAAGCCAGTCGGCTGGCGAGCAAAATGATCCTCATTGCCCCATTCTGGTCTCGTCAAACATGGTTCCCGTACCTGTGGTCTCACCTAATTCATCCACCATGGATTCTGGATCCACTCCCGGATCTCATTACCCATCCTCTGAGTCTCCCTGCCCCCAACCTGGTCACCCTCAAGCTGACGGCTTGGTTGCTCCAGTTCCACTCCTGATTAGGACTCCCGGAATCTCCTCACCAGTCAAAGCCATCCTAGTAGCAGCACATAAAGCTTCCACCAGAAGAGTCTACCGAAGCAAGTGGAAACGTTTCTCCATCTGGGCGGAGCACCATCACTTGGATCCTTTCACGGCGCCTCTCACGTCGGTTTTGGAGTTCTTAACTACCCTTTTTCATCAAGGGGCTAGCTGCTCTACAGTCAAGGTACAACTGGCAGCGATTTCGCATTATCATGTAGGGCATGAATCAGGCCCTCTGATGACTTCTAAGCTTTGTAAAGCTTTCCTCAAGGGTACTTTTCTTCTCAGGCCTCCAGTCAGGGAGGTAGTACCCCCATGGGATTTGTCTTTGGGTCTCCAAGCCTTGACTAGCCCCCCTTTCGAGCCGGCGGCCACGATTGATCTTAAATATCTCTCTTGGAAAACGGCCTTCTTAGTGGCCATTACTTCAGCTAAAAGGGTCTCTGAACTTCAGGCTCTATGTGTTAAGCTGCCGTATATATCCTTCCATCCAGATAGTTTACCTCAGGATCAATCGGTCCTTTCTGCCTAAGGTGTCTTCGGAAGCTAATATTAATCAATCTATTAATCTTCCCGTGTTCTTTCCCCATTACCAGAACAAAGGAGAATATAAACTGCATTCCTTGGATGTGCACAGACAATTACGTTTTTATACTCCTCGAACTGCTGGTCATAGGCAATATGACCAGTTGTTTGTCTCCTTTGCCAAAACAAGTTTAGGCAAGTCAATTTCTAAAGTTACACTATCACGGTGGATAGCTAATTGTATCCTCTTAGCGTATCAAAGTTCGGGAAGGCCTGCACCTCAGGGAGTCCGAGCTCATTCTACTAGGTAGTAAAGCAGAAAGGTAATAACCAAATAATCCGAATCGTAACTTTCACGAAACAGCTTTATTCAACACAAAACATCCATAAAACGTGATATCCACCAAGCGCTTTCGCCTGAAGCTGTCAGGCTTTTTCAAGATAATCACCCCTAGGACAATGCCTTGCTTTAAATAACAAGTCCATTAATCACTTATTGAGACTCAATTAAATAAATTAAACTCAATTAAAATAATTGAATGCAACTGACATCAATTAAATTTCAATTGAATTTCTTATGCCTGCTGAAACAACAATAAGGGCATCATTTGAGTATGTATAAAGCCCTATAAAAGGTCTAAAATATCAGCATCCACGTAAAACATTAAAACGAATTAATTTACGACATAATATGCAACACTATTAAACTTGTTTAAAATAGTATCTCATAAGTAATATTATACTCAACTAAAATATGAACAAAATGAGAAATAAATAATTTAAATGAGATACCTTGTAAAATTATGTCATGGAAATACATTATAACAAATGCATGTGTACGTAACACCTACAAGATGTGTAGCCTATTGTAACCTGTATAGATGTAAGAAATAAATAAATAAATAAATAAATAAATGTAGTATTGAATGTATATTGAATATGAACCTATGGTAATAAATATGCAATGTATATGTTAAATATTAATAACTATGAATGTAAATGTATGTATGTTGTGTGTATATCAATAAATATTAATAAATATTAATAAATATAGATATAAATATAAATATGAATATCAGTAAATATAAATATAATAAATATTAATAAACATTAAATGTGTAATTAATTAAAAATAGAATTATAAATTGTAGTAATAGTTGATGAACTGCCAATAAATAGAATGAAATAAAATAAATATGTAAAATATATGTTTGTAATTGATAATACTATTAGTAATAAATACAGAAATAAAATATTTTAAATGTGTATGCAATGAAAATCAAATATGTGTGTACATGTTTAAAATAAGTCTATACTAATAAACATCATGAAATATATGGTAACCAAAGTGCATAGCAGATACATATATAATATTGTGTAAATGTGTAATACATAAAATGTGTGTATTCTAAAACAGGATTGCTAAAATACCTAATGTGAAAAGCTTTCAATTTCAACAACATATGAGAAACAAACAGAAATAGGATTTATAACCTCGCTCTCCTTAGTTTTAAAACACTGCTGATACTAATAGTATCATTCAATCCGGGTGGTTTTGAGGCATTCAGTCTTAATTGCCAAATCAATTCTTTATACTCTAAACTGGCCTCCCAGTCACCACCTGTTGGGTTGAACGGTACACATTCAAGTACCATAAATTTTAAACACATCCTTGGACAAATAAGAGAACATCATACAGGTGTTCATAAATTCTTTTACGTAACGTTCTCTCCGTTTTGCCAATATAAAAACTGGAGCAGAACTGACAAATTCCTAAGTAAACAATGCCCTTGGATGCACAGTTAAAATAGCACTCGGACTTAGCTTTAAAATTTCTTGATGAAATATAATAACTATTGCTGTCCATTATGTACGGGCATTGTTTGCAGGCATTACACTTATATGTACCCGTTTTAAAACCTTTTGGAACTTGCAAATTTTGTTGTTGTTTTTCAAAAATGTTTTTAAGATTTATGCCTCTTGCATTTACAAATGTTGGCTCCTTGGGTAAAAATCTATTAATTTCTTCTTGTAACTTTAAAATTGGCCAATACTTTAAAACAGAATTTTTTATTTTGGAAGAATCGTTATTAAATGTATGTACAAATAAACCATGTACTTCTGGATTGACTACCTGATTTTTTCTAGGTGTACCATCCTCACCAATGCCAAGCAAAGGGAAATATTTAGTTATTCTATTGCACCTGACTTCGTGTAACATCATTTCAATTAACTGCTTAGGATATCCCCTTTCCAAGAAGAGGTTAGACAACAACTCTACTTCCTTATCAAACAATATATCAGTGCTGCACATTCTAGAAGCCCTGATAAACTGCCCTTTTAGTATCCCTTTCTTTTGCGAATAAGGGTGTCCACTACTAAAGTGGAGGTACGCATTTGAAAACGTGTTTTTCCTAAAGATAGAAGATTGAAACATGCAGCGCTCACTATTTTTACTTAACAGGACGTCTAGATAATTCAATGTACTGTCACTAATACTAAAAGTGAATCTCAAAAAGTGGGTAGTATTGTTAATATATAAAAGAAACTCATTAAGATCTTCTTTACTACCTCTCCAAAAAACACAGATGTCATCCAAAAATCTCTGGTAATATGTAATCTTACTTGCCCACGGGGAATCAAAAATATATTTGTTTTCCCAGAAAAATAAGACAATATTAGCATATGCCGAGGCACAAGGTGTGCCCATAGCAACCCCTTTTCTTTGCTTAAAAATTTCACCGTTAAAATAAATAAAATTATTGTGTAAAATGATATCCATGAACTCTACTAGCAAGTTTATAGTGTTTGCACTAAAATCAGAATGTGTAATTAAAATTTCGCTAAACCATTCCAGGCCAATGTCGTGGGGGATGCTGGGGAACAGCTCCACTACATCAGTAGTGACCAAAAAATCAGTTTCTTCGTAGAATTCTTTTTTAATATTTCTAAGGAACTCCCAAGAATCTTTACAAATATGTTTAAATGATGTTACTAATTTTTTAAGGGATATATCAATAAACTTTCCTAATGGCTCCGTAATGCCACCTGCTCCTGCAACTATTGGTCTAAATCTAAGCGGATGTAAACCTTTATGCACCTTGGGGATGCCAAAGATGACTGGGGTGAGGGGTTTGTTGACGAAAAGGAAATTGTGTAGTCTTTCATTAATTACACCCTGTAAAAGATGGTCATGCAGTGTGTACTTAATGTTTGCATAAGCAATATTAATCTCATTCAAAGAAATAGAACTATATTGTTCAGTGTCCTGTAAAATGTTGTGTATGATCACTTCATAATCCTTTGCGTACATCAACACTACCCCCCCCCCACCCTTATCAGGTTTCATAACTCTAACCTCTTCTTCTTTTAACATTCTAATCAAGGAACAACAATCTGAAGACAAATTATTAGGTTTGTTATTAGATTTAAGATCGTAGTTCCTTATATCTTGCTCGACCAATTCTTCAAATATCCTCAAAACCGGGTGCATCGGGGGATTGAAAGTGCTAGATCTACTAAATAGTTCATGTGTTAGTGTCTGCCCTTTAAAAAACAGATTGAGATTTAAATTTCTAGTGAACAGCTTTAACTCTAAAATATTTTTAGTAGCATCCACAGGACGGGCGGGGACAAAATGGAACCCTTTTGAAAAGAGCTCGAAGTGTGCGTCTTGCAAGGGAATCTCTGTATAATTATAAATGGAAAAATTAGCTTTTGTTGACATTATGCAATGCCCAGCAGTACAATTCATATACAATTCATCAACAGGAACTTCAAAAGCTGCATTACCTAAAATCATCTCCGTGGTTTCCCCCATCCCTGTTGTTGTTGGGGTTGCCCCCTGCTTCCTTGCCTGCCCTGGGGAAAATGAAAAACCTGATGTGAATTGTTGTTACTCATAGCGTTGCTATTATTATTACTATTGTACTTCTGTGCTAAACGTTCACTTCTTCTTGGTACTTCTTCCGGTAGTGAAACAGTGTTACCAGTGTTGTTACTTTTATCATTACTTTTATTATACAATTGTTTACCAAACCATCTACCCTTAACTGCCGTTTGATAAGCAACACCATTTTTGTAATCTATCAGGTCTCTTTCTAACCTTTCTATCCATAATTCTACAGCAATGTTGATCGGCTTCATGAAAAGCTGCATCATAGTCTTTTTTGACACTTAAAAAGTTAACATCACACACAATTGACTCATTTAGCTTATTTAAATCAGATAACAATGTTTCCATTTTAAACTCATAGTCCTTTATCATTAATTGAATCATTTTAAGTCCCATTCTGTCGAATAAGTCTGTCAATTCTTGAAATAATAAAGACACTGGCGAAGCATTATTAGGGAACTTTATAAAACGGAGACCTTTAGGGACTCTTTAACGCGAATACATTCATATAGATAGTCTATTTCCAGCTGTGTTGTTTTATAAGCATAAAGTTTATCATTAAAAAGTGAAAAATTACTATCAGTATGGTTGATTGTTGAACCATGCTCAGAAACAGTACCTTGATCAAAAGCGAATTGCTTGTTTGTCCATGCGTTAAAGTTAAACGTATTAGCGTTATTTCTTCCTACTTTTGTTGCCTCCGTTTGTTGACCATTGGATTTATTCTTAAAAACTGCACCAGCGCCTTGACCTTTGTTGGTAGAAATACATGGCTCAGCACTCTTTAATTTATCCGAACCATTTTTTACCCCAACTTCAAGTTGCTGGTTCCCTGGTATCTGTGCATTGGAGCTGGTATTACTTTCTTTTAGTGAGTTACTTAGCTGTGTCAGCAGGCAAATGACTTGTCGAAACTCCGTTCTGGTAACTGGCGTGTCATCCGGTACGTCACAGAGAATAAGAGGAGTGTTGAGGAAGTCGGACTGGTCGGAACCTTCTGCCATCACAAAAACCAATAAGAACAAACGAACTAAGTCCCAAAATCCACAAGATAGTAAAGCAGAAAGGTAATAACCAAATAATCCGAATCGTACCTTTCACGAAACAGCTTTATTCAACACAAAACATCCATAAAACGTGATATCCACCAAGCGCTTTCGCCTGAAGCTATGTCAGGCTTTTTCAAGATAATCACCCCTAGGACAATGCCTTGCTTTAAATAACAAGTCCATTAATCACTTATTGAGACTCAATTAAATAAATTAAACACAATTAAAATAATTGAATGCAATTGACATCAATTAAATTTCAATTAAATTTCTTATGCCTGCTGAAACAACAATAAGGGCATCATTTGAGTATGTATAAAGCCCTATAAAAGGTCTAAAATATCAGCATCCACGTAAAACATTAAAACTAATTAATTTACGACATAATATGCAACACTATTAAACTTGGTTAAAATAGTATCTCATAAGTAATATTATACTCAACTAAAATATGAACAAAATGAGTATTTATTACTATTAGTATTATCAATTACAAATATATATTTTACATATTTATTTTATTTCATTCTATTTATTGGCAGTTCATCAACTATTACTACAACTTATAATTCTATTTTTAATTAATTACACATATTTAATGTTTATTAATATTTATTATATTTATATTTATTGATATTCATATTTATATCTATATTTATTAATATTTATTAATATTTATTGATATACACACAACATACATACATTTACATTCATATTTATTAATATTTAACATATACATTGCATATTTATTACCATAGGTTCATATTCAATATACATTCAATACTACATTTATTTATTTCTTACATCTATACAGGTTACAATAGGCTACACATCTTGTAGGTGTTACGTACACATGCATTTGTTATAATGTATTTCCATGACACAATTTTACAAGGTATCTCATTTAAATTATTTATTAATTTCTCATTTGTTCATATTTTAGTTGAGTACAATATTACTTATGAGATACTATTTTAACCAAGTTTAATAGTGTTGCATATTATGTCGTAAATTAATTCGTTTTAATGTTTTACGTGGATGCTGATATTTTAGACCTTTTATAGGGCTTTATACATACTCAAATGATGCCCTTATTGTTGTTTCAGCAGGCATAAGAAATTTAATTGAAATTTAATTGATGTCAATTGCATTCAATTATTTTAATTGAGTTTAATTTATTTAATTGAGTCTCAATAAGTGATTAATGGACTTGTTATTTAAAGCAAGGCATTGTCCTAGGGGTGATTATCTTGAAAAGGCCTGACATAGCTTCAGGCGATGGATATCTTATGAATGTTTTGTGTTGAATAAAGCTGTTTCGTGAAAGTTACGATTCAGATTATTTGGTTATTACCTTTCTGCTTTACTATCTTGTGGATTTTGGGACTTAGTTCGTTTGTTCTCATTCTACTAGGGCCGTCGCTGCTTCGGCGGCTTTTAAATCTAGGGTCCCCTTAGATGATAGTTATTCCGCAGCCACTTGGGCCTCATCTCATACCTTTATCAGCCATTACAAACTGGATGTTGTTTCCAGAGGTAGGGCGTCCTTTGGCTCTGCAGTGCTCCGGAATGTTCTTCCATAAAGGCCACCCAGGATTCAGGTAGCTGGGGACTCTGTCCCAAAGGTTGCTGACAAATGAAGTTCCTACTTCAGATTTAGAAGTTATGTACTCACCATAACATTCCATCTGAGTAGGTATCTTCATTTGTCTGCAACCATCCCCCCCTCCTTCCCCTGACCTTTAGGATCTGTCTTGGATTAGCCCCCTCCGGGGCACTTTTACATTGCTTATATCGGGCAAACTTGATCTGAGGTCAGTTAGGGTTGGCAGGGGATTATGGCTAAAGGGAGGAGCTAGGAGCTCTGATCTATGCTGTGGTAAAAGTTGCCGGCTCGGATCCGAGATCGGATCCGTATCCCAAAGGTTGCAGA
The DNA here is from genome assembly GCF_019279795.1 of Protopterus annectens. Classification (NCBI taxonomy): domain Eukaryota; kingdom Metazoa; phylum Chordata; order Ceratodontiformes; family Protopteridae; genus Protopterus; species Protopterus annectens. Next base: position 342,986,594 of record NC_056741.1, on the reverse strand, counting down.
CAAATGAAGATACCTACTCAGATGGAACGTTATGGTGAGTACATAACTTCTAATTATTTACAGATAAAACAGAAAACTTAAGTTATAAGACAGATATTCCAAGGAGTTGGGACAGCTTTGGGAATCTTGTGCATGCAGCAACCTTTGCCTTATGAGAACTTAATTACATGGCCCATTTGACCAGACTGTAGAGGGGTTTGACAAAGAAAGTTTCTATATCCCTTGCAGGTCCCTCATTGGTAGAGACCTGTATGTCTGTGGAAACCCAGCTGCAACCATGCAGTCTGTCACAATGTCCCCATGGACCTGTCTAATGCAGCGGATGGTATGACTAAATCTATAGGCACTAGCTTTACTATTTTCTGTCATGCCTGGATGCGACTTTGTAATTTTGCATAAAATTTCAAGACATCCTGAATGTCCATTTTGATTAGTTCACCTTATTTGACTCCAGGGTCAAATTTACATTCACCAGGAGCAAACAAGACAGAGAGAAAACCATTGTCTTCCTTTGGAATCCATTTCTCCACCCCACAGAAGTTTTTTTTTCCTGTAACCAGAAAGGGGGGGAAACATTTCATTTCTGAAAATCCCAAAATTTTGTCCAGGACCCTTCTAGTGACATGTCCTACGGAGCAGAGCGGAGAACTTTAATGGATAGGCAGACGCAGACCGCAGAACCAAAGGTTTGCAGGGCCTTTTGCTGATGAACCCTTTCAGCAGTACTGAATGGTTACCCAACTGCCCTTCTCTGGAGGCAGTCAGGTTTGCTTAATCTCCACCCTCAAGCAAGGAAAGCCATCACCACTTACTCTTGGGTGTTGAATGATAACAAGAGGCTATTCCATTTTTTTCACATCCCTTCCAGAGACATCAAAAAGACACTTGTGGTCATTAGACCATGACAAAGTGGGCGCCAGTGCAGGAAATGAAGCAGCTAGGAAAGAGTAATCCAGAAGGTCCCACCACACCACAGGTGAAACCAAAGTATACTCTAGTTTCTTTTTGGTACCAGAAAAGTAAGGGGATCTAAGGACAATTTTGGACCTAAGCAAGCTGAGTCTTTGTCAAACGGACATCATTCTGGAGTCATGGTACAATCCAAATTGCCTCTTTTGAGGAAGGATAACTAGATGTGCTCAGTAAGTCTACAGGGTGCCTACTATCACATCAAAATAGCCAGTTATCCAGGAGGTCCCTACTGTTTGGGGTGGGAACCAGTCAATTCCAATTGAGAGCAGTGTTGTTTGGTCTCATCACATCACCCTGTGTGTTCACCAAGTGCATGGCTGTGATAGCAGCCAGCTCAGGTTGCAGGTGTTCTAGGTATTCCTATATTTAGATAACTGTTTCATCATGACCTACTCAAGGGATTCAGTAAATTACCAAAAATACTCCTTACTGTGCTCTTCCTTAAGATTTACTGTAAATTTAAAGAAATCCAAGCTGGAACCAGTTCAAACCTTTTAGTTCATAGGCTGCCACCTGGACACTACAACACAAATATTCAGATGTTCTCCATCCAGACTGTCATCATCACATGTCCTGCTATTGTAATGTTGCAGTATTCTTTACATGAGGGATCCTCTGCCATGGGCAACCCAACGTCCAGCCAGTAGACAAGAGCTTTTTAAATTCTGCTAGTACGTAAGACATTGCATGAATGGCTTTAGATGTAAGTTGGGCATAAAAGCGACATCTGTAAACACAAAAAAAAAAGTAGCTGTAATCTTCTCAAGACTTTAGCGTTAGCGCTTTTGTATAAAGTAATGCTTAGATTTCTTCAGACATCCCTCTCCCAGAATGCTATAGTGTTTATACATTCATTAATTGATCATTAATTTAATTAAACAATCAAGTATGTAAATGTTTTAAGCTGGATGAGTCCAACCAAGAAGGGACTCATAAAACAAACACTGTCATACACATAAAACCTTGCTTAAAAACATTTTCCTTTTTAAACCTGGAACACATTATACCTAGATTTCACGAACATTAAAATGTTAAGACATTAACAAACAAACTATATTGCATTTAAAATAATCTAAAACTTATAAAAAATACAAATCAATATTCAATAAACATATAACTTTCACCTATCTAATGCTTTCAGCTTCAAAATGCATTTAATTGAGGCATAATAACAAACTATCCTCAGCACTCTTTTTAGATCTATCCAAGGCTTTTGACATGGTTGACCACAAAATGCTTATAAATAACTTGAAGGGCCTTCTCCTTAAACAACCATGCACTCCAGTGGTTTCAGTCCTATGGCAGGAGGACAGGCTATCATCTCGCTACCCATCACATTAGGAGTCCCCCAGGGATCGATACTAGGACCCCTTCTTTTCTCCATCTTTATCGACTGACTTCATTCAGTCATCCAAGATGCTACCTGCATTCAATATGCGGATGACTCCACCTTGATTTGTTCTGACACCTCACCAGCTACTTTTCACATTAACCCAAATTACTTTCAATACAGTGGAAAAATGGCTCTCCAATCAACATGTAATCCTAAACCCCAACAAAAATAAGTTGCTCCTCTTCTCCCCCACATGCAGGACCCCCCTGCCAGCCTTCAGCATAACTGCTAACAATGGCACTATCATCTCCCCAGAAGCCCAAACTAAACTACTGGGTGTCATAGTTGATAACCTGAAGTTTGATGCGCATATCAATCAAACTATCAAAACCCTTAATAAAAAACTTGGCTCTCTTTACAGAATCAAACATTTCCTTACCCCACTTGCTAGAACTGCAATTGCCCGTTCCCACCTGCTATCAACTCTTCTCTATGCCTCACCTCTATTCTCCAACTTAAACAAAATAGATCTTAATAAACTATCATCCTGCTATAACCACATTGCCAGATTTGCTACTGGCATAGCCTACCGGACACACCGTCACAACCTAAATCACCTAGGATGGTTTGAACTGCCAAGGCTACTGCAGTTCAACCAGCTAATAGTGGCACATAAAGTCATTTACCAACCAGAATATACACCTGCACTAAAAAATATTATCAGCCCCTACACCAGCATCCGTCCACTGCAATCATCCACTAGACTCCTAGTTCAAACATACAAATCCAACTACTCAGCTGGGGACTCTCTGCTTGCCAACTCTGTTGGAAAAAATATGGAACATACTCCCAGCTGACTTGACCCTAGAACCCTCACTAACTCAATTCAAAAACAAACTCAAGAAATACTTCAAAGCTCATTGGTTATGTCCTTGCACTAGCCCTGACTAGTGACCTTTCTCTTTCTTAGGTGCCTTACCTTCAACTACTTCTAACTTTTTTCTACAACTCCATTTCAGGAAGGGTCAATTGTATAACTGCTGCTCAGTGTGTCTTAAACCTGAATGTAATGTTATGTATGTTTAACTTTAAAAATAATGTTATGTTTTGTAAAGTGTTTTATAATAAGTACTATATGTGCTAAATGTTGGTATTGCTTATGACTGTAATCTGCTTGAAACTAGCATTTACTAAATGTTCGATGTGCATTATTATCTTGGAGCTTTTCTCCCCGGGTCACCGCTGAAAATGGACATGTAGCCAGTCGGACTATCCCAGTCAACAAATGTAAAATAAATATTCGTTAAGACCTAGGGAAATATGAGCATATGTTTTATGTGTGTGTGTGTGTGTGTGTGTGTGTGTGTGTGTGTGTGTGTGTGTGTGTGTGTCTGTGTGTGTGTGTCTATATATATATATATATATATATATATATATATATATATATATATAGAGTTGTTTTTTTACTTATGTTATATATATGCTCATAAATTCTCTGTTTCAATGATCTTTCTGTTTTTCCTGTGTAGAAAGATTGGCACCGCTGACAGTGCAACGTAGACATTTTAATGTTCAGGAAATGTAGATATAATGTGTTCCAGGTTTAAAAAGGAAAAGTTTTTAAGCAAGGTTTTATGTGTATGACAACTTCAGTGTTTGTTTTATGAGTCCCTTCTTGGTTGGACTCATCCAGCTTAAAACATTTACATACTTGATTGTTTAATTAAATTAGCGATTAATTAATGAATGTATAAAAACTATAGCATTCTGGGAGAGGGATGTCTGAAGAAGTCTAAGCATTATTTTAGATGAAAGCGCTAACTCTAAAGTCTTGAAGATTACAGCTACTTCTTTTTTTTGTGTTTACAACTGTTTTAGTTTTTTCGAATTTTCTGAGTTTGGTATGGCGAATGGAACTGCAGCAACCTCACAGTCCTTATTTTCTCAAGAAGATAACACCATAACAGGAGGTATTACCAACGAGGCAAATGCCATAGGTAATTTGACTGCTTTGGTGCAGCAACTCCTGAACCGAGTTGACACTTTGTCAAGGAAAATTGAAATAAAAGAAAGTAATGCTGTTAGAACAATGGCTGGCTGGAACAACATCCACTAGCTTAAATGTGAGTGGACAGGTACTGACTTATGCTGAAGTTTCGAATGCAACTCTTAATTGTAGCTCAAATGGACGTGGGGTTACTAGCCCAAATACTGTGATTAATAATACACCTTCTAATGGCAATCGACAAGAACTGTCTCAAGAGAAATTCTGAATCTGTTCCCACTATAGCAGATTATCTTAGAGCACAAGTGTTTTTTGGAACTAATACTGACAATAACATCAATGCCTCCAATGAAAGTGCTGATCCATCCTTAACCACCAACCTAAACGAATTTGACAAAATGTTGCTCAAATATCATAAACTTCAACTAGAAATTAGTTACTTACAAGAATGTATAACTAAAGGTTTGGTACCTAAGGGTTTGTGCCAATGGAGGTATCCTGTGAGTTTAATTAACAAATCCAACGTTCACCATGAACTTTTCTGTCTTTTTGACAGACAAGGGTTTGCATTTCTCGAAACCCTAATTAAACAATACAGTTTGCAGGCTGACATTTTAAAAAGTGAATTGGAAATTTTGGAGCGTAAAATAACTTCTGATGTGGACTTTATAAGATATAGATTTGACTATGCTCGTACTTTTTCTTCCATTGACTTTGCTTTAACACGGGCTATTGAAATCAAGAAAAAGAAGATTTTGAGGGATACTAATGAATATGCAAAAGACATTTTCCTATCCCCCACCTCTAGAGCCAATAGCGAACCATGAGATTGCTGAGGTGCAATGCCCCCTAGTTGACGACAATAATGATGAGATGGATGACAACACGACGCAAACTAATCAGCTAAGGCATAGTGAGAGGCTTAAGAATAGCAGAGGTTCACAAAATACAGCATCAGGAAATATTAACAACTACAATTCTCAAGGCTTTCTGGGAGCTCGGAAAAAGCAACCGAACTATCAACAGAACACCAGAGGACAAGGCCAGCAGCAACAGAAGTAACAGAATTGACGCAGGAGATTGTACAAACCCTCGCAACTAAACTGTACATCCTAATAAGTACAGAGGGGGACTTTAAAGTCTGTAACTTTACTGACCTACATGTGGATATTAAATTAGTCGACCTACTGTCTAGAGGTCTAGCCTTTGTGCCTGATAAGAAAGCCGATTTGGCTAAAACCATTGTGGACTGAAAAACTTTTGTTCGTAAATTAAACATGTCAGTTCTTATGGGTAATACTCCTACACTAACAAGTGAATTAAAAGTTTCTAGCTTATTTATCCCCCCTCTGCATGCCACAATAGCTCTATTTGTGAGGATTTGTGAGATGGATATTCAGTCTGCTTTATGTGGGGTTAACTTGCCAACAACATGTCTTCTGAAGATCATGATTTCTTGTGATTTCTAAAGGCATATAAAGTTAGGGTCATGAAGCCAGATAAAGGCGGTGGGCTCATCTTTATGAATGAAAGTGAATATATACAAAAAATGCTTACTTATTTAGACAGTGATAGTTATTGTCGTCCAAGTCTAAATGAAGTTAACATTGCTTATAAAAAAGTAAATGGCACTCTCAATGATTTGTTCTTAGAAAGAAGTATTAGCATGGACACTTTATAATATTTAACTATGATAGCACCAAGGACACTGGTTCTATTTGGATCTCCCAAAATACATAAAAACTTGAATAATCCACCATTTAGACCAATTGTGGATGGGAGGGGATCGATAACATATTCAAGTGCCAAATTTGTGGATAGCAAGTTGAAGCCCATTATTAAGAGCGAAAAACTGATATGCCCTGATTCATGGGGGTTCTTAGATGGTATTAATAAACTGGAATATAATGAGAACTATAATTTTCTCACAGTGGATATTAAAGATCTATACACCATAATACCACAAGACATAGGATTAGATTGGGTTAGAGCTCTCCTAACACATAAAGGCATAGAGAACAGGTGTCATAGAAACATTACTGGACCTCATCTTATCCAATAACTTTATGCTCTTTAATGGTGAATTTTACAAACAGAAAACAGGTGTAGCCACCTGGGCACCATGCGGGGGTACCTTTGCTAATTGTGTCATGGCGTACTGGGAGAAGGAGATGCTATTCACTAATTATCTATTCCAACAGCACACAGTCTGGTATACTAGATACCAAGATGATATTTTTTTTATTTGGAGTGGGGATGCTAGTACAATTGAACCATTCATAGAAGATATTACAAAGCTTAGAGAATTTTTAGAGTTCATAGGATGGTTTCTTCTGAGGCAGATTTTTTAGCAGAATGTAATTTATTGAAGGGTATGTTTTTAAAAAGAGGGTACCCCAAATACTTATTAGATCAAATTTGGGTAGAAGTGTCCACTAAAAAGAGCTAGGGGGCATTTTAACCCTGTTTTACACAGAGGATACATGGTACTCCAAAAATGTTATTGACACTGATATTACTACACACAACATGATACCCAATTCAGGGCCCATGTTTTTGACAACATATTCACTGAATGCAAAAATTATTTCTAACATTTTATATAAGAACTGGACCCTAATTTCAGAAGATACCCATATTTGTAAAAAACTGGATGGCCCTCTGCACATAACATACCAACAAGGGCAGAATTTAAAGAATATCCTAGAATTTCAAAGTGAAATAACTAATAGATGTTCTGGTATGTATAAATGTGGTAGATGCCACCAATGCCAACACATAAAAGTTGGGAATACATTTACTATTAGAGATATAGAATACTTAGTGAGAGAGAAGTATAACTGTGAATCTAAAGGGGTTGTCTACGTTGCACTATGTCAGCAGTGCCAATCTTTCTACATGGGAAAAACGGAAAGATCATTGAAGCAGAGAATCTATGAGCATATATATAACATAAGTAAAAAAACAACCACAAATGCTTTAGCTAGGCACACCTTAGAAAATCCCACTCACAAGTTTCTATTTACTATTCTCCATCAGGAAAAACATAATGCTCGGTGGGGGGTCCTTGGGAGCTGAAACTAGAAGAGAATGAACTTTTGTGGCAGATTCGTACATATGCTCATATTTCCCCAGGTCTTAATGAATATACCTCAATTCAATGCATTTTGAAGCTAAAAGCATTAGATAGATGAAAGTTATATGTTTATTGAATATTGATTTGTATTTTTTATAAGATTTAGATTATTTTAAATGCAATATAGTTTGTTAATGTCGTAAAATTTTAATGTTCATGAAATCTAGGTATAATGTGTTCCAGGTTTAAAAAGGAAAAGGTTTTTAAGCAAGGTTTTATGTGTATGACAACTTCAGTGTTCATTTTATGAGTCCCTTCTTGGTTGGACTCATCCAGATTAAAACATTTACATACTTGATTGTTTAATTAAATTAGTGATTAATTAGTGATTAATTAATGAATGTATAAAAACTGTAGCATTCTGGGAGAGGGATGTCTGAAGAAGTCTAAGCATTATTTTAGAAGAAAGCGCGAACACTAAAGTCTTGAGAAGATTACAGCTACTTCGTTTTTTTGTTTACAAGTGTTTTAGTTTTTTTGTATTTTATAAAAGTGACATCTGCATGTACAATCATCAGAACTTCTCTGCCACAGTCTGAACTCCATATCATTCGTCAGATCTGTTCGCCCAAGTCATTTGCTGCCAGTCTACTTCTTAGGTAAGTGCCCCATTTGTTTTTTTTCTCTCTTGCAACTGCTTTCTGTTGTGAGGGTTTCATGTCGTCCAGGAAAGGCAAGTGCCAATGTGGGAGACAGATTCCACATAATGATAGCCATACCCTGTGTCTCTTTTGTTTAGGGCCTACGCATGCCCATACATCTTGCTGTATTTGCCAGGCCTTCATTCCCTAAGACCCTACATAGCCATCTTCTGTCCCATAAGATTTATTTAGAAAATCAGCAACTGAAGCGGTTAGCTAGGGATGTTATGGAGGGTACATCTGGGACTTCTGTCGAGCATGTTTTGAAGAGATGTTTTGAAGAGGAAGGCCAAGAATCTGGGGCCTGAATCTTCAGCTGCGACTTTTACCTCTGATGTTTCTTGAGGTCGATGAAGACCCGGAGGTCCATCTGGAGCTTTGCTTGGGTTCATCAGTGGGCAACACATCGGATGCCATCAAGGAATCTGCCATAGGCATGTCCTCGGAAGCAATGCAGATATCCGCATCAGATGGTCAGGGGAAACCAAAGCTTGTTATTTCAGAAGGCCCTAGAGGTATCCCTCAGATAGTAGTCAGGTAAGATATTCTTACTGATATTATTGAGTGCAGGCATACATCTGGTCCCTCATCCGGCAGATGTCAGGTTAAAAAAGAAGCAGAAAACCAAGCATGTTTCTGCACTTAAGACTGCACAATCAGATTTGGGATAATTTTTTCTCGAGGCTTGCTTAATGCACTCATGGCTCTTAAGCCTCCTTCAGCTGATCCTGTTTCTCCTTTTGCAGCTTCTCCAATCAAGACACTTAGGGTGCTGGAATCATCTGACAATGACTCTTCTGAGGATGAATTTTTGGCCTATTTCACTCAAATTCCATTCTCCCTTTAATATGCTTCCTCTGAGGAAGAGTCTAATAGTACAGATTCACCAGTGGAAGAGATCACATTTGGGGAAACCTTAGCAAAAATCAGGGAATTTTTTAACTGGGACTGCTCTCATGTTTCTGATGTACAGAAAAGATATTATGATCTTTTACAAGTGGATTCTCCATCGCCTTCTGATGTACCTCCAGTCTTGCCAGCCTTTGTGGATGCCTTTTCTTCAGCATTTAAAGCCCTATTCTCAGGCCCCTGCCCCTAAAAGGCCTGATCGGTTTTATAAAGTGCCAGAAGACTGTACATTTCTTTACAGATGTCCTTCAGCAGATCCTGCGGTGGTTTCCATTGCTTCTGACAAAACTTCCAGACTACTGCCATCCACCAAGCTTCTCCGTTCTGATAAGGAGAGCAAGACTATGGAAAGAATAGGGAAAAAAGTTTATACTTCTGCCACCTTAGCTTTCCGTGCTATAAATTACCAAACCCATATGACCAAATATGCTTTGGCTCTTCTTTCTGAAGCCTGTCAAGAAGTTTTACACCTCCCCTACTCTGATGTTAAAATTTAGGTAATGTCTCTGTTGAGAGCTTCTTCTCGGGCAGCTTGCCACTCCATTAAGTGCAGCTATGATGCAGCTGCATCTGGCTCTATTCTTAAGAGGTATTCATGATTGAGGCTTTAACCACTTCCAGATGATATCAAAGCAAAATTAATGGATGCTCTTTTAGACAACAGTGCTTTGTTTAGGACCATAACTCTCAACTGTACAGATTTTCGCAGAATGTTCAGATTTTTTCCCCATACGTTTGGTCCGTTTTTCATAAAATTATGGCAAATCATTAAAGACTGAAGTTAGAAAATAATGACAGACTTTGAGTTTCGGACTTTATACCCTACAGAAAAATTCATGCTAATACAAAACCTGTTATTCTATCAACTTTCTAAGTTTGTAAGAGGACTATTAAAAAATTGTCCTTATTTTTTGGGCCTTTATCCCACTTTTAGTAATGGCTTTGTCCAGATTTCTTGCTCTAAGAGGTTGAGGGGGGTATGTTTAGGACTGCAGCAGCAGATTTGTGTAAATCTTTGCAGGCGAAAGGCAAGGAACTGCAGGAGCTAAAACATATCTTTGTTTTGCCTGTCCCCAAATGTCAGAGGAATTATTCCTCAAAAGACTCCCTTTGTTAGAAAACAAACTTGGCTTCCCCCTTCCAAAAACAAAAAAGGAGGTAGGAGAGCTCCTCAGTCTAAGCCATCTTAGCCAGTTCCTGCCCAGAAGCAGCCTCTTCCAGATAAGCCAGGTAGTCTGTGACTATTGCACTCATCTCAGTCTTGTTCCTCTTTCTCTGCATCTTCCCTGTCTCTTCTAGTTTAGGAAACTAGTACTCAATGCTCATGGGTTCTTTCCATTATCAAACAAGGGTACTTCATGGTCTGGAAAACTCTTCCTCCATTTGTGGGCATTCCACAGCCACCTCAAGACAAACTGTATCTATTTCCACAGGTGCTTCAGGAGTTGCTACATCAGGGAACAATTCAAGAAGTTCAGGGGAAGACATTTTTACTCCAGAAGGTTTCCTGTACCCAGGAAAGATGGCCTATGGAGACCCATTCTGTTTCTTTATCACCTCAATACTTTTCTGAAAGTTTCTACCTTCTGCATGCTGTCCTTGAAAGTCTTGTTTCCTCTTATTCTTCCTCAGGTTTTCATGGCCTCTCTGGACATCAAAAATACTTATCCTTACATTCCCATTCATCCCCTTTACAGGAATTTTTTATGTTTCTCTATTGTTTCCATGCACTTTCAGTTCACAGCTTTGCCCTTTGGTCTTTCCACTGCCCCAAGGGTATTCACAAAATGCCTTGCTCCTGTCATTGCTTACTGTAAACGTCAGGGCATCCAGGTGTACCCTTACCTGGACGATCTTCCTCTTCAATCTCCTTGTCCAGAGACTCTGGAACAAAATCCACAGTTCACTGTTTCTCTTCTGCAAAGGTTGGGTTTACAGTAAATTTCAAAAAGTCCTTTCTTTCCCCCTCACAAGACCACATCTTCCTGGGGTGCAGGATGCGGACAGATATCATGATGGCATCTGGGACTCCTGAAGTTCAGTCTCTCATTTCTTACTTCCAGAGTCTTCTCTCTCTTCCTTCTCTTACAGGGAGTTTGTCAGGCTCCTGGGTTCTATGGCATCCACCATTCCCATGCTACCTCTGGTCAAACTTCCCATGAGGAGGTTTCATTGGTACCTGAAATCAGGTTTGGATGCAGCATGCACATCCACTGGAGTTTGTGATTCCTCTCCTCCCTTGTCTCAAAAAGGAACTTCTTTGGTGGATTCAGCAGATTTCCCTGAGCCCATGCCTTCCTTTGCATCCTCTTCTTCCCACTCAAAGGTTGTTTACAGACACCTCTGACCTAGGATGGGGAGTAACCTTTGTTTCCATGAAGGTACAAGGCCTTTGGACTCCTTCTCAAAAGGAGGACTATATCAAAATCAGAGATGAGAGCTCTTATTTTAGCTCTTCAAGCTTTCCATCCTCTTTTCTGTCTAGGATCTCTAAACTGTTTACAGACAACAACACAGTTCTCTTGTATGTAAACAAACGGGGGGATGAAGTAGTACCTTCTATGTAGGTTAACTTACATGGATTGGAAACTGGCTGTTCAGTACCAAGTGACTCTTCAGACAGTTTATATCTCCTCCAGTCAGAATTATGTGGCAGACAATCTGAGCAGGTCCATGACACAATCCCATGAGTGGATGGTTCACAGGGATGTGTTTGTGGGCATTGTCCACTGGTGGAGTACTCCTCAAGTAGATCTTTTTGCCTCCTCTCTGAACAGACAACTTCCTCTTTTTGTGCCAGAGTCCCAGGTCCTCTGGTTCAGAACATGGACACACTTTCAGTTTCTTGGAGGGTGAATATTTTTTATGCATTTCCCACCTTTCCTCTCATTCAGAAAGTCCTGTTCAAGATTCAGCAGGCAAACCAAAAGTCTTGCTGGTGACTTCCTTTTGGCCAAGATGGCATTGGTTCCCTCTTGTTCTGCATTTAGCCAAGGGCAATCATCACAAGTTATCTCACAGGGTGGACCTTATCCATCCACATCTGTCAGCTGTGTGTCTGACTCTCTGGTTGATAGGCTTCTGATTCCTTTCAGACACCTTTTTTCTGATGGAGTGCAGAGGCTACTGCAGGAGGCCAGAAAACCCAATACTAGAAAATCATACTTATGTAAATGAAAGAGGTTTTTTGTTTGGTGTCATTCACTCAACCTGGATCCACTGTCTGTAGGTGTTCCATTGGTTCTTTCATACTTGTGTCATTTGCATATTTCAGTTGTGCCTCTTATACAAGAGGTTTAAGGAATCGCACAGTGGGAACTCTAGCTTGGCTAGATTTTTCTTTTAGTACTGATTGGTTTGTCTGTGTGACGTTTTTACTCATTGTTTTACTTGTGTGAGTTGCTCAGTAATGGTTTGCCCTATTCCTAGCTGAAGGTTCATTTTTCAGCCATTTCTACCTGTCTGCCTTTGTTTCCTCCTTTGGCTTCTAGGTTAGAAGTTAAACTCCTTCTCAAAGGCGTCCTTCATATTAGACCTCCCAGAAAACCTGTTCCTTCTCATTGGGATTTGAACTTTGGTTTGGAGAAGCTGACTGTGGTTCCATTTGAGCCAGCAGCTACAGCTTCTTTGCAGCACTGTGCTTGGAAAACTGTTCTGCTATTAGTTTGGGCTTCTGCCAGAAGGGTATCTGAGCTTCAAGCCTTAATGGCTTTCCCACCTTTTCTGATTTTTCATAAGGACAAGGTCTCTTTGTGTACTAACCCTTCTTTTATGCACAAGGTTGTGAATGAATTGTCTCAACCAGACAAGTTATTTGCCCACCTTTTTTCCTTCTCTGCAGTCCTCTAGTGAAAGGATTTTACACACATCGAATGTGCATAGACAACTCAGATTTTATTTGTATAAAACTAAGGCTATCAGGAAATCTAATCAACTTTTTGTTTCTTTTCATCCCAGGGCTCAGACTATTTCCTCTTGGATTTCGAAGGCTGTTTCCTTTTATGTTTTCTATGGGAAGAGCCTCCCTTTTCCTATTAAGGCTCATTCTACTAGAGCTGTGGCATCTTCAGATGCTTTCTTTAAGGGTGTGGATACTAATTCCTTTTTGGAAGCAGCTACTTGGATTTCTGTACATACCATCATCAAGCATTACAAACTGGATGTCATCTCCAGATCTAGTGCTGATCTTGCTAGAGCCATTCTTCATGCTTTTTAGAGAGCTTTACTGGTCCTTCCTCCTCCCAGGTTTCCTGCTGGGCTTTGGTACTCTCCCTCGTGTAAAAAATACTGCAACATTAGAACAGAAGGACATAGAACAGTTGTGTAAAATCTTATCATAACCATAGATGTCCTTCTCTTCTATGTTTCAATATTCTATCCCTCCCACCTTTCCCCTGGTACATGCTTCTGTTCTGGATGTCTGATAGCCTTCTTGTTTCCTTAGGCTGGCATTCCTCCTGGGGCAATCAGTTCTGAGGAGTGTATGTGTGAACATCGGTTTTATGGCCGACATACATCTAAGCCATTCGTGCGACATCTCATGTACTAGCAGTACTTAAAAAGGTTGTGTATATTGGCCGGACGTCTGGTCACCCACGACAGAGGATCCCTCATGTAAAGAATACTGCAACATAGAAGAGAAGGACATCTATGGTTCTGGTAAGATTTTACACAACTATTGTATCTTTAGGGTACTCAAGCCTGGCATCACGAGAATGTACAGCATCCCACCAAGCTTACAGGTTTTGCAGGCAATACATTACATGGTAGATGATTTCCCTATTGTTTCTTATGGGAAGTCCTTTTGTACTTCCTCCATCAAAGGTCATGGTGACCACAGTTGCCTCTACTCTGGAGTGGGGCATTTCAAAGAAAAGACTGTCCAAGTTACTTGGTCCCAGACAGAGGCCAACCTTCTCAACAATGGGCAGTCCTTCTCGCACTGCAAGCTTTACAGGATTGTCTCCCCACTGGTGTGATAGCTGTACAGATGGACTACATGTCTGTGGTCCAGTATGTCAAAAAAAACAAGACAGAACTTAGTTTTATCCCTTATGTCTAGAGGCCATGTAGATGTGTCAATGGTGATGTCTTCCCAGTGATTTCTTTTTGTTGTACAGTTCCTGGGCAAGTTCAACCATTTAGCAGACAAATTGAGCAAATACATTCTTTTGCCACACAGTTGATGTGTCAGTCAATAGCATCCAAGATTTTCAGCCACTGGGGTAAACCTTGCTGCGATCTGTTTGCAGCCGTGGCCAACACCAAGTGCAGCAGCAGCTTTTTCACCCTGACCCGTCAGGAGGTACAGTGCCCAAGGGATGTCCTAGTCCGTATTTGGCAACAGTGATCTATGCTTATCCACCAATTCCACTCACACTTACTTTTTTTCCTGAAAGCAGTATTGTGCAAGGCAAAAGTGATTCTCATTGCCTCATCATGACCATGGCGGTGTAGTTATCCTCCTTTTGACCTCACTAGATGTACCTGCCTTGGCCCTGGATCCCCTTCTGGATCTGATTACTTAACCTCATGCTAGACTCATCCAGACATTAAATCCCTCAATCTGAACACTTAGTTTGTCATTTCAGATGATGGTCTGAAGTTCCAGGCTATCCTCCAAAGTTGTGCAAATTCTCATGTATTCCCAAAAGCCTTCCACTATAAAGACCTACTGAAGCAAGTGGGAAAAGGTTCACTATTTGGGTAAATTCTAAGGTTTGGGATCCATCTCCTTCACCCGTGACTTCTATTTTGAGTTTCTTGGTGGGTCTCTTTAATTCAGGGGCTAGTTATTCTATGATTAAAGTACAATTGTCTTGTCATTTCTAATTTTTATGTGGGAGAAGAGAAAGCTTCCATTTCTCCCTTAAGACTACCAAAAGGTTTCTTACGATGTGATTTTCTCTTGACACTTGTGTTGAGAGATCCCACACTCTTCCTTGAGAAATCACTATGTTGTTACATAGCCTTACTAAGGTACAGTTTGAACCTGCAGTTTCTGCAGATTTAACATTTTGTTCTGGAAGATGATGTTTTTGGTGGCAGCAACCTCAGCCACGAGAATTTCTGAATTGCAGGCTTTGTCATGCATGTGTTGAAATAGACAAAAAAGACATCACATACAAGCATTATGTACTTACCATAATTCTAGAAGCATGTTGTCTTCTTCCATCCTTCTCAACATCCAGACAGTCTCTACCCTTTCAAACTGTCAACTCTGTAGTTCTTCTACAGGACTGTGCCTGACCTTACTGGAGCCCTTATTGGTTGCAACCCTGTCTGGGTGCCCTATGTGGGTACAGTCTTATTGTGTATGTAGTATTACGCTTGTTCTGATCGATGATAATACACTGGAGGCAAACTCAATCTAAGGGTGGCTGATGGTGCATTATGGGAGGGGGAGGAGCTTGAGTATTATAACTGAAGTCTAAATCTATTCTGCCAGCCTTGGATCTGATCGGATGTGATAAACCATCTGCTGAGATAGATGGAAGAAGACAACACAGATTAAGTAGATCACTTGTCTATTTGCCATTGTCTCTTAGCTTTTCCAGTTAGATGATTTCGAAGAACTTTTATAAGGTCTGATAGTAGTGTTGATAAAGATCTGATTGTTATATTGGGTTGATTGCATTTGGCAGAGCCTAGTCTCAAGAAGGCTTTTTCACCTATACTACTTTTGAAACATTGCCAGGAAAGGGTAGTCTTCTTGGGAACTCTTCACAAAGCATGTTCCATTAGTGGTAGTTTTCTATTAAGATGGATCAATAACCATCTGTTATAATTTTAAATAGAAGTGAGTTTAAAAGGAAGGTAGCCCTGATAGTTACAGGAAGCCATTTTAATTCAGTTAAAAGTTTACATTGACAGGCATTAGATTCCTCCAGTATTGTAAATCTGAAGATCTGATTTTTTCTTGTAATATTATCATTATGTGTTGTGACTATAAGGAAGGAGTTGGGAGTGATGCCCTGGTATTTGGATTCTAATTGGAATTACATAACCTTCCAAGTCTGTGGTTGTCAGCATGGGTGGTAGGTTGGGCAGTTTCTGGGCTGATACAGGTAACATATCATTACTTTTATTTATTTTACCAGGATAAAATCAGGCTGGACAGCAGGTGTCCATTTTCAGCGGAGTCCTGGGGAGAAAAGCTCTAAGAAGGTACAGTGTGAATACATAGGTTTTTACAGGGTGACGGTTGATTACAAATAAGGAGTTGGCACATATGATAGAATGCTAACATAAAAAGGCAGAAACAGTTAAATGCATAACAATCTAATAGTACAGTCAGATCATCACATACCTTAAAGTACTAGTACAGCAGGTGAATGTAAGGTATTCAGGAATAAGTGCATATTTACAATATTTACAAAAATTGTACAATGTACATGGGTGACAGTGTAGCGTGAGCATCAGAAGTAGGTACATATTTATAATATTTAGAGAGTATTCAATGCACATAGGTGACAGTGTAAAGTGAGCATCAGAGGCATTGTGGGGGTAAGTTGCCTACAGTGGAGTGAGGATTCAGGTGGGGTCTTTACAGTTGCAAAGAGGGTTAGCATAAAGGTATGATTTAAGGAGGTCTTTAAATATGATTGTGCGATTTTGTAGCCTGAGGTCGGGAGTGAGGGTGTTCCATGCTTTTGCGACATCGTAGGAGAATAGAGCTTCTCCATAGCTGTTCTTACATGGATTGACTTCGATCAGGGATTTGTTACTGGATCGTAGTGTCCTGTTAGAGTTGCGGAAATTTAACATGCCTGCTAGGGCAGGGGTTCTGTCAGGCTGGTAAAGAATTTGATGAGCTATGATGAGTTGCTGGTAGTGTAGTAAATTTGGAAATTCTAAGCAGTGTAGTTTATGTAGGGATTGGCAGTGATGGGAGTGTAATCTAGCACTGGCTGCAAACCTAGCTATTTTATTGTAACATATGGAGAGTTTGGTCATAACTTAGAGAGTTTATAAGTAGTTTGTTAGTAAATTACCAGAACATATATCAATGAAACATTTTTGAATTTGAGTTTGTTAGTCTTTGTGTTTCGTTGGATTCAAGTGGTAAAGCATTGCCTGCATATAGTATAGTATCTAGTGAAGGTAGATCATTGGAAAGATCATTTATGAAGAGGGTGAACAAGAAAGGTCCAATCGCAGAGCCTTGTGGAATTCAAGTGCAAGTATTAATTATTGAAATCTACCTGAAAAGTCCAGTTAGAGGCATAGATTTGAAACCAATTAAAAGTATTCCTTTTGCAGTTTAATTTTCTGAGTTTGTGTAGTAGTGTTTTAATTGTGTCTAGTTTGATGCATGATCATGTCCTTCATTAATATTACAGTAGACTGTGTCAGTGGCAGTAAGTATAGGTATTGTACTGAAGGTATTGTAGAGATCATGGTTACAGTCAGACAGTAAGCCATAATTGTTAATGTGTTTGAATATTTGTTTATACAGAATCTTCTCAAAGATTTTTTGAAATTGGGCAAAGATTTGATCTAGGTCTGTAGTCTTTTTAAATGCTTGATGTGACTATGTTTGGGAGAGGGATCATAATGTCATGTTTACAGAAGGGAGGTACTATTCCTTTTACAAGAGAGAGGCTGAATTTATATGAGTGGTTTTGCAATTTTATCTTCTGCTTTATGTAGCATGTAACATATTAAATTTGTCAGATGAGGAATTTGAATTATTTCATAGTTTCAGAGTTTCGTTGGTAGAAATTGCTGAAAAATAGAATATTTGCAGTGTATTCTGCTAGGGCCTAGAGCTGACTGGCACCATGAGGTGCATGGATGATGGGCTTTAATTGGTCAGTTATGGATTGGATTGATGGGGTTAGAAATTATTTATAATGTTTTGCAAGATCGGTTATAGTTCTGGTAGTTTTAGATGTAGTAGGACAGGGGTCAGTTAAGTTCTCTTTTTATGTCTCATTTCATTTCTGAAGAGTTTGGGTTTGCTAATAGTATTGATTGGTCTTTTTCTTACTTATAGGATTTTATACTGTTGATAAATAGTCTAGATTCCTCTCTATACTTAAGGTACATTTGGTGAAGAATTTTCATTGGTTTCATGATCACAAAAATTAGGACTGTGGAAGAGTATTAACGTTCAGCAGTACTAGTACTTGGAATGGAAGGAATACATTTTATGATGGTATACAATACTAGTCTAAAAGATGTGTGAAAAATGGCTAATCTCATTTGAAATACTAATAAAACAAATCAGTGAGCATTATGGCTGAGAATAAACGTGCCTCTTCCTAATACTTGCTTAAATGCAGTCAATTTAACCTTGCCATCAGTAGCCAAATAGTTTTAAGAGAAGCAAAGTACTGCAGAATGTTCATATTAAAAAAGCTGTCAAAATGCAAAATGTGTTTGCAATTAGTTGCTGTACTTGAATAGTCCAAACTGCATCATATGAACTGAAGTATACAGTTGTCATGTTTGTTTAGCAAAATAAACAGCTCAATGATAAAACAGAGTAAAGTTCTGATGTAGCTGGCAGAGCAAATGTAAAGAAAAAGTCTGAGTAACTAGTGCTTTTTCGCAAGTCTGAAATGCAGTAATGAACAGTACAGGGTGCTCTGACTTATAATTTCAACTGGCAATAGCAGCTAGTCTCTGATTATACCATCCCAGAAGGCTCAGAAATTTATTTTTATTTAACATTTGTTGACCGGGAAAGTCCGATTAGGACAGAGCAGAGGCCTGGAGAGAAATGCTCCAGATAGATGCATGTCTTTGGGACGTGGGAGGAAACTGGAGTACCCGGAGGAAATCCACGCGAACGCATGGAGGATATGCAGACTCCACACAGAAGGCATCCCAGCCAAGAATCGAACCAGGGAACCTCTTCCTCTGAGGGGACAATGTTAACCGCTGCACCACTGCGCCGCCTGGCAGTGTCTGCATAATAGGTCTGCATGATTTGAGAAATGTAAGTCTTTAAATGTAAAAATAATTAAATAGTAGACTTTATTTATTCTGTTTTTATAGTGAACTGGAATAAAGAGGCATTGCAAAAAAATAAGTAAATAAAAAAAAGAAAGCTCTCCGAGCCATAGCAAAATAAATAATCCCAACAATATAATAGATTGTAAATATTATAAGTACAATAAAAACAGAATATGCCTTGTCCATTACTCCTGAGTGTACTTGCACCACCTCTCCATATCACTGCACAGGTAGGCATGAACCCTAGTCTGTGCCACCCAGTGAACAAATATTTCAAGGGAAGATGCAAGGCAGTGCCACATAAAATCATATCAGAGGTCTTCTGAAAGTCACAGGTACTTTGCAATCTCCAGCAAAATTTAAATAATAAAATTCAACAAGTGATCCAGGAAGCAGTTTACAGATATATCCAAAGCCAAGGTCACAGACAGAAGCCACACTAAATGTCACCATAACCATGCAGGGCTTTTAACCATGACATGATGCATACCTCTCAACTGTTCAGATTTTCACAGAATGTCCAGATTTTTGCCTCATATTTTTGGTCTGTTCCTCATACAATTTTGGTTTTCTGGCAAATCTTTGAGGATTGAAGTCAGAAAATAATGATAGACCTTCCAGACTTCATACCCTTCAGAAAATCCATGTTAATTTAAAACCTGTTATTCTATCAACTTTCTAAGTTTGTAAGAGCAATATTTAAAATTTGTCCCTATTTTTGGGCCTTTGTCCCCTGATTATTTATGGCTTTGTCCAGATTTCTTGCTCTAAGAGGTTGAAAGGTATGTGTTGGAGATCTAGATTATAACTCTCAAATTGCCTGGAAACACTTAGATCTCGTGAGATGTGCTGCAAACTGTTATATACAGGAAAGTCTTAGCCCAACCTACTTAGCTTACTGCAACCAATAAGCAGATAAGAAAAATAGTTTATGCATAACTGCATAATCTTGCTACACTCTTATTTTATGTAATTGTATAAAGTCAGTTATCCGTGACTTCTAGATTATCCTGTCTGACCCCTCATAGAGATTTAGCTCATCTCCTCAAGTAATAGGTTTGAAAGGTCTGAGACATTGTGCCTCTCCAGAGTTCAGCTGAAGATATTTGTTTAATAAAACTTACTAGTATGATCCAACACTAAATAAAGCTGCTTCCTAGTATCTCTCTTGGTCCTGTTATGCCACATCCCAGGAGTGGTGGGCCCCATAGCATCATTACTTGAGATATGAAGACTACCTTAAAGGCTTGTTCTCATGTTTTTGCAGTCACAATACAGTGACAAATTGTGTGGTTGTAGTCTGCTGGAAATTGTCTACATTTTAACAATTCTTGTTTACCTTCCACCTTTTGGCGAAAGCCACTTCAACATAATTTTGGGACAGGTAAAGTAATAGCAGTCAAGCAGTTTAATAGATGTTGCATTATTCACACGAGTATCTCCCTGAAGCCGTTCCCATATCTTTCAATTGTTTATAGTCATGCATAGAACAAAAAGAAAAGACAAGCTGATCTTCTTGCACAAGACTGTGTTTACCAAATCCCTACTGGGAAAACAGTCTTGTTCAAAAAGATCACCTTGTCATTTCTTTTATTCTGCTCATGACCACAAACCAGATTTCTCCTCTTTTGACTTTTCACTGATCGATCCCCTCAGTAACTAGCTTAAGCATCTGTGGACTGATATTTTCCCACCAGGTTTGAAAGGTATGTCATAACTGGAAGTACTTCCATCAGTTTCCCTACCTCCTAAACCAGATCTGTTTAATCCCTCTTGTGAATGCATCCAGAGCCTTTTTCTGTCTTGAATCTTTTTTGTGTGTGTGTGTCCTTGTTACATTGCCTGTTTTATTGATTTTGACAGTTCCTGAATCACTTCCAAGTTCCTTATGGGTATATTGAAAATGTTCTGACCCCCAGCAGTTAAGATGAGCCAGTCAACTTGTTTATAGGCACCCGTACACAGATGGAGTAATCCCTACTACATTTGCTCCCTCTCTACCATATGATATCCTCTGCTGCCATCATGTCCATTGATGTGGTTTCTTTAGGCCACACCATATGGATCTTACTGGATCATACTCTTTCTCCGATCATTGTAATGTTAGTAAATTAACATTCTCAATATTACGAACACCTAAGCTTTTGAAGGAAATAGAAGGTCACCAATTTCACCAATTCCAACCTTTTTAATTGAATGTAACTTTCTTAGGTCATTCAGAATTATCATATATTAGACCAGGAAGCTCATTTGAGGCATACAGAGAACATAAATTAACACTTCCTTTGCTGGTATTGAAAGGGAATGAATTTCCACCTCTCAGAATCCCTTCAACTTCATGATAGTTTTTTGTAGTTTGATATAGTCTTGCTTGTAGCTTTATTGCCTGTCTGTAAACCAGCTGGTGTCTAGCGTGGGTTGGTCCATAGAGTGGACCTCCATCAAAGCATGAATCTGACTTGCTTTGATTAATGCTGAATCCTGATAATCATGAAAATTCTAGCAACATATAGGGCATCATTGGAAGGGCCTTGATGCCCTTCTATTCTTCTGTTGCAGTATTCCTGACATAAGGGAGTTGCCTCCCAATGTGACGACCCAAGGTCAGCCAGTATATAAAAGTCTTTTTCTAACTAGGGTGTGCGGTACATCTGACATAAGCCAACAACAGACATCAGTCATAAAAGAGATGTACGCACGCACCACCCTCAGAACATCTTTGTCGCCAGTCGGATCGCCAGTCCCAGACGTCACTCCTGCTGTCAGAATCGCTGATTTCCTAAGATAAGTGCCTTGTTGGGGAAGTCTTTGTCTTTTTGCTACCTTTTTCTTTACTGAGGTTCATGTCGTCCAGAAAAAGTAGGTGTGGCTGTGGAAGACAGATTCCACATAAAGATAGTCATACGCAGTGCCTTTTTTGCCTTGGCCCTCAGCATGACCACAAAAACTGTTCCATTTGCCAGCCCTTTGTACTGAAGACCCTCTGAAGTCAGTTATCCTCCCTCGCGATCTACCTAGAAAACCAACACGTCAAGCTTCTAGCAAAGAGCATGATAAATTCTCCTCCTGACCTGATAGAGCCTGCAAAACAAAAGGCCAAAAAATATAGGCCCGAAACCAAAGCTGCGCCTTTTGAGTCTGAAGTCTATCCCAAAGTGCATGAGAGCTCGGAGATGTGTGCTGACATGGATCCAGGCCCACAGGCCGCCTTGGCTCCGGATGTTTGCATGCCCAGTGAGGCTTCTCCGATGTTGATTTCTGATGTCCAGGGGGAACCGAGGCTTATTGTGTCAGGGGGCCCTAGGGAGTAACCCAATTTGTTAGGGAAGATGTCAAGTCAGATATTGTGGAATGTAGGCCTATGTCTGGCCCTTCTCCTTTGCACCAAAGAGATATGCCTACAATGAAGAAACAAAAAACCAAGCATGTCTCTCCTCCCAACACACAGAAGGAATGGACGAACTTCTCACAAGGCTTCTTTAAGGCCTTTATGGCACTTAGGCCTTTGTCAGGTCACCATGCTTCTCTGGCCTGGCCTGCTTCTCTTTGGAAGAGACCTAGGCCCCATCCTACCTCCGATGATGATTCCTCTTTTGAAGATGAGGACAATCCTTTGGATTATTCCTCCCAAATCCCTTCATCATGAGATTATGCCTTCCCTGAAGTGGATTCTAATGGGACAGATTTTCCCATGGAGGAGATTTCTTTTGGGGAGGCTATATCCAAAATGCGTGACCATTTCAAACTGGACACTACAGAGATGTCGGAGGTCCAAAAGTGTTACTTTGACCTCCTTCAGGTTCAGTCTCCTAGTCCTTCACTCATCCCTCCTGTAATACCTGCCTTTTTGATGCCTTTGCATCCACTTCCACCTGCATGGACTCTCAGCCTCCATCTTTAAAAAAGCCAGATGGGTACTGAAAAGTACCCAAGAGCTGCCAATTTCTCTTCAAGGCCCCTGCTGCAGTCCTTCTGTAATATCTGTTGCCTTTGATAAGGCCTTCAGGTCACTTCCTTCTTCCTCCCTGCTGCCCTCAGATAAGGATAGCAGACAGCTGGAGAGGCTGGGAAAGAAAATCTCATCTCAGCTACCCCGCCCTTCAGAGCATTAAATTATCAGACACACATAACCAAGTACAATTTGGAACTCCTTTCCCAAATTTCAAATGTGATATCAGACATGCCTGATTCTGAAAGTAAGGCCCTGGCATCCTCCTTCCTTGCCAGCTGTTCTCAGGTAGCCAAACATTCTATCAAGTGCACCTATGATGCTGTAGATGCCTTCTCTAGAGCTGCCACTTCTACTTCTGCCCTCAGAAGATTTGCCTGGCTTAGGCTTTAGCCTCTACCTGAGGACATCAGGACAAAACTGATGGATGCCCCCTTGGACTATACTGCCCTTTTTGAGAAACCTTCTGCAGAGCCCTAAAATCTCTGCAAGAAAAAAAAAAAAAGAACTTAAAGACCTCAAGTACATTTTGGTATCCCCTGTGCCTAAATTTCATAGGACTTACCTTTCAATGCAAACTTTTGTATGCAAGCAATCCAGAGCCCCACAATTTAGACCTCAAAAATGACCTTAGAAGACCCAATAGTTTTCTCCTACTTCTGCTTCCCATACAACTAAACAGCCCTTTCTTGACTGGGCGGGCTCCTTGTGATTCTTACATCACCCAAACCCCCCCCTTTCCCAGCACCTTTCCCTCCCTTCCTGGGAACTCATCACTCAGGACTCTTGGGTGTGTTAAGCATCATCAAGTGGGGGTACTTCATAGTTTGGCGCAAGGTGCCTACCTTCAGGGGAATTCCCCTGCCATCAAAAGACCAGGCCCCCTTTTCCCTCCAGTCCTACAAGACTTCCTAGAACAGGGCACTACAGAACCTGTTCTCCAAGGCAAGAGGCTTGTACTCCCACCTTTTCCTAGTTCCCAGGAAGGAAGGACCCTTGAGACCAATTCTAGACCTCTCTTACCTCCATGACTTCCTGATAACCCCCTCTTTCAAAATGTTAACCACCTTGCGAACACTATTTTCCCTTGTCCTCCCTTAGGCATTTCTAACTTCCATAGATATCAGGGATGCCTACCTCCATATTCCCATCCACCACAGATGCAGGAAATTCCTTTGACTTTCTGGTAAAACACAAATTCCAAAAGGCTCCAAAACCAATAAATCCAAGGCAGAAGGTCACAAGCACAACTATTTTATTTGGTAAACCAATTAAAACCAAAGCCAATTACATATATATTAAATGCTTTCGTCCTTCGTATCACAATGCCATCTAGTGTTCAGAAGATTTAAGTGCATTGCATGCATTAAATGAGTTTTTTTTTAAGTGTTAGTTTTTTGGAGCAATCTTTATGTATATCTATATGATTTTAACATAGTTATGGTTTATCGGTTAAAGGATTGCACATTCATTTTAATGTGACTTATTTTTTATTTGAAACTTTTTATTGGAATTATTTTATACACACACACACACACACACACACACACACACACACACATATAATCTGTTCGCTATAAAAAGTGTACAGTATTCTCGCTGGTGGGCAAGATTACATACTGTCAAGATGAAGTGCACTTTAATCTTCTGAGCACTAGATGGCATTGTGATACTACTTTGCCTAGGAATGGTTGGAAACGCTCCTTCTTGAAACATCAAAGGAAGTGTCATTGCTTATGGATGTGTGTGTATAAAAGTTTTGTAACTTAACTGTTTTTATATTCTGATGAAGTTCCGATAAGGGATGAAAGTGCTTAATATACATGTAATTTATTTGGTTTGGTTTTAATTGGTTTACCAAATAAAATAGTTGCTGCTCGCGATCTTCTGCCTTGGATTTGTTTCCTTCAATTTTCTGTGGGATCCTCGAACTGTCAGTTCTCAGCTTTGCCTTTTGGACTCTCCAGAGCCCTGAGAGTCTTCACAAAATGTCTAGCCCTAGTAGTAGCCTTTTGCAGGCTTCAAGGGATCTTAATCTACCCATAACTGGATGACCTCTTAATCCAAGCCACTACTCAAACAGAATTGAACAAATCCCTCCAAATGGCAATTGCCATTCTTCACAGTCTGGGATTTACTATCAACTTCAAGAAATCATCCCTGTTCTCAGCCCAAGATCACATTTTTCTGGGCTGCAGATTCCAAACCCTGAGCATAATGGTGTCTCTCCCACATCGCAAGGCACAGGCAATCTCACTAATTTCGGCAGAGATACTCCACCTAAATCAGGTATCGGCCAGGTAATTCCTCAGGATCTTGGTTCTGATGGCATCCATCATCTCAATGCTTCCTCTAGCAAGGCTTCACGTGAGGGAACTCCAGTGGTTCCTCAAATCAGTATGATTTCAGCATGCTCACCCTCTAGAACACCTAATTCCTTTCCTCCCCTGTCTAAAGAAGGAGCTCCAGTGGTGGATTACACAACTGCCTCACCCTGTGCCACCAACTCCGGTCTTATTCACAGATGAATCGGACACTGGTTAGGGGTGGTGCTGGACCTTCACACAGCTCAATGAGAATGGTCTCCCTCCCAAATGAAGGACCACATAAATGTGAGAGAAATGAGGCCATTAATTTTTGCCCTTCAAACGTTCCAATCACTTATCAAACCAGGGAGATTACGTGTACACACAGACAGGACATTCTTGAGGTACATAAACAAGTGGGGAATACTGGATCCTATCTCCTGTGCAGACTAGCCATACAGGTCTGGGATTTAGCTCACCTCATAGATGTATCCCTCCAGGCGGTATACATCCCCTCCAGCCAGAATACTGTGGTGGACACTCTAAGCAGATCCAGAACACAAGCCCATAAATGGATGCTTCACAGGGATGTGTTTCTGAACATTGTCCACCAGTGAGGTATTCCAGAGGGAGACTTGTTTGCCTCCCCCATGAACAAACAGCTCCCTCAGTTTTGTGCCAGAGAATACCATCTTCTGGCATGATGAGTAGATGCCCTTTCAGTCTCCTGGAAGGGGAAATTCCTGTATGCATTCCCTCCCCTTCCACTCATTCTGAAAGTCCTGTTGAAAGTCCAACAGAAAAAGCCAAAAATCTTGCTGGTGACTCCCTGTTGTCCAAGACATCATTGGTTCCCCCTTCTCTTTCACCTAGCCAACAGCAGTCACCACAAGTTACCCCACAGAGTGGACCTACTAACACAGAACAAGAGCTCACTCCTCCACCCACATTTGGAAAACCTCCAACTGATCCTTTGGGTGATAAAGTCCTAATCCCATTCAGACACCTTTACTCTGAGGACGTGATTCAGGTTCTGCAGGAGGCCAGGAAACCTACTACTAGAAAATCTTGCCTCTCCAAATGGAAGAGGTTTTCTGTCTGGTGTCTGGCTAGGAACCAGGACCCATTGAAGGCGGATCCACCTTTGGTCCTGTCTTATCTGTGTGAATTGTTTAATGCAGGATTAGCATACTTTTCCATTAAAGCTTGTTTGTCCGCTATCTCTGCTTGTGTGTCACTAGCTGCACCCTTAGCTTCCAGATTTGAAGCTAAACAATTCCTCAAAGGTGTCCTTCATATCAGACCCCCCCCCCCCCACAAGGAGACCTGTGGCTTCACTCTGGGACCTCAACTTAGTGCTAGTGAAATTGACTCAAGCACTTTTAACCGGCTTTTTCTAGTTCACTCAAACACTGCACTTGGAAAATGGTCTTCCTGGTGGCCATTACCTCTGCCAGATGGGTCTCAGAGTTACAAGCCCTTATGACTTCCCTCCCCTCCTTGTCTTTCCACAAAGACAGGGTCTCCTTGCGGACCAATCCTTCCTTCATGCCAAAGGTCATCAATGAATTGTCCCTAAACCAGGCAATTTACCTAGTCACCTTCTTTCCCTCAACCCAGAAGAGTAGTGAGAGGATCCTGCTCATCCTGGATGTACACAGACAACTCAGGTTCTACTTAGATAAGACTAAAGCCTCAAGGAAAACGGACCAATTATTTGTGTCCTTCCATCCCAGGGCTCTGGGATTGCCTGTGTCTAAACAGACCATCTCCAATTGGATATCCAAATCTATTGCCTTTTGCTACGCTCACCATAGTAAGGTTCTTCCTGGCTCAGTCAAAGCTCACTATACCAGGGCAGTATCTTCCTCAGAGGCCTTCCTCAAGGGTTTAGACACTAACTCTATCCTAGAGGCTGCTACTTGGACATCTGTCCACACCTTCACTAAACACTATAAGCTGGATTCCAGATCCAGGGCAGGGTTTGCCAGGGCCATTCTCCATGGATTCATAGAAAATTCCTCTGCCACTTCCTCACTGCAACAGAAGAATAGAAGGAGATAGATTAGTTGTGTAAGAACTTGCCATATTGATAGATGTCCTTTGATGTTCTTCTCTGTTGCAGTATTCCAACCCTCCCTCTGTCCCCCAATTCCTGGCTTTCTTGGATACATTGATCCTCATTCCCGTAGACCATCTCTCAGGCTGGGGTCTCAGTTCTGAGGATGGTGTGCGCGTACATCTCTTTTATGGCTGTCTGTTGGTGGCCTACGTCAGACGTACTGCGCACCCTAGGTAGTAAACGACTTCGATGTACTGGCTGACATCAGGTCGTCACCTTGGCAGGCAACTCCCTTATGTCAGGAATACTGCAACAGAGAAGAGAAGGACATCTGTCATTATGGTAAGTTCTTACTCAACTAATCTTTCTTATTGTCTGTGTACAGTAGGGGTTTTGGTAGAGCCAGAGATGGTGGCTGTGTCTATAATGTAGGTAAGAAATTTAGTTTTCTTTTTGTGGGATCTACCGCTAACAGAAAACCACAGTGAAAAACTTCTCTAAAGCAAATTTTACACTCCTCAAAACTGAGGTGGAATCCTTCAAAGCCCCCGGGCCTGTGGAAAATACAGCCCAGACCGCAGAATCCTTTATAAACGCATTCTTATGAACACCTTCAGGAATGCATGGATCATGCGATCCCAAATAAAACCAAGACCCAATCCTCCAAAGGCAGACGTCCTGTCTGGTGGACCCCAGCCATAAACAATCTATACAATAGAAGGAGGAAGCTACTAAATGATAAAGCAAAATCCCAAAAAGGGAAGGCATCACTGATCAGTATTAGCAAAAAACTACGGGCACACATAAAATTGTCTAAGGCCAGCTTTGAGAGGAAAAATTGCACAGGACACTAAGGATAATCACAAGGCTTTCTTTAGTTATGTTAGGAACCTGGGTGGTAATTCCCAGATATGCTCAGAATTAGTCCAAAATGACAAAAAATACACCGAACCCACAGACATTGCCAACATCCTAGCTGACAGGTTCAGCGCAAACTTCTCCCCCCCCCTCCCCACCAAAAGGGCAAATATCTATCCCAGCAGAGTGCTGCCCCCCTGACATCTCAGATGCTCAGGTAAGAGCCGCCCTCTCCTAAACAAAAAACACAGCATCAATGGGATCAGATGGTGTCCCGGGCTGCATCCTACATGAACTCAAAGAAGAGCTAAACCCAAACATAAAACTACTGTTCAATCTCAGCCTTACTACAGGATATGTGCCCAAAGAGTGGCGTACAGCAACAGTGGTCCCTCTCCATAAAGGTGGTGCCTCAACGGATCCTGGAAACTGTCGCCCCATAAGCCTGACTAGCTTGATCTGCAAAGCTATGGAAAGGATCATCATGGACCTCATAAATAAAGATATTGGGGACCTACAAACACTGGATCCTACCCAGTTCGGCTTTGTTAAGGGAAGATCCTGCCTCTTAAACCTGGTTGATTTCTTTGAAACAGTCACCAAGGCCATTGACGAGGGGAAGGTGGTCCACACAGCCTACCTGGACCTCGCAAAAGCCTTCGATACAATACCCCACTCGGGCATTATAGATAAGCTCACCAGCTTAAATATAAACCCCTATGTCACTAGATGGATTGCAAACTGGCTCAAGGACAGAACCCACATGGTTAGAATTGCTGGAGCCATGTCAGACTCCAAACCAGTTACAAGTGGTGTCCCACAAGGCTCAGTCCCTGGACCTCTTTTGTTCGGTATATATTTCTCAGAGGTACAGGCCAACACGGAAGGACTGTGGCTGACCAAGTTCGCAGATGACTGCAAACTGGGTGCCATAATCAACTCTCCAGCCGACACAAGCATCCTCCAAAAGGGCCTCATAGAAACAGACAACTGGTGCCAGTGCCATGGCCTCAAGCTAAATGCCAAAAAGTGTATAGTCATCCCCTTTGGCAAAAACAAAGTGCCCACAAATTACCACATAGGTGGAAATCCATTAAGTACAGAAGAAGTAATTAGGGACCTGGGGACCCAAGTTGATAGCAATCTCTCATTTGACAACCACGTGGCCAAAGTGGTTAGAAAACATTTTATATAGCCCACCTAATCATGAAGGGATTCACATCTAGATCAGGGGAGGTCATCGTGCCTCTTTACTCATCCCTCATCAGGCCCATAATTGAGTACAATGCCCCTTTTGGGATGTACCTTACCAGACACCTGCAGCAACTGGAAAGACCCCAAAAGTACCTCACCAAGAGGATCAAAGGGCTCAAACAGATGCCATATGCTGCCCGGTTAAAGAAACTCCAGCTCTACTCAGTGGCATACCGCCTGTTCAGAGGCGATCTGTGCCTGACGATAAAGCCATGTCCAACCCGAATTAATGGACATGCTGCACCTCAGAAAATCCAAATCCCATCAAGCTACGCTGAGAGACTTGAACCTCAGCACTGAAATAAATAGGACATGCTGGAGGGACAGATTCATAACCCAGAGGCTCCCTTCACTCTGGAATAAAATCCCAGTCCAGGTTAGGCAGAGTCCCTCATTGACTCTCTTCAAGAGGAATCTTGATGAGTGGATGGGAGATCGTAGGTTTACCCCGGGTATCACTTCTGTGTCACTGTTAGAGGCACAGTATACTAACCTCGAAAAAGGGCATAGCAAAATAAATTTAAAATGGGTGGTGAAAGCCAAACACATTCTGGCTAGGCTTATAAATGCCCTAGGGCAGATAGCCTAGTATGAACCTATGAACATAGTGAGTGATAAGGGCCACCAGTGTTTTGCACCCCCTGTTGATGGTAAATGTAGTATCATGAGCAGACTGTGCCAATTGATGGCATATAAGGTTTTACTCATTCATAGAGTATTTTCTTGTTCTTAAACTGTGGGTTGTAAAAACCCTGGCATGGTTACTTCTATACAAAATTATCAAAGACCTCGGAAAGTACAGCTGTACAGAGTCTGCAGAGTTATCCATGCAGTTATAAGCAGACAAGATATTCATCAGGTAAAGCACCTGGTTGTGTTTACCATTCATTAAAGTCCACATTTCAGATGCCTTTATAGGCCTAGCCATGTTTCCCAATAAAATTTGATAGGTATTGCTTCCCAATGGTTATGTGGGGGTATACATACTTGAATATGGATATCCGAACATTTGCAAGCTTCCTCTCTCTCTCTAATAGACATAGGTGCCAGGCCTGAGGTATATTTACCATTCCCCATCCATTGATCCAAGTTTCACATGAATAAGTGCAGAGATGAACTCTGCTTCACATAAGTGTGGAACCTGTTTCAGAGAAGAGAGAGCTTCTGAGACACACATCTGTCCCTACAGCATGTTCTATTTATGTTGCGGGTAAGGTTTAGTTCCCAGGATCTGGTGTTCCTGATGCTTTTTGTTTTATGGATGTGTAACAGGTCCATTAGAGCTGGCTCTGAGGATGCTTTACAGGCATATATTCTCAGCAACCTGTGGGAGACCAGATACAAAGACAAGGCTTTGAGGTGGCCCACACAAGACTTGTTTTCCACACCATGTATTCTTTTGTGAAGAAACTGTGATGACCCCCCACCCCCACCCCACCCCCGTTGTTGCATATGTCTGGTCAGATGCATACCAAAGGGGAACTGTACTCAACTGTTTTTATGAGAGTAGACTACAAAGTAACAAAATGACATATTTGAATTTAGATGCCATGCACCTGTTTATATGTTGTGCAAAATAGAATGATTTCCTCACTGCAGTAGACACATGATGGTTAAATAACAAAACACAGTCTGCATGAGTTCCTAAATCCCTGACTACAGAATTTGCTCTTAGCTGTGTATTGTCAGTGTAGTAGTTTCCTGGGGTTGCAGTCTTTCTGAAAGATACTTTGATGCACTTTTTTGGCACTGATTTTTAGCCCATGACTTTGGCAACAGTTATTAGTCCGTATCAGACCTTCTTGGTGCCTATTTGTGTCTTGGGGGGATTCGTTGACTGCAACCAATTTGCAGTCATCTGTAAATGGTCATCCTGAGGTCCTTAATGTTAGCCTTGATCTCAGAGAAGTAGGTACCAAACAGGAGTGGCCCCAGCACTTAGCCTAAGGCACCCACTAGTAAACACCCTTTTATGGGGAAAGACTCCTTTATTATAACTTCTTGGATCCTGTATGTAAGCCAGTTGGCTATCCAGCAGGTGATATAGGGGTTTATACCTAGTTTATTGAGCTTTTCTACTGTGCCTGAAAGGGGTATTGTGTCAAATGACTTGGCCAGGTCAAAGTAGGTATTATGTACCATTTTCCCTCTTTTAATGGGTAGTTTGATATGTAGAGTTCAACAGCTACCGCAGATAACAAATAGTAGATGGCGTAGCTAGAACAGCGAGACCCAGCTAGTACTAACAGAAACCAAAAAATACTCCAAACGTTCAGCCAGATACGTAGAACACCATGAAAGTAGTGTAACTAACAGGCAATAATACAATCCAAAACGTTCAGCCAAATTTGTAGAACAGAAGCTTCTCCAAAGGTGGAACAAATTCCTTTTATTTTTCAACACAACGTCAAGAATCACTAGTTTAGCGCTTTCATCTGCACATCGCAGACTTCCTCAGAACTAGTGTATCCCATCTTTACAAATTAATTTAAACAACTTTTGGCGCCAACTTTTAAAAATTCCCTTAAAGGAACAAGCATTAAATAGACATGCTATATCACAATCATAACATTCTTATATACTATATACCCAAATGTCTTCAAATACTTTCCTTTGCTAATAACAATTGTGGGTGAATATGTATATATAAAAATGTATAACTAAAAATAACATCTTATGCACATTAATGAAATGTAACATTACATACTATAACATTTAAAAACTTTAAAAATCTATTAATGTGTTAAGACAGTATGAATAATACCAAAGCTTAAGAAAAAATTAAGAAAAAATTTTTTTGACAGTGCTAATAGACTAAAAGTTTTTTATGAATCCAAAATCAAAAAAGGTTTAATGCTAATAAATTCATTAATACCTGGACTTCTGGTGGAGTCAGTGAGCATCTGCCATTTACTCTCTTTGCAGGCTAATCTAGTTTTCCAATCACCCCCATATGGTGTATCTTTTTCCTTATCTATAATAAAAAATAAAAATATGTGATCTTCCACATATTCTTTAATGTGTCTATAAAGTGCATTTTTACAATCGTGTTTTCGGATCCTATAATAATGTTCATAAATGCGCTTTTTTAGCTCCCTTTCTGTTTTGCCTATATAATAGGCTGAACATATTTTGCATAGGGCTAAGTACACAATATGTTTGGTGTTACAATTTCCGCCTATACTTCTTATCAATGTATTGCTAGTATCACCTAATGTAACTGTACTATTTGTATTAATAAACTTACATTGATTACACCTTCCACATTTCCGGGTGAAAATTTTTTCATGCTCATTAACCCCCTTCCTATAATTTGTTCTTTCTAGCAATCTTTTTATATTTGGACCAGTCTTATAAATTATTCTGGGTTTTTCTCCTAAGATAGTCCTATTGGAATCTATTACAGTAATAATATCCCAATATCTACCAAGGATATCTTTGATTCTATGACTATAAGGGGTGTATGTAATAACACACACTCTACCCTTATACTCATGTTGAGTGTGTGTTGTTTTGTTTATCTCCCTTGTATGTCCCAATAATGGTTTGTATTTAAGTCCCCACTGAGTCTTCACATATTCTGTGGTATCATTAATCATACTAGTGGGGTATCCTCTATTCACAAATAATTCTTTAATAAATTCCATTTCTTCCTCCATTGATTCTTTAGTAGAGGACATCCTAGCACATCGAATACATTGACCTTTGATAATATTTTTAAATATATAAGGTGGATGTTCACTTCCGAAGTACAGATAATCATTGGAGAAAGTACTTTTTCGATGCACCTTCGAAGTGAATCCCTCAGAAGTTAAACTAATAAATGTATCTAAATATGCAATGCCCTGGTTACTAGTATTGTATGTGAACCTAAGAAATTGAGTGGTTCCATTAATATATTCCATAAATTCTGTAATTTTTTCTTTAGGTCCATTCCACAGAATAAAAATATCGTCCAGAAATCTCACATAAAAGGTAATGTAAGGATAGAATTCACAGGTAGTGATGAATTCATTTTCCCAGTCAGACATAACCAGGTTTGCAAAGATGGGGGCACAAGAGGCCCCCATAGCAACCCCCTTGCACTGTCTGAAATATTCCCCTTCAAAAGTGAGATAATTGTGGTCCAAAACCAAACCCATCATATCTATAATCAAGTTGGTTTTGTCCCAACTAAACTGTGAAAATTTCCTTAAACTATTTCCGAACCTCTCCAGGCCTTCATCTCTAGGTATACTCAAAAACAAGTCGCATACATCAATGGTAATCAAAGTTAGATGCTCAGACCATATTTCAAAACTCAGCTTTGCTAAGAAATCCCATGAATCCTTAATTATAAAGGGTATATTTTTGTAAATATGTTTGATCCATCTATCGATGGTTACTCCAATGTTATATGTTTTAGATCTAGAACCTGATATAATAGGTCTGAATGGAGGTTTGTTCACTGATTTGTGCATTTTGGGAATTCCTACTATGCGTGCCATAACAGGATGTTCCACTTTAACAAATTTGTATATGTCTTCAGTGATTCGATGATCTATTAAATATTCTTCCAAAATCAGGTCAATTCTTCTGAAACCTATGTTAATTTGATTGATGGACACAATCTCATAATTACCCGTCTCATGTAAAATATTATGAATCTCAGCTTTGTATGCGATATTAGAAAATATCACTGCTCCCCCACCTTTGTCGGGTTTCATAATTCTCACTTCTTTATTGTGAATGATCTCATTCAAACAATTGCGTTCTTGTATAGAAATATTATCATCCAATGGACATTTTTTTATCCGTTGTTGTCTGGATATTTCTTTGTTTAAACAATAAACTTCCTTACATACCATTTTGTCAAAAACGTTCACTTGTATATTGCTAGTGGGTATAAATGTACTTTTCCTTTTTAAATCTGTGAATACGCATTTGCTACTACCATCCTTATTAGCTTCAAATAACAAGGCTAAATTAAGCCTCCTACTATATAACTTAATTTCTTTGATATGATCCACTAAATTGAATTTGTTGGTTGGTATGAACTTCATCCCTTTACTTAATAAGGAACATAGTTCATCCTGTATAGGCAAATCAGTGTAATTGAAAACCTTAAAGCCTTGAAATGTTCTTATGTGAGGCATTTCTTCACTAGGAGAATTGTGTAATTTCTTCTCATCATTATTCAAAATAATATCTTCCACTGTAATCGGCTTTTCTTTACTAGAACCAGTAGGTACTGTACTACCCTCTTCTATGGAAATTAGTGGTAATTGTGTTTCCTGTAGCCCTGAATATGTGTTTTGCCATAATTATGATGGTATCTTCCTCCCTGAAAATTCTCCTGTCTGTTCACATCTCTCTTATCTTTGTAATTCATATGTCTTTCCTCTGGCATAGTTTTCCTGTCCTGTGGCCAAATATAAGCTTTAAAAGCACTTAGCCTAAGGCACCCACTAGTAAACACCCTTTTATGGGGAAAGACTCCTTTATTATAACTTCTTGGATCCTGTCTGTAAGCCAGTTGGCTATCCAGCAGGTGATATAGGGGTTTATACCTAGTTTATTGAGCTTTTCTACTGTGCCTGAAAGGGGTATTGTGTCAAATGACTTGGCCAGGTCAAAGTAGGTATTATGTACCATTTTCCCTCTTTTAATGGGTAGTTTGATATGTATTCATACGTGTACTTCCTAGCTGCATGGTCTTTCATTTATCCTGTTTGGTGGACTAACTGGATGCTTGCATATTTATTTTCTTAGCTTATTACCTACTACAGATGTGATTCCCAATTACATTGTTGACTTCAGTCAAGATTAGTTATTTCCGTAGTGACCTGCTTGTTCCTTTTTGTCTTCATTGTTTTATCTTTTTATTTGGCTTGCTAATGACCAGTGCATGCCCTTTATTGTGGCTGCATCTGTTTTAATAACTTTCAATTTGTCCTGTCCAGAGCTGTGCTGGTGTCAGTGCTGAAGCTATTTCCCTGTATTAGCATGGACAGTGATGTTCTTCATTCCACATTGCTGCAGTCCTAACTATTGGGTAGTCCGCTGTCCAGTCGGCCCGAATACCAAAGTATATGGCTGACGTCGGTCACGGCGCATTAGACTGACGTCAGTACGTCAGGGTACTAATGCGCATGACCGACGTCATATCCTCAGTCTTTTTTGCCGCATGGTCCGATGCAGAAGCATTTTTGCGAGTGCAGGTTGGCGTTCTGAAAGTTTCTGAAGTCAGAGTTTCAGACCGAATCAAAGTTGGCTAAGTACCCGTTGGGGAATATTTTGGTTTTTCTTGCCTCAGTATTTAACCGGATGTCAGAAAAAGTGAATAACTGTATTTCTTGTGGGAAACAGATACCTCATAGGGATTACCATACTTTGTGTATACCTTGTTTAGGGCCTGAGCACGACGTTGTTGGATGCCGCTCTTGTGCTAGATTTAACAAACGCACTATTAAGAGAAGGTTAGACTGTGCTAGGTTGGTTTTGGGAAGCGTTGTAATTATAAAATGCCGCCGGATGCTCCGGCGCCCGCTTCGCCAAAAGCGCAAGGATAAATTTGCAAAGCCTAGAATGGAAGAACCGACAGTCCCAGACGTCGGTCCTTTAGAAGGCTCAGTGGAGCCGGAGGTTCTGCCAGGAGTTTCTTTGGAGTCTCAGGGAGAGACTTTACTGTTACAGGATGTTTCCTCTCAGGAAGTAGGCCAGGCTGAGGGGGCTTCTCAGGTGGCTGTTCTTCCCTCTCTTCCTAAGGTGGTTGGAGCCTCCCTTCTGTTTCCAAGGCTTCTTTGAGAGGCAGGCCAAGTTTAGCTTCAGTGGGGATTTCTCCTAGTGCTTCAGGGTCTTTACCTAAGAAACATATGCTTAAAATGGCGGAGGATTTGATTACTATGATTAGAGGTTCTATGCCCCCTCCTGATAAGAGGCCTAGGGTGGAACCTGTGTTTGAGAGTTATGAGCAATGTTCGAGGCTTCTGATTCTTGGCTGAAGATTTGCAGGAGTATCCTCCT
The DNA here is from genome assembly GCF_019279795.1 of Protopterus annectens. Lineage (NCBI taxonomy): Eukaryota > Metazoa > Chordata > Ceratodontiformes > Protopteridae > Protopterus > Protopterus annectens. The sequence continues at coordinate 342,950,201 of NC_056741.1, read as the reverse complement.
TATTCTGATTCTGATGTGGATGATTCTACTCCTTCAGCTTCTCCTCCTGAGGATTTTTCATTTTCAGAGACTCTGCATTCCATGAGGGAGCATTTTAAATGGGAAGGTCAAGATTTCTCTGATTCCAGAAAGAGGCTTAGGGAATTCTTGTTTTACCCCAGCATAGGCCTTTAGCTATACCTCCTGTTCTGAATGTGGTGGAAGATGTTTTGCAGAGGCTTCCTTGAATCCTGATTCTCTGCCTCCTGCCCCAGTTAAACCGGATAGGTACTACAGGGTGCCTGAAGCTCATAAGTATCTTTTAAGAGTCCTAGGGCAGACCCGGAAACTGTCTCTCAGGGGCCTAAAGGTGTGAAGGCCTCTGTTGTTAAAAATCCTGTTCCTCCTGATAAAGAGGCAAGGGCTTTGGATAGATGGGGAAAGAAAGTGTATACTTCTTCCACTTTAGCCATGAGGGCGTTGAATTGTCAGTTTCACATGTTAAAATATCAGAATTATCTCCTTTCACAGTTGAAATCTAAGGTGGATGCTCTGGCGGAAGGTATTGAGTGTAAAGAGTTGCAGGATTTAGTTCATGTGTCTGAACAGGTGGGTAAACATTCCTTGCAGTGTGGTTTTGATGCTGTGCAGGCCTCCTCGAGGGTGGCTGCCACTGGTTCTGTTCTTCGTAGGCATGCCTGGTTGAGAGATCAGAATTTAGCTGAGCATGTTAAAACAAGGATTTTGGATGCTCCTTTACAGTCGGATGTGTTGTTTGGTTCGCCTGTGGAAGCAGTTTTAAAGAAAATGGAGGACAAGGCTAAGTCTATGCAGACTGTTAAGGATTTTTTGCAGGTGCAGCCTCCAAGTTTAGTAGAAATTGGCCTACTAAGGGATGGACTTATCCTGCTTATGATTCCCAGTCTAGGGGTAGGTCTAGACGTGGTAGGGGCAGAGCTCAAGGTTCTTTTAGGCCTAGGACAGGGAGTTCCCTGCTCAGACTTCTGGTGAGGGCAGGGGTCAGTCCTTTCGTAAGCAGACCCAATGACCTGCCTTTTCAGCTGCCAGTACATTCTCGCCTGGCAGCACCTTTGGGAGGAAGGCTGTCTCTTTTCAAAGAAAATTGGGATTTAATTACCCAAGACAGATGGGTTCTGGATATCATTCACCACGGTTACAGGTTTTATTTCCATACCTTGCCTCCTTTCAAAGGCATGCCAGACATTCCTCCTCTACAAAGAACAGAGGCTCACAAGCAAATTTCTCTGTTGCTCGAAATAGGGGCCATTCAGCCAGTTCCTGTACCAGAAAGGGGCCTAGGATTTTATTCTCGCCTGTTCCTAGTACCAAAGAAGGGGAACACGTGGAGACCAATTTTGGATTTATCTATCCTCAACACTTATCTGGACATTCCCAAGTTCAAAATGTTGACGTTACAACAGCTTTTACCTCTGCTGGGCAAAGATCACTGGATGGTAACTTTAGATCTCAAGGAAGCTTACCTTCATGTGCCAATAAGATTAAGTTGCAGGAAGTATCTGCGTTTTCGAGCTGGAAATTCTCATTATCAGTTCTCTGCGTTGCCCTTTGGCTTATCTACTGCCCAGAGTATTCACAAAGGTTCTGGCTCCAGTGATAGCTTACTTCAGGCTAAAAGGAATTCAAATCTATCCTTACTTGGACGACTGCCTGATTCTGGCTCAAGAAAAGGAAGACCTTCTACAGCATTTGGAATATGTCATAGCAGTGCTAAGATGCCTAGGGTATTCTGTGAACGAAATAAAGTCCAGTCTAGTACCCTCTCAAGACATGTGCTTTCTGGGTGTGAGACTGAATACTGCAGCCCAGATGGCCTTTTTAACCCCGGACAAACAAAAGAATCTTTCCAGTTACTTCCATCAACTATCTCTTCAGTCCGGGCTGACTGCAAGGACAGTCCTTCAAGCCTTAGGGTTCATGGCATCTTGTATTCTGGTGCTTCCCAATGCCAAACTGCATATGAGGAAGCTACAATGGTATCTCAAAAATCTGTGGACACAGCACTGCCAGGATTTGGACACTGTCATTCAAATAATACCTTGCATTCAAAAGGAATTTTTGTGGTGGGCTCAGGAATGTCAACTAAACAAGGGACTCTCTGTGACCCGGCCAGAGGCGAGTCAGATTCTAACGACAGATGCCTCAGACATTGCTTGGGGAGCTCATCTAAATGGAAAGTGGATACAAGACAAGTGGCCTGCCAGACTACAGCATCTACATATCAACATGAAAGAGATGTTAGCAGTCCAGTTTGCATTAATGGCTTTCAAGGAGTTACTTCTTCCAGGGCAGGTGTTGATTCTAACAGACAACACAACTGTCATGTGGTACATCAACAAACAAGGGGAACACATTCTTACCCATTGTGCAGGCGAGCAATGATTTTATGGGAGACTGCGCTCAGCTTGCAACTAACTCTTCAGGCAAGGTTTCTGCCGAGCACAGAACTCCCTAGCAGATGTGTTAAGCAGACAAATCATGGATCCCCACGAGTGGAAACTGGATCTTCATGTATTTCAAAATTGACAGTGTCATGGGGAACTCCAGACATAGATCTGTTCGCTTCTCCACTAAACCACCAGCTGCCAAAGTTTTGCACGAAGGATTTCATCACACAGCTTGGAAAATGGATGCTCTTTCTTTCAGTTGGAAAAATCTTCATGTGTATGCTTTTCCACCTCTGCCTCTTCTCCCAAAGGTGCTTCTAAAGGTCAGACAAGACAAGCCAAGGATGATTTTAATAGCTCCAGATTGGCCTCGCAGCACTGGTACCCATTACTGAGGAGTCTGGTAAGGAAGCCTCCATGGCCTTTACCCTTGATTCCACACCTGTTGTCTCAGAGGGACGGTCGTCTGCTCAATGTCAAGCTTCACTCTCTTCATCTAACAGCCTGGCATATTCTGTTTTGAAAGACAGCAGGTCTCGGCTTCCTCAACAAGTTTTAAATGTGATTATGGAAGCCAGAAGACCTAGTACAAGGAAAGTGTACGCAGAAAAATGGAAGAGATTTTTATTTTGGACTGCAGCAAAGAATTTGGAGATTTCGGAGCCTAATTTGAGTGTGGCTCTTCAATATCTTACTGAGTTATTGGACAAAGGTTTGTCTTTCTCTTCCATTAAGATTCATGCTGCAGCAATTTCAGCTCACTATGATTGTGACCCACCATTGTTTTCACATCCTTTGTTCAAGCAATTTCTTAGAGGGGCAAAGAATATAAGACCCCCACATAGAGCTCCTACTCCTGCTTGGGACCTCAATTTTGTGTTGGAGAAACTTACTCTACAACCTTTTGAGCCTGCGGCTACTGCTGAACTGAAATACTTGTCATGGAAGACTGCTTTTTTGTTGGCCATTACTTCTGCTAGAAGGGTTTCTGAGTTGCAGGCCCTTATGGCGGTTGAGCCTTTTTTGATTTTTCATAAGGATAGGGTATCATTACGTACTAATCCTTCCTTTATGCCTAAGGTGGTTTCTAGTGTGGCTTTAAACCAAACTATTCATTTGCCTACTTTTTATGCAGATCCCCAAAATAAAGGGGAAAAGATTTTGCACACTTTAGATGTACACAGGCAATTGTGTTATTATTTAGGCAGGACTAAGGATTTTAGGCAGTCTCAGCAGTTGTTTGTTTCTTTTGCTTTGAGTTCGCAGGGCAAGCCTGTATCAAAACAAACTATTTCTAGGTGGATTGGGTTTTGCATTGCATTTTGTTATTCCCATCATGGCAAGGAGATTCCAGCTGGGATTAGGCCTCATTCCACTAGGGCTACTGCCACTTCAACAGCATTTCTAAGGGGGGTGGCAACTAAGGATATTTTGGAGGCAGCTACTTGGAGTTCAGTACATACTTTCTCTAAGCATTACCACCTTCCTCTCTACTCTAAGTCTAGGGCTGGTTTTGCCACAGCTATTTTGCAAGGCATGTTATCAGCTCCTGCTTCCTTATGATTTGCCAGCCTCCCTTACCTCTGCTTTGGGATTCTACCCAATAGTTAGGACTGCAGCAATGTGGAATGAAGAACATAGTACAGTTTTGTACCTACCATAAATGTAGATGTTCGAGGATCCACATTGCTGCAGTCCAATTTACCCTCCCTCCCCTCTGTGTTTAGGGGTGGTTGTGTAGGTGAGGTTATATTCTGGTACCTTTGTATATGTTGTATATATTTTTGGTGCAGGTATGTTTGGTGTTTTTGGTTTTGGCCTTGTCTTTTTAGGGTCTTCTGACATCTGGGGCAAGAAAAGACTGAGGATATGACGTCGGTCATGCGCATTAGTACCCTGACGTACTGACGTCAGTCTAATGCGCCGTGACCGACGTCAGCCATATACTTTGGTATTCGGGCCGACTGGACAGCGGACTACCCAATAGTTAGGACTGCAGCAATGTGGATCCTCGAACATCTACATTTATGGTAGGTACAAAACTGTACTTTTATGCTAATGCTGAAGAGGACACTGCATTACTGGCTGGATGTTGCATTTTGTCTAGTTTCTACAGGTAGCTTGAATGACACACTGGAGTAGAGATATTTTTCTTCTATAATTCAATGAGATTACGAAAGGGCAATTTAACTTGTTTTTCTAAAGGCATGTCTGTTTTCTGCATTGCATTGCGTTTTCCTGAAGTTTATACGGTTGTTTTTCTTCACTGCCTACAATTGTTTGTTTATCACAGATAAATGAGTAGAGCATTAACATAAACATGTGTACAGCTATTTTGTATGAATTTACCAAATGCTTACAATACTTTTTATTGTAACTGATGTGCAGGGATTGGGAATTAGCACTTTACATGTGACTTATTTTCAGTTTACCTGAGCAGTGGTGATTTTTACTGTGTAGATTTGTACCATTTTCACTGTGGTAGCTATCTGTTTGTTTTGCTGTTGGTCTACTACTTTTAGTAATGCTGCTGTGGCTTAACATGCTATTAGATAAGGTCAGAATGCCACTGGCAGGAAGAGGTAGTGTTACTCAACTAGACCCACCTCCATCCCACACACCTCTGAGAACACATTACCTTTTATAGGTGTAATCCTCTTATTTCCTGCTTAGTGCTTTATTTCTCTGCCTAATTCCCCCCCTAGGATCTCTCTGGAATGTAACAAGGAAGTAAGGTAGGTTATGTCTATGCAATTCAGGCTATAGCAAGGTAACATATGCAATTCAGACTATAACAAGATAGCAAGCATTCCCTGCCATGCATTCTTCATCCTAGCCTTACAGAAGCTACTCTTCTGGCTGGGAACCTTATCCTATTTTATTGTGGTAACTATGCTGCCATGAAAAGTGTCAAAATATGTAGTTCAAATCTGCATAGTATAAGAAATGTTTTTGAAGCATGGCTTTTTGTTCAGAACCTAGATGTAGCGGTAGCCATGCATTCCTGGCTGTAGACCAATTTTGTCATACCTTAGTGAATTCAGCAGCATTGCAGACTCTTTACCAAAGAGAGCATCCAAGTAAAAGAACCAGACAATCTTATCTGATCAAGAAACCACTGCATATGGACTTTGAAAGTCACATAGCCCGTTCACAAAGGCTAATATACTGCTCATTTACTAGCTGCCTCCTTCCCTACATGACAGCAAAGCTAAGAAAATTCTGTAACTAGTGTTATGAAGACCCTTAACTGAATTTCAGTGCAGGAGCTCAATTTTCATGAGAAATCATATTCTGCAATGGGAAACAAAAAAATGTTCCTCCGTTTCTGAATCTTATGTAGTTTCACAACCAGCAAGACTTGACGTATCTTTGGCAAAGCAGTCTTCTTTAGATCGGTTCCACACTAAGAAGCATTCTACCTTACCAGCTACCCCTCCATATCTTAATTTTCTGTCATTGGTAGCACCATATTTATTGATCACTGCATTGTCTTGTCAGCTTTTGCCGAAACACCACACTGCCACAGCAAGGTTGTCTCTTACACAGCCTTTAACAAGAAGTAAACTTCAGCAGTGACTGACAGTTCAAGCAGGGCCGGCCTTAGCCAAAATGGCGCCCTAGGCGAAGTAGTGCTCTGGTGCCCCTTAAGCCCCACCCACACCATAGTCATGAAACCCCCCTATTTGAGCCACACCCACTCCTCAAAAAAGCCACTCCAGTCATTTCTTTAAATTATTTAAATGCATAGGAAGAATGACTGCATTACAAGGTATCTTTAACTGCAACTACCTCTGCATAGTATTTTCTACTTTAAGTACCAGAGCCAGATCATAGTCAGGGCCCTAAGCAGGGTAATAGACTGCCCCCCCAGAGCAGCCTTTCCTTCAGCAACCCCCTCACCCCAGCAGCAGCAGCCCCCTCCTCAGCCATTCCAGTGTTCTTTCTGCACCAAAGGCAATTATGCTACTAACATGCTTTCAGATTGTACAACACAGTGTGCTATTTGATAAACAAAAAACAGCTAGTTGCAAATAGAAACATTTACACTTGGAGTATGTTTTAAATTTGTAGTTGTGAACATTTTTCCAGTAAGTAATGAAACAAAATGTATGAACCAATAATGACAAAACTACCCACTTCAGAATATTTTAACCATAAAAGATATCTCAAACATCTGTCATTACAACTCACCACTATCAGTCCATAAGGACAATATCTGCAGAAGTAAAATTCATCTGAATAATTCTACATTAAAGAGATGTGTAACTAATGAAGAGGCTGTTACTGGCAAACAGCTTTACATTTCAGTATTTCATCTACAAATTCAGTGCCTGCTCTCCTTGAATAATTAATTGCCTACATTACATTAAAAAAAAATTGGTAAGCTGGTAATATTGCAATAGAGGATAACTGAGAAACCAACAAGTTCATAGTTACTAGGTGTCCTAAACAAAGGAGGGCACACTATGGAATACAGTACCCCTACCCCCCCTTAAAATGCACCAGATAATCATGCTTCCATACAGCTCAACCTCTTGGCACACGAAATCTGAACAAAGGCTAAAATAATGGGGGGACAAAGGCCCCCAACCAGGGGCAGATTATAAATATTGATCTGATATTGTTAATCCTCGTTCATTCCTTACGCATGGGTATTGGTTCCGAGCTCGGAACCGAGCCGGCCATTTTCTAAGCTCGCATCAGCTTCAAACTCTCGAGGTAAACTCTTACCCACAATCCCCCTCTCCCTGTTACCCCAGATTTTGTTTGCCGCATTGCCATCCGGTCGTGTCAAGCTACTTCTCTTGAGCTAAGTACAGTCAATTGTTGTTTAATTGCTTTACAAATTACTTTTCTGTTAGAAAAGTTGATATTTTATTGTCTCTTACCCTATCGCATCTAGCGTTCATAATTTCCTCAGGTTTTTCTGTTTTTTACTTACTACTTTTACCGCGAGGTATTTTCTCTTTACCATCATTGGTAATCTTTTTTTCCCTTTTCTCTCTCATACCTTCGGGTACTCTCTTGTACCATTTTTGGTATTTTTCTATTAATTAATATGGCAGATAAAAAAGGTAGTCCGGGGTTTAAGCGGTGTTCTGATTGTGGACACAAACTGCCTTCTTCTGATGCACACTGTTTGTGTGTTTATTGTTTGGGAGCTTCCCATTTATCTGTTGAACCACGCTGTACTATTTGTGAGAACTTTTCTAATAGAACTTTGTTAGGAAGGAAAAACAAGCTGATGCTGAAGGAACTTCTAAAATCTCCCTTTTCAGAGGCTATTTCTGGGTCGGAGGTCTCAACCCCTCCTAAAGCCCATAAGAAAATGGATGTTTCTACTAAGGCTAAATCCTTGCCTTCGTCCCCGGCAGGGGACTCTCACCAACCAAAACCTAAAAAGGCTAAATTTTCGGCTCCTTTTGGTGCCTAGACCTTTGGCGCCGAGGCCTTCGGCTCCATTAGTGATTTCGGCTCCATCCTCTCCTGCAGCCTTCTATATATCGGCACAGAGGGGCTCCTCGGTTCAGACCATTACCACTGTATCGGCACCGACCGTTCAGTCAGCGCTGACCTTGACCACGTCTGCTCCAAGATCTTCTTCGGAACCAAGGCCTTTATTGTTGACTCCAGTTTTGTCAGTTCCAGCTTCGGCACCGACTCCCACTTCAGCACCGATCCCTGTGTCGATGCAGACTATGACCTCGGCACCGATGACTTCTTTGATACAGACAACCGTAGTCCAGTCTTTCTCGGCACCGTTGTCCTCGGTGTGGTTAGATGAGATGGGTACCGAGTCTGCTTCTTCTGTGGACAGGCCTGTTTCTCCCTCCGTCTCTGTGAGGTCCACTAGAAGCCTTTCCGTACATGATGTGTTGCGTCTTGTGGACCAGGTACTGTTGGCCAGAGGTATCCCACCCCTCAGGAACTATCCTTCCTTGGGAGGTGATCACCCATCTCCAAAGACCCCTTCTTATTCTCCTCCTTCATTGTCTTTAAAGTCCATGGATATAGCACAGTCTTCCCCTTCTGTAGTTCCCTTTATGGATCTCACTAAGGAACCGCAGTTGCCTTCATGGCAGGAAAGTTTTGCTACGACCCAGGATGCCAGCTGTGACACGCATAGCTTGCTGCTCCACAGCCATCCAGGGACTCCGGGTCGGCAGGCTGAGCCACTTAGGGGAGGGCTGACCCCTGCCCTAGACATACACTCCTCTTCGGGTGGACCAGCCTTCCAACTGATGGAGAAGGCTTTCGCTGCTGCTGACTATACCGGACTGTCTATACCTCCGCCCTCTTCTGGTACACTGGTTCCACAAGTCGCATCTAGTGGACTCCGGTTGCAAGGGCCACAGGACATATTCCCTCAGGAATCCCCTTTTCCTCTGTCTTCTCCAGCTTCACCCGCTGAGGAGGTCCACCGGAAAAGTTTGTGTAAGAGGAAGCACATGGACTCCACAGAGGAGTCCCTCACCGAAGACACAAATTTCGATGCGGGGGAAGGATCCCCTCATTCACCCTCTGAGGTATCCTTTGGCGATATCCTCGAAATTCTGAAATAGAGAGGCGACTGGCAGTCCTCTAATCCGACCTTTGAGGAATCTGTGTTCCTGCAGGCCTTTCGCGCCGGGCCCCCTACCTCTTGGGTTACTCCTCCTGTCGATTAACTTGTCCGGCTCATCGTGCAGCATGTTTGGAAGGCTCCTGATACTGTCAAAGCTATTCCCTGGAGGCCAGATAAGATCTTGTTCCCTCCTGCTTCGGATCCCCATTGGTCCAAAGGTCTTCCTGTGGATGCTTTGGTGGTGGCGGCCGCAACAAAAAAGGATCTGGTAGAAGAAGAAAGCCAGACTGTCCATCCACCTAACAAAGAATCTCGGGCCCTGGACAGGATAGGGAAGCGCACATTTGCTTTAGCGACCTTTTCTATCAGGTCCCTGAATTATATGGCACATTTCACCAGGCTTCAAAGGGATCTGGTTTCTGAGCTCTCTGAAACCTTGGCTGGTTCCTTGTCTGATGAGGTCCGTGACAAAGTGGCCTGTCAGCTGGCCACCATTGAATCTATATGTAACTCCTCTATGCGACTGATATCTCACGCATCAGAAGGAGCAGCGGGTTCAGCTGCGGTCTTGAGATGACACAACTGGATGCGCTTGTGCAACTTCGTGGAACCCTTTAAGTCTTCTTTTCTTAATGACCCCATTGAGCCCTCCTTGTTGTTTGGGCCCAAAGTTAAAAGCACACTGGCCAGATGCGAACAGGAAGGAAAGACCCTTTCTGCCATAGGTGTCCGTTATTCTTCCCCTCAACGTGCTTTCTCTGAAAACCAAAAGAGTGGGAAGATATGGTTCAAGAAATCAGAGTCCTTTCCGTGACACACGGGCCGAGTTCTCCCTCAGAGGCAGAGGGGGAAACTCGCAGGGAAGACTCTCCTTTCGGGGCAGAGGGGGACTGCGTAACCAGGGTTCCAGGGATTCTTTCCTTGGTCAATCCTACCAGCGCTCCTGAAGAGCGGCCCAACTCCTTTCCTCTGGAGGTGGTTGGGGGACGTTTCTCGTTGTACCCTTCTGCCTGGCTAACCATCACCACCGATTCTTAGTACAAAGGATCATAAGCAGAGGTTATCATATCCCCTTTGATCTTTGTCCTGTCCCTTCAAAAAATCTTCCTGACGTTTCACCCATTTAAAGGGAAGAAGCAGCACTAGAGATAGAAAAGCTGCTAAGAAAGAGAGTTATCCAAATAGTCCCTCCAGACCAGATAGGATCCAGATTCTACTCAAGACTATTTTTGGTGCCAAAGAAAACCGGGGACTGGAGACCAATTTTGGATCTCAATGTATTGAACAAGTTTGTGAGAGTACAAAAATTCCGGATGGTCACAATACAGTCTATCCTCCCGCTGTTGGAAAAAGATGATTGGATGTGCTGTATAGATCTTCAAGATTCGTACTACCACATAAAGGTGGACAGGCCATCAAGAAGATTTCTGCACTTCCGTGCGGGAGCCGCTCACTACCAGTTCAGAGTACTGCCCTTCGGGCTCTCTACAGCACCCAGAGTGTTCACAAAGTGCATGGCGGTTGTCACAGCTCACTTGCGACTTCAAGGATTCCAGGTGTTTCCATACCTAGACTACTGGCTCATTTCCGCCCCCTACCAGACATCTACTGGAAGAAGCCCTGGCATACTCTCTCCTCGCTGCTCAAAGGCTAGGCATAACCATAAACTGGCAGAAATCCAATCTCACCTCATCGCAGTCGACAGAATTCATAGGGGTTATCTTGGACACAAAAAACTGCAGAGCTGCTATTCCAGAGCACAGATTTCTAAGGATAAAGCAACAACTAATTCCAATCCTTTCAAAGGAAGAAAATCCATGGCTCACTCGGTTCTACAGCTGTTGGGTTCCATGGCAGCCTCCATCACCATTGTTATTCTGGCCAGGTTTCACATGAGGCTTCTACAATGGCTACTGCTCACCCAATGGTATCCTTTTTCAGCCATGATTCAAGTAACCCACAGGTGCAAACAGGATTTAAATTGGTGGATGACACACAATCTCTCACAATGGTCTCGCCCCTTCTCCCCCCAGCAACCCAAAGCCACAGTGACCATGGACACCTCCCTGATGGGATGGCGGGGGCTATATCAGGGACAGACAGTCCAAGGCACTTGGTCCCAACTGGAGGCCCATCTGCATATAAATGTTCTAGAGCTGAGGGTGGTGCTTCTGGCGTTGCAAGCATTCCATCCCCTGCTGCCGTCTGGGACAATTGCGATTCAGACAACATGGCGGTGGTCTGGTACATCAACAAGCAAGGTGGAACCAAATCTTACCCCCTTTGTCGAGAGGCCATGAGGATATGGCAATGGGCGATGGCTACCAACCATTTTCTTCTAGCAACGTACTTTCCCGGGAGTTCCAGCGTTATAGCAGACAGACTCAGCAGGTGCATTCTTCAACCTCACGAGTGGTCCCTGAATCCCTTGATAGCGACGGAGATCTTCCACCGCTGGGGCCGTGCTTGCTGCAACCTCTTTGCATCCCCGACCAACTACAAATGCAGTAACTACTTTGGCCTGATTCCCCATCTGGGACAGTCACACAGGGACGCTCTAGTCCATGATTGGCCCTCAGGTCTTCTTTATGCATTTCCACCCTTTCCGCTCATTCCCCAGTTTCTGAAGAAAGCTCGGCGGTTGAAGAGCAAGGTGATCCTCATAGCACCATATTGGCCTTGACAGATTTGGTTCCCCTCACCTACTAGATCAACCATGGATTCTTCATCCAACCCTGGAGTTGATCTCACACCCACAGAACCTGATTCAACCCAGCCTGAACAGCCTGAAGCTAATGGCTTGGCTACTCCAATTCCCCTGATTGCCAGGCAGAATAATCTTTCTTTACCAGTACGTGATATTCTCATTGCTTCTCATAAGTATTCCACTAGAACTACTTATCTGAGCAAGTGGAAAAGATTTACCTGTTGGCTGAAAGATAAACAAGTTAGACCCCTTTTCAGCACCAGTGTCGTTAATACTAGACTATCTGGCCGACCTGTTTCAATCTGGTCTATCGGCCTGTACCATTAGAGTTCATTTGGCTGCAATTTCTAATTTTCATGAAGGTGTCCAAGATTTCTCTCATGTCCCATAAATTGTGCAAGACCTTCTTAAAGGTGTGAATCATCTGAAGCCACCTTTTAGAGAACCTATTCAACCATGGGATTTATCATTAGTTCTACAAGCTCTGACAATGCCACCTTTCGAACCTGCCTCTTCTTGCGACCTCAAGTATTTGTCATGGAAAACCTTGATCTGAAGTAGTTAACTTCATTTGTCAGCACCTTTGGGAATCGGATCCGACCTCTGATCCGAGCCGGCAATCTTTCATAGCTTAGATCCGAGCTCCTAGCTCCTCCCCTTCACCCATAATCCCCTGCCATCCCTGACTGACCCCAGATCTAGTTTGCCGCTTTTCTTGTCAGCAGCTAGGTTTTTGAGCTCCTGGTATCGCAGGGTTTTTGTAAGAGAGATTTCTCTTTTTTCTTATCCCCCTTAACTGTGTTTGAGTGTTGTGTTCAGGTTCCTTTTTTGGTGTAAAACTTCCTAGTTTAAACTCTTTAGTTAAACTTTCCCTCCCTCCCCTTCGCTGGTCGTTAGTTTTTGTGTGTTGTGTGTCTGGGGCCTAACGAGTGGGTTTTCTTTAGGATGTCTGAGGCCCCAAAACCCATCTTTTCTAAGTGCACCGAGTGTGGCCATAAGCTCTCCCCAGCGGATGGCCACACTCGGTGTGTACGGTGCCTTGGGGTTGAACACCTTTCCTCTGGGTGTACTATCTGTGCGGCTTTCAACCCCAGGGCACTGAAGGACCAGAGGTCGAAGTTAATCCTAGCGGGACTTTTACCCCGGATTCAGCTTGCCTCCGGTGCTTCTGTGGCCTCCTCCCCGGCTTCGGCGGCGGCCACTCCTGCCTCTCTCCCTCCAGTCGGGACTCAAACTTCCATTGCAGCGCCGAAGGAGAGGGAGGCCAGGAAAGAAAAAAGGAGGGAGAAGCACCACAAGCGGTAGGCCGAGGCCTCCGCTTCGGCCCCCGGCTAAGCGGTCTTCTCCCTCCAGGGCTTCTAGGTCTCCTCCTTCCCGACTCCGGTCTCTGTGCTTCTCACTGGGCCCCGAGGAGGAGGAGACCCGATCGCATCGAGGTCATCAAGGCGGCACTCCCGGCCAGCCGCGGTGGCCTCTTCGAGATCAACTCGCAGTCTTTCCGATGCAGATTTGGACCGGATGATGCAAAAGTTTCTCCAGGCCCAACTGCAGATGGGAGTGCTCCTGCCTCCCCCCCCCTCTGGGGGGGAGCTTGACACCCTTCTTTGCTCCAATAGCTCCTTCTCCGACCCACTTCCCGGGTTCGGAGCCGAGCAGCCTTGGAGCCGGGGGTGGGTCGGCACCAACAGTATCGGGTACTTCGGCGCCGACTCTTCCCTCGAGCCTGTCGAGTCCTTTTTTGTCGGATCCGGGCTCTCGGAGCCGTGGGCTGAGCATCGGATCCGAGGGAATCAGTGTGTCTTCGGCTCCGTCTAGGTCGGAGCATACTGGTCCGTCGGATCCGATGGCTTCGGTGCCGACCCCGATCCGTCCATCGGATCAGAGTGAGGGTTTGCTCTCGGATCCCAGAGAGAGCGGCTCTCCCTCGGCTTTCGATGTGGTGGAGAGGGCACTGTCGAGTGCTTCCAGGCCCCCAGTCCTTGCTTCGGCTCCACCCCGCACTCCCTCTCTGTTGGGTCTGGCTTCCAGCACCCGGCCCCAGGGACAGCCTGCTTCAATGTCCCAGGTCGTTCCCTTGGAGCAGGACGTGACTGGTGAGACGTCCTTAGACAGCCCCCCCCAAGGACGTCCCTCACAAGCGAAAGTGCAAGAGGAGGCACGTGGACTCCCCCGAGTCCTTGACAGATGACACGGATTTGAATGAAGGGAAAGGCTCCGCTAGGTCACCCCCCGAGGGTGTCTTCTTCGGCGACATCATGGAAATGCTCAGGATAAGAGGGGGGGTGGTCTGCCCCCAAGGCTTCCTCGGACGAATCCATGTTCCTGGAGACATTCGAAGCAGGCCCATCTACCACTTGGGTGTCCCCTCTGCCCGACCCCTTAGTGGACCTTATTACCACTAGGGCGTGGAAGGAGCCGGACACTGTGGAGCCAGTCCCCAAACGCCCAGACAAGATACTTAGTCCCCCCTCCGAGAGGTCCCATTGGAGCAAGGGTCCCCACGTAGATGCCATGTTGGTGGCGGCGGCCACCAAGGGGGAATTAGCTCAGGAGAGCCCCTCGGTCCATCCACTGAGCATGGAGTCCCGTTTGATGGACCGTTTAGGGAAGCGGGCTTTTAGTTCAGCGACCTTTTCGGTGAGGTCTCTGAACTACATGGCACATGTTATTCGACTGCAGCGGGACCTTATCAAAGAGTATGCTGCGTCGCCCCCGGAGTCCATGTCGGTGGAGGACAAACGGTTGTACTGCACTCGAATGGCCACTCTCAGGTCCATATCTAACACCTCTATGTGGCTGTTCCACGCCACGGTGGGAGCTGCTAGAGCCAGCGGAACAGGCCTCGTCATGCGGCGTCAGGACTGGCTCCGGCATTGCGATTTCGCGGAACCCTTCAAGGCGTCATTTGCGAATGCCCCTTTCGATGGTTCTACCCTGTTTGGCAAGACTGTTTGTGAGACTTTGGTCCAGAGCGAAAAGGATGGGAAGACGTCGTCTGCCATCGGAGTCCATTTCTCTGCTCCCCAGAGGTCCTTCTCCAAGAACCAAAAGGGACAGAAGAAGATGTGGTTCCGGAAGTCGCAACAATCCCAGTCCACTCCGGACCCCCAGTCCTTCCGTGGCAGAGGAGGACAGGGTGGACGCCGCCCTAGAGGCAGAGGGGGCCCGAGGAATGGTGGGTCCAGAGAAGCTTTCTCTGACCGGCCCACCCAGCAACCTTGAGGGGTTGCCTGACTGCTCCTCTCTGGAGGCAGTGAGGCAGTCGGGGGACGTTTTTCGAGGCACCTGGCAGCTTGGGAGTCCATCACAACAGACCGCTGGGTGCTTCGCATCATATCCAGAGGATACCATATTCCCTTTTCTCACATCCCTCACCAACCCAAACGCCTCCCCGATGTCCCACCCGATCAGAGGGAGGCTGCAGCTGTGGAAATTCAGCAGCTCTTAGGAAAAAGAGCCATCCAAAACGTCCCCCCAGACCAGTCCGGATCGGGTTACTACTCCAGGTTCTTTTTGGTGCCAAAAAAGATGGGGGACCTAAGGCCAATCCTCTATCTCTCCCTCCTGAACCTGTCAGTAACCAAAGAAAAGTTCCGGATGGTCACCCTTCAATCCATTCTCCCCCTGTTGCGGGAGAGCGACTGGATGTGCTCGATAGACCTCAAGGATGCATATTACCACATATTGATGGACAAACAATCCAGGAGGTTTCTCCGCTTCCAGCTAGGAGCCAGTCATTATCAGTTCAGGGTCCTTCCCTTCGGTCTCACCTCAGCCCCCAGGGTGTACACCAAGGTATTAGCAGTGATAGCGGCCCACCTGAGGCTTCAGGGAATGCAGGTGTTCCCATACCTAGACGACTGGCTCCTGACCGCCCCAACAAGGCATCTACTCTGCTCAGCCAGGAATTACTTTCTCCACCTTGCTCTCCGGCTGGGGATCACCGTCAACACAGACAAATCCGTTCTCAACACGACTCAGGTGATGGACTTTATCGGGGCCAGATTAGACACCAACAACTTGCTAGCCTTCTTAACCACCGAACGACTTCACACCCTGAGACTTCATGTGCGGGCTATTTTACTATCGTCGGCTCCCCCGGCGGGATTGGCCCTGAGGGCGCTGGGCTCCATGGCGGCCGCAATTACCCTGCTCCCCACGGCCCGCTTGAATATGAGGGTTTTGCAGTGGACTCTCCAAGTCCAATGGTCCTTCCGTCGATACCCTCTCAGTCACCCCATTCCCTTCAGCAAGGCTTGCAAAAGGGCTTTCGCATGGTGGTTACAATCATTGGACCTCCAAGCAGGATGTCCTTTCTCCATGGCCCCTCCTCTCGCCACTGTGACCACGGACGCCTCTCGCCTCGGGTGGGGGGGGCATTATGCGGGCAGGACGGTCCAAGGCACGTGGAACGATACAGAGACCTCATTGCATATAAATGTCCTAGAGATGAGGGCAGTGCTGTTGTCTTGCAAGCACTTCAGAGCCTTCTTCCTACAGGAACAGTTGCAGTTCAGTCAGACAACATGTCGGTGGTCTGGTACATCAACAAACAGGGGGGAACCAGGTCCTACCCACTCTGTCGAGAAGCTATGAGAGTGTGGGAATGGGCGATCTCCACCAACCGCTTTCTTATTGCAACGCACATTCCGGGATGGTCCAACATCCTGGCGGACAAACTCAGTCGCACCATTCTGTCTCCTTACGAGTGGTCTCTCAATCCCCAGGTAGCGACGCAGATATTTGCCGTATGGGGATAACCCTGTTGCAATCTTTTCGCCTCTCTTTCAAACACGAAATGCAACAGCTACTTCACTGTAATTCCCCCCGCCGGGGAATTCCCGAGAGACGCTCTGGTGCATGCTTAGCCTCCTGGTCTACTCTATGCTTTCCCTCCTCTACCTCTGATGCTGAAGCTTCTACAGAAAGCCAGTCGGTTGGGGAGCAAAATGATCCTCATTGCCCCATTCTGGCCTCGTCAAGCTTGGTTCCCTTACCTCTGGTCTCATCTGGTGAATCCACCTTGTATTCTAGATCCCCTCCCGTATCTGATTTCCCACCCCCTAGGCCTCCCAGTCCCGAACCTGGACAATCTCAAGCTTACGGCTTGGTTGCTCCAGTTCCACTTGTAGCTAGGACTCCCGGTATCTCCTCCCCAGTTAAAGCTATCCTAGTAGCAGCACACAAGCCCTCTACTAGGAAAGTCTATAGGAGTAAATGGAAACGTTTCTCTATATGGGCGGAGCATCAGAACCTAGACCCTTTCACAGCTCCGTTGCCTGCCATCTTGGATTTCCTTTCAGGGCTTTTTCATCAGGGGGCTAGCTGTTCCACAGTCAAAGTTCAACTAGCAGCTATCTCTCATTACCACGTGGGACATGAATTGGGTCCATTGATCACCACAAAGTTATGTAAGACCTTTCTGAAGGGCACCTTCCTACTCAGACCTCCAATAAAGGAAGTAGTGCCTCCCTGGGATTTGACTTTAGTACTTCAGGCCTTGACAGCTCCCCCCTTTGAACCTGCAGCTTCAGCTGATCTCAAACATTTGTCATGGAAAACAGCCTTTCACGTCACTATTACTTCAGCTAGGAGGGTTTCTGAACTTCAAGCCCTATGTGTAAAGCCTCCTTACTTGACCTTCCACAAGGATAGGGTTTATCTCAGGACCAGTCCCTCGTTCCTTCCTAAGATCGCTTCCGAGGCAAATATTAACCAATCCATTAATCTGCCAGTTTTCTTTCCTGAATACCAGAACAAAGGAGAATACAAACTACATTCTCTAGATGTGCATAGACAGCTGTGTTTTTACATTCATAGAACGGCTGGTCATAGACAATCTGACCAGTTGTTCGTCTCCTTTGCAAAATTTAATTTAGGCAAATCTGTGTCGAAGGTCACCTTGTCGAGGTGGATTTCACAATGCATCCTTTTGGCTTATGAAAGTTCTGGCAAGCCCGCACCTCAGGGAGTCCGTGCCCACTCTACTTGGTCCATGTCTACTTCTGCAGCCTTTCGGTCTAGAGTACCCCTGGATGATATTTGCTCAGCAGCCACTTGGGCTTCACTTCATACCTTCATCAACCATTATAAATTGGATATTATCTCTCGAGGGAGAGCATCCTTTGGCTCTGCAGTGCTCCGGAACATCCTTCCATGAAGGCCGCCCAAGGTACAGGTAGCTGGGGACTCTGTCCCAAAGGTGCTGACAAATGAAGTTAACTACTTCAGATTAAGAAGTTATGTACTCACCATAACGTTCCATCTGAGTAGGTAGACTTCATTTGTCTGCAACTGTCCCACCCTCCTTCCCCCTGACCTTCGGATGTTATTTGGCCAGAAGTTTTCACTCTGCCCTTTAAGGAAGGTAGTTAGTTTCCTTTTTCAGCCAAATTGGTTATAGGCAAACTTGATCTGAGGTCAGTCAGGGATGGCAGGGGATTATGGGTGAAGGGGAGGAGCTAGGAGCTCAGATCTAAGCTATGAAAGATTGCCGGCTCGGATCTGATTCCCAAAGGTGCAGACAAATGAGGTCTACCTACTCAGATGGAACGTTATGGTGAGTACATAACTTCTTATTTTTGGTCGCTATTACTTCTGCCAGACGTATTTCTGAACTTCAAGCTTTATGTATCAAGAGTCCATACTTGATTTTCCATAGAGATAGAGTGTCTCTGAGAACTAATCTGTCATTTCTGCCTAAAGTGATCTCTGAAATGTCCATTAATCAAGTCATTGAATTACCAGTTTTCTTTCCCAATCATTCAAACAGAGGAGAGTAGGAGAGTATTGCCTACATACCCTAGATATAGACAGGCAAATCCATTTTTACTTGAACAGGACTAAACCCTTTTGTAAATCTGAACAGTTATTTTTGGCCTTTTCTGGACCTAGATTAGGATCTGCTGTTGCTAAGGTCACATTAGCTAGATGGTTGAAGGACTGTGTGACCTTTATTTACACACAACGTAATATCTCGTTGCCTACTACCATGAAAGCTCATTCAACAAGGTCGGTGGCAACTTCTGCTGCCTTCCATGCTAGAGCTTCTTTACATGACAGAAGTAAACAGCAGTAAAATATATAGCAGCACAGCACATACCGGTCCAGTACCAGGCAGGAATTAAATTAACAGTCAGCCGCGACTTATCAAAATTAAGCAAAACAGTTATAGAGGAATTAAATTAACAACTGCAACTTGTTAAATACAGCAGGGACTAGTACTAATGTATAATATAGCAGCACATACCAGCACCAGCCAGACAATTAAGCAAAGCAGAGGAATTAAATTAACCGCCATATTCTTCTCTTTTGCCTTAAGGGTCTGCCCCTCGTGAAGCTGACGTCATTGCACCCTTCACGTGGGGGGGAGGGGGCACTCCCTCCCCTTAGCCCTATGGTTCCAGTGCCTAATGCCCCTCCCCCTCGGCCTATGGTTCTGCTGCCCATATAATTAGAAAAGTAAATTAAAATGAATAAATTAATACCTGCCCTTAACACGGCCAGCCTGTATGCCACCCTAGGCGGTTGCCTACTTCGCCTATGCTTAAGGCCCGGACATGGGTTCAAGTATCACATCACAGACTGACTGTACTATAACAGTTCAGTACTTCCTTAACGTGATGTTATCGCTACGAGATAGACATTTAAAGACATTCTGTGGTTTTAGATAACTCTGAATTACCACTGAACTTAAAGAACCCTTTGCTGCTTGCAGTGCAGACTAGTTGAAATGCAAATTAACTTTACAACAGTTGATCCATAATTAAAGAATTGGAGTACAAAAAATAAATAAATAACTCACCTAACACAGTATAGCCACATTTCATGAAACAGTTGTCCCTTCTTGGCAGCTCATGGGGATTCTGGTGAGAAATAAGAAACCTGGCAGGAAGATCTGAACATTCTCAGCATAGCATTCTCCAGTTGTTGAACCACAACACTTAGTTGAAATATGTGATCAGTTATTTGCATCACATTTAAGTAGGAGCCACAAGTAGTTCTAAGATAAACAGGAAATTACAGTACAGAGTATCTTTGGCTTCTCCACTCACTACATTTCATAAAATGCTCCTATCACATCCAAAGGAAATTGCTGTCTAAACAGTCCCTAGCTGTGGGTGTGCAAGATCTGATGGCCTATCCTGAATTTCCTAGGGCAGTCGCCACCTTTATTTTCATCCCACAGAAGTATCAGCTCAACACCTCTCTTTCTTAAGATGTGATCCCAGGGTTGTGGAAAATATCTGTCATCATTCCTCCATTTAAAACATTCCTTTGATTCACTTGTTTGACCTGAATCCTGGAAAGCTGTTGCCCCCTCTCACCTTTGTGGAAAATATACACAAAAAAATCAGCTTTTTAAAATTAAAGTAACATCTTGAAGCCTGTGACCTGTGCTTTTTAGCCAGCAACATGGCTTCTGGCAAGAGCTTAGTACAAGAGCTTCTGGCAAGAGCTTCTAGATAAAAGCGCTAAACCAAGGTGTGTCTCCGTAGTACTTGTCAATAAAAAAGAAACGATCAGTGGTTATCTGGTATTCTGTTATTTTTTCTAGCCTTTGGGCTTGAATCTTGAAGTGCAATAGTTGTATACAGGAATTTTATTTGTTTAAGAGCTTAGTACAGTCACCCTACTAATAGCTCTCACATATAACCTGCATAGACACAGAACAACTCTATTCTCAGTGTTCTTTTAAATCAGTGGACTGTACTACTTGGTTAAACAGCTGTCAGTCTGTGGACTGAACTCCTGTATCCTAAGGAAATTAGTTGCTTTTCTATCATAGAACCTTCCATATAAAATATGGACAGGGTAAATCATCATTCTTAGAGTCATATGTAAGTAGTAGGCTAGCTGCCCTTGTGGATCATTTTCCCTTTTGGTGTTTGAGTTAACGTTTACTGTCTGCTGTTAGGTTGGCCTTAGCCATCCATGGTTGATAATTTGTGTATTACCACTCGTGAGACTAACAGGGGGCCATACCATCAATAAATTGAGGGAACCCATGCATGGGATAATGCACTTAAGAGCGATCTCTGTCCATTAGTACCACAGAGAGCAGTCCTGGGATACATTTTCTGTTCCTTTATACATAAATCCAAGGGCAAGGATAAACTTTGTTTTACATAGATGGTGGGGGGGGGGGGGGGGGGCTGTTCCAGAGACGTAATATCCTTGGACTTTTGGTGGCATTTAGTTTCAGTCTATGATTCTAGCATCAGTTATTTGTTTGGGACAAACCTTCCTGCAGGATGGCTAAGACATTTGGGAATTCAATAACTGATCCTAACTTGCCAGAGGTTGGTATTAGCTTTTATTTCAGAGAATTATTGTTGTAACTCATGACTTAGACATACGTTTTACTTCAAATGTTGTCTTAATTTAATGTTATATTTTTACTCTCTATATTTACTTGTTCAGTATTTTATCTATATGCTCCCTATTCTTCCTGTCTTGTTTACCACTGTCTTTCTTTCATTGTATTTAATGCTGTTTGTAATGATGTTTGATTTGTATTATTTTATTGTAAATTTCTATGTACTGAGTTTGGAGAGTTTCTCTCAGGGCCTCTGCTGAAAACGGGCAATCTTGCCCAGTCAGACTTTTCCCGGTGAACAAATGTAAAATAAACAAGTAAATAAAACAGAAGAGGTCCCAGCACCAAACCTTGGGAGACTCCACTGGCAACTGGTCTCTTTGTGGTGGCTGCTTTTCCTGTTTTGATCTCCTGCATCCTATCTGTAAGCCAGTTGGCAATCCAGTAGATAACACAGAGGTTTATTTCCAGTTTGTTTATCCTTTTTTAAACTATGCTTCAGTGAGTGATTGTGTCAAAAGCCTTAAACAGGTTGAAGTATGCAGTGTGTATTCTTTTACCATCCTCCATTGCTTTGGTGATCTTTACCAAGAAGTCCACCAGGCTGAGTAAGCATGACTAGCCCTTGAATCCAGACTGGGATGGGTCCTGTGTTTGGAGGATGTTCATGTTTCACTGTTGCAGTCATCACACTTGGGTTATCTGCATGCAGGTAGCCCTCAGTCGGCCTGAATACCAGAGACTTTGTATTTCTGCATCAGATGCTGTCGCTCCAGGACTGACGTCACGTCATTAGGGGTATAAAAACAGGCATCCGATACCATTACATCAGTCTTTCTTGCCGAGGAGCCCGAAGCAGTTCGCAAGTGCCGGTCGGCCGCTACCTGAATTTTTGTTTACAAATTGATCCTAAATAATCCTGAAGTCTTCTAAAGCTAAGTACCCCATTGGCGATTCTTTATTCTTGCTCTAACCGATGTCAGTAAAAGTTAACAATTGTCTTGCCTGTGCATAGCAATAGCCCACAGAGATTTTCATTCTTACTGTGTCACCTGTTTAGGCCCAGACCACGACATCCCTCGCTGTCATTTTTGTGCCTTGTTTAATGCTCGAACCATTCATTGTCGAGCTCTCTTTGTCGCTAAATTCTTTCGCTGTCGATCTCCGTATTCTGAAATGGCTTCGGTAAGCCATCTGACTACCGATATTCCAAAAAAAGTAAAGACAGAGACAGACCACATAGGTCCAAAACTGCCGACGACACTTCCGTTAAGCTAGTCGCCAGTCTGCCGGTACACAGAGAGGTGCTTTCACAGCTCCTGATGCCCGCTTCAATGGATTAGCATGCCTCTACCGAGACCCATTCGGAGTCCAGTATGCCGCGAGACTTCGACTATGGAACCCGCGGATGTCTCTACCTTGGATGGGTCCAGAGCCGCTGTCCAGGCACCGGCTTCTGAGGCAGTTCTTCGCTCAACCGATGTTTGAATCAAACCAGCGACTTCTTTTTTAACCAAAACTACCGAGTTTCTTAGGCGCAGAGCACGCACTGCGCCTAGAAAATCAGTGACCAAAGTGCATGCACCTGCTCCCATGCCACAAAAACAAATGCTTAGAATGGCCGAAGACCTTATTATGCTTATTAGGGGAAGGCAGCCTTCTCCTGCTAAGAGACTAAGAGTACAGCCCCCTTCAGCTTCTACAGAAAAGGAGTCCGATGATTCTGAGATTTCTGATTATGAAGACATGCCCTTATCTGTTTATGAGGATTCCGATGCAGAGGACTCTATTCCCACTGCCTCCCCTCCCGAGGATTTTTCTTTTAGTGAAACCTTGCATACCATCCTCAGTCCAAAAAGAGACTCAGAGAATTTCTAGAGTTGCCTCAGCACAGGCCTTTAGCAATACCCCCTGTCCTGGATTTGTGGATGATGTTTTTATGGAATCCAGTCTTACTCCTGACACTTTACCTCCTGCCCCTAGGAAACCAGACAGGTACTACAGAGTACCTGACACTCACAAATTTCTTTTCAAGAATCCTACTGCTGACCCAGAGACCATTTCCCAGGGGCCTAAAGGTATCAAGGCTACTACAGCCAAGAATCCCACGCCTTCGGACAGGGATTCCAGAGCTTTGAACAGATGGGGTAAGAAGGTGTATACCTCTGCAACTCTTGCTATTAGGGCATTGAGTTGTCGGTTTCACATGCTGAAGTATCAGCAACATATTATGGAACTTATTAAACAAAAAGTGTCAACCTATCCAGACTGTGCATAAAATAAAGAATTGCAGGAGCTTATGCACTCTGCAAGCCAAGTCAGCAAGCATACTTTACAGTGTGGCTTTGATGCCCTAGAAGCATCTTGCCGGGCAGCAGTCACTGGATCTGTACTGGGAAGACATGCTTGGCTGAAGGAGCAGACCTTGCCAGACCATGTCAAATCAAAGTTACTAGACGCTTCTTTGAATAAAGACGGCCTGTTTAGCTCAAAAGCAGAAGAGGTTCTTAAAAAGGTGGAAGGAAAAAGCTAAGTCTGTGCAGACTGTTAAAGAATTCTTACAAGTGCAATCCCCTAGCTTCAGTAGGCATTGCCCTTCCAACCACTGGTCCTTTCCAGCCCCCTCCAGGCCTTCTCAAACCAGACCCAGGGGAAACAGACCACCCAGACTGCAGTCTCAGGGTATGCAGAGATCTAAGCAATGGAGTGCCCCCACTCCTAAAACAGTGGAGTAGTAAGCCAACTCCTTACGGAAAAAGCTCACAATGACTTGTTTACTCCACTCCCCAGCCCTGCCCTTTGCTTGTGCCCCTAGGAGGAAAACTTGCCCTCCATGAAAAAACTGGATGGCCATCACCCAAGACCAGTGGGTCCTCAACATTGTATCCCAGGGGTACAAATTTTATTTCCATACTCTGCCAACCCCAAGCGGGTTTCCAGACCTTCCTCCAAACCAGTGGGCAGAGGCCCAAAACCAAGTACTTTCCCTGCTCAATATCAGAACTATTCATCTGGTTCCAGTAGAACAGAGGGGTCAAGGATTCTACTCCAGACTCTTCCTGGTACCCAGGAAAGAGGGCTCTTGGCACCCAGTCCTGGATCTTTCAATTCTCAACACCTTCCTGGTGGTACCAAAATTAAAAATGGTTACCCTGCAACAATTTCTTCCTATGCTAGCCAAGAATGCCTGGTTAGTCACCCTAGACATAAAAGAAGCCTATCTGCACATCCCCATAAGGGAGTCATGCAGGAAGTATCTACGTTTAAGGGCAGGATCTATGCATTATCAGTTCTCTGCACTTTCCTTTGGCTTATCTTCTGCGCCTAGAGTATTCACAAAATGCCTGGCTCCAGCCGTTGGATACTGCAGTCAGAGAAATATCCAAATTTACCCGTACTTGGACGACTGCCTGATTTAGGCGGACAGTCAGGAACTGCTGCTGCAGCACCTGACATTTGTGAAAAACCTTCTCACTTCCTCGGGGTACACCATCAATGAAAAATCCAAACTGGTACCCAGTCAAATGATTGTATTCCTGGGAGCAAACTTGGACACAACTTCCCAGATGGCATTCCTCACTTCCGAAAAACAAGTCTGTCTGACAGACTATTTCAAACAAATGGCCACCAGAACCCAGCTATCCGCAAGAAAAATACTACAAGCCCTAGGGTTAATGGCCTCATGTATACTGCTAATTCCAGATGCAATACTGCATATGAGGAAACTTCAATGGTACTTAAAAAGTCTTTGGTGCCAACCTTCTCAGGACCTGGAAACAGTCATTCCTATCATACCCTGTCTAAGGACAGAGTTCCTTTGGTGGACAGAAGCATGCAACCACAACAAGGGACTACCATTTATTCAAACCCATGCCCAGACCCTAACCACAGATGCATCAGACTATGCCTGGGGACACACATGGGCGGCAAATGTATTCAGGGCCACTGGAGCCCAAGTCAAATTCATCTGCACATCAACCAAAAAGAGATGCTAGCTGTACAGAATGCCCTGACAGCCTTCAGATCCAAATTCATCTGCACATCAACCAAAAAGAGATGCTAGCTGTACAGAATGCCCTGACAGCCTTCAGATCCCTACTCTTTCCAGGACAACTGCTAATAAAAACAGACAACACCACAGCTATGTGGTCCATCAACAAACAGGGGGGAACCCACTCCTACCCACTCTTCAGGTTAGCCATGGCCCTGTGGAACATGTCCTTGGACATTCAAGTCCATCTGCAAGCTCAATTCCTGCCAGGTAAACAAAACACACTGGCTGACGACTTAAGCAGAAATCTCCTAGACCCACACGAGTGGCAACTAGAGCTCAGCACCTTCAACTTTCTGATTCAGAAATGGGGTCCCCAAAGGTGGATCTCTTTGCCTCCCCCTACAACCACCAGCTCAGTAAATTCTGCACCAGGAATCCTCACAGCAGGGCCTGGAAAGTGGATGCCGTATCTTTTCAGTGGGTAAATCTCTCAATCTATGCCTTTCCCCCTCTGCCCCTTCTCTCAAGAGTATTACTCAAGATAAAACAGCACAGACCAAGGACAATTCTGATTGCACCGGACTGGCCACGCCAGCACTGGTACCCACTCCTGCATAGCCTGTCACTGGTTCCACCGTGGCACCTACACCAGAACCCAACCCTGCTCGGGGACAGATTTTGCATCCACAACTACAAACCCTAAATCTTGCAACCTGGCTTATTCCTTGAATTCTCCCCCAGCAACCCTAAGCAAGCAGGTGCTGGATGTCATTCTTGAAGCCAGATGACCCAGTACAAGAAAATCCTATGCTGATAAGTAGAGAAGGTTCTGCTCATGGATTCAAGTCTAAAGGAGAGGACACAGCACTTCCCTCATTGCCTCTAATACCGGATTACTTAGCAGATCTACTCCACTAAGGCCTGTCCTTTTCCTCCATTAAGATACATGCCTCAGCCATTTTGGCTCATTACAAAACTGAGCTACCTCTCTTCTTGCACCGTCATATCAAACAATTCCTGAGAGGGGCAAACAACATAAGGCCACCAAGGAGAGCACCCACCCCTGCTTGGGACCTTAACTTTGTACTGGAAAAGCTCACGCTTCCCACCTTTGAACCTGCTGTGTCAGCAGAGTTAAAATTTCTCTCTTGGAAAACAGCCTTGCTTCCGGACATCACTTCAGCTAGAAGAGTGTCTGAGCTACAAGCACTGATGGCTGTGGAACACTTCATTATTTTCCATGCTGACAGGGTTTCCCTCAGGAATAACCCTTCCTTTATGCCTAAAGTGGTGTCCAGTGTGGCTCTCAACCAATCCACCCATTTGCCAGCCTTCTTCTGTAATCCGCAAAATAAAGGGGAAAGGATCCTGCACTCCTTGAACATGTACAGACAGCTCAGATTCTACCTTGATAGGACTAAGTCCTTCAGAAAGTCTGACCAGTTACTAGTCAGCTTTGCAACAGAGGCAGAGGGCAAGGCCATTTCAAAACAAACTATTTCTAAATGGATAGCACACTGCATCCATTTCTACTACAAGCACCATGGGAAACCAAATCCTCAGGGGGTCAGAACACATTCCACTAGGGCAACATGTACATCTACAGCATTTCTCAGGGGAGTCCCTATCAGGGATATCCTGGAAGCTGCTACCTGGAGATGTTCTTCATGTTTCACTGTTGTAGTCATTACATTTGGGTTATCTGCTTGCAGTAGCCCCCAGTCGGCCTGATTAACAAAGTCTTGGGTCCTGCGTCAGTTGCTGTCCCTTCTTCCATGACGTCAGGTGTGTAAAACATGCAGCCGACGCGATTACATCAGTCTTTCTTGCTGTGCGGTGCCCGAAGCAGAAGCAGTTCGCAACTGCCGGTCGGCCTACTGAAATTTTCGTTTTCGAGTTTCAGAACCGAAGTCTTCAACTAAAGCTAAGTACCCCATTGGGGAAACTTTTTCTTGCTCCTTACCGATATCAGTAGAAGTTAATAATTGCATTACTTGTGAAAAGCAAGTACTTCATAAAGATTTTCATTCATATTGTATTCTTTGCCTAGGCCCTGACCACGACGTACCTTGCTGTTGGTTTTGTGCTTTAATTAATCAGCGCATTATCTGTCGTCTGTATATTTTTGCCTCTAAATATTTTGGTTCTCGGTTTAATTATCCAGAAGTGTCATCGGTTAGCCATCCGACTACCGGGATTTTGAAAAAATGCAAAGATAAAGACAGAGACAGGCCGCCGATGTCCAAAACTGCCGACGACGCTTCTCCTAAGCCAGTCGCCCGTTTGCCGGTACTCAGTGAGGTGCTTTCACAGCCCCTGATACGTGCTACATCTGATTCGCAGGCTTCTACTGAGACCTATTCAGAGTCCGGTATGCCGCAAGATGCTTCAGCTGTGGAACCCGTGGATGTCTCTACCTTGGATTGGTCCAGAGCCGCTGTGCAGGCACCGGCTTTTGCGGGTGTATTCAGGCCTATGGACTTGCATATTAAACCGACATCTCCTTCTTCATTTAGGCCTAAATCTCAAACCATGCCTAAAAAAACGATGTCCAGGCCGCATGCTCAGGCCTTTATGCCTAAAAAACAAATGAAAAGAATGGCTGAAGATCTTATAACTCTAGTCAGGGGAAGCCAACCTCCCCCTTCTAAGAGACCTAGGACTGAAGTTGTTTATATGAATCTTCTGACCAAGATTCTGATTCTTCTGATGATCTGGATTTGCCCTTATCTACTTATGAGAATTCTGATGCAGAGGACTCTTTTCCCTCTGCTTCTCCTCCAGAGGATGTTTCTTTTGGTGAAACCTTACATACTCTAAGGCAGCATTTCCACTGAGAAAGCCAGGATTTTTCTGATTCAAAAAAGAGGCTTAGGGATTTCTTACTCTTGCCTCAGCATAGGCCTTTAGCTATTCCTCCTGTACTAGATGTTGTTGATGATGCTTTTTTGGAATCTAGTTTTGCCCCTGATTATTTGCCTCCTGCTCTCAGAAAACCTGACAGATATTACAGGGTTCCTGATTCACACAAGTTTCTTTTTAAAAGTCCTGTTGCAGATCCAGAGACTATTTCACAGGGACATAAGGGCATTAAGGCTTCTACTGCTAAAAATCCTACCCCTTTTGATAGATACTCCAGGGCGCTGGATAGATTGGGTAAGAAGGTTTACACTTCTGCAACCTTGGCCTTTAGGGCTTTAAACTGCCAGTTACATATGTTAAAGTATCAGCAACATGTTATTGGATTGCTTAAACAGAAAATGATGTTGATTCCTCACTGTGCGGAAAATAAAGAATTACAGGATTTAATGCATTCTGTTGAACAGGTTGGAAAACATACTTTGCAATGTGGATTTGATTCATTAGAGGCCTCCTGCAGGGCTGCTGTTACTGGGTCTGTGCTCAGAAGGCATGCTTGGCTTAAGGAGCAATCTTTGCCCGATCATGTTAAAGCCAAATTGTTGGATGCTCCCTTAAATCAGGACCATCTGTTTGGCAACAAGGCTGAGGAAGTTCTTAAAAAGATGGAAGATAAAGCTAAATCTATGCAAACTGTTAAAGATTTCTTACAAGCTCAGCCTCCTAGATTTCATAGGCACTGGCTCTCTAAGAATTGGTCCACCCAGACACAACAGAAACCCCAGGTTTCAGTCCCAGTGGACACACAAGACTAAGCAGTGGGGGGTTTCCGCACCCAAATCAGGGAGTAGTAAGTCTCAATTACTTGCTTTTAAAACTTCCAAGCACTACCCAACTGAATGCTCCTTTAGGCGAAAAGATTTGTCTGCAGGCCAAAAACTGGGAACTCATTATCCAGGACAAATGGGTTTTAAATATAGTGTCCCAAGGATACAGATTTCACCCCCAAATCAGTGGGCAGAGGCCCAAAATCAAGTACTCTCTCTCTCTTAAGCATGGGGGCTATTCAGTTGGTACCAGAAGAGGAAAAGGGGCAAGGTTTCTATTTGAGACTTTTTCTGGTACCCAGAAAAGGCAATACATGGCATCCTATCCTGGACCTTTCTACTCTAAATACTTTTCTGGTGATTCCAAAATTCAAGATGCTGACTCTTCACCAGCTGCTTCCTATGCTAGGAAAAGATTCATGGCTGGCAACACTAGACTTAAAAGTAGCATACCTGCACATCCCTGTCAGGGAGTCTTGCAGAAGATACCTATGCTTCAAAGCAGGCGACATGCACAATCAGTTCTCTGCACTGCTTGGCTTATCTACTGCGCCCAGGGTATTCACAAAGTGCCTAGCTCCAGTCATTGCATTCTGCAGGCAAAGAAATATTCAAATATATCCATACCTGGATGATTGTCTAATTCAGGCAGAAAGCCAGGACATACTTTTGAATCATCTAGCCTTTGTTCAAAGGGTACTGACTTGTCTGGGATGCACCATAAATGAAAAGAAATTACACCTGGTACCCTGTCAACAAGTTATATTCCTGGGAGCAAGCTTGAATACAACTTCCCAGATGGCTTTCCTCACGCCAGAGAAAACGGACTCATTTGACATCCTACCTCAAACAAGTGGCCACAAAAACCTAGTTATCTGCAAGGCAAATACTGCAAGCCTTGGGGTTCATGGCCTCCTGCATTCTTCTAATTCCATATGCAAGGCTGCATATGAGGAAACTGCAATGGTATCTCAAACGCCTATGGTGTCAACATTCACAGGATCTAGAAGCTATGATTCCTGTCATACCTTGTCTACGCCTAGAGTTCCTTTGGTGGGCAGAGGCCTGCCACCAAAACAGGGTACTGCCATTCACACTACCCCCTGCCGCCCAAACCTTAACAACAGACGCATCAGACTATGCATGGGGGGCTCACCTGGCAGGGAAGTGCATTCAGGGCAAATGGAACCCAAGTCAAATGCACCTACACATAAATCAAAAGGAAATGTTAGCTGTACAGAATGCTCTGACAGCCTTCAAGGACCACATTCTTCCAGGACAACTAATGGTAAAGACGGACAACACCACAGTCATGTGGTACATAAACAAGCAGGGGGGTACACACTCTTACCCCCCCTCTGCAGACTAGACATGGCATTGTGGAACACAGCCTTGAGCTACCAAGTGAATCTACAAGCTCAATTCCTGCCAGGAAAACTAAATACACTGGCAGATGGACTAAACAGAAACCTCATGGACCCACACGAGTGGAAACTGGAACCAAGGATTTTCAACATGTTGACAAGCAAATGGGGAAGCCCAGATATAGACCTGTTTGCCTCCCCCCAGAACCATCAATTGGGCAAATTTTGCACAAGGATTCCACACAAACTAGCTTGGAAAGTGGATGCTCTATCCTTCAGCTGGAAAAACCTATCATTTTATGCCTTTCCTCCTCTGCCTCTGCCCTCCAAGGTACTACTAAAGATCAAACAGGACAAGCCAAGGATGATTTTAATTGCACCAGACTGGCCACGCCAACACTGGTACCCCCTCCTGCGCAGTGTGTCACGCTTTGCCCCATGGCACCTGCCTCAGACTCCTTCCCTGTTGTCTCAGCAGGGGAACCAGATTCTGCACCCTCAGCTGCAAACCCTGAACCTAGCAGCCTGGCTAATTACCTAATCTCTCCTTTACCACCCCTCAGTAAATCAATGATGGATATCATTTTAGAGTCTAGGAGGCCTAGTACTAGCAAATCTTATGCTGCAAAATGGAAAAGATTTTGTACCTGGAACCAATCTCATGGGATGAGTGCAGCAGTGCCCAATTTACCTCAGATTCTATAATATTTGACTGAGATGCTTCATAAGGGCTTGTCCTTTTCTTCCATCAAAATTCATACCTCAGCCGTTTCAGTTCATTATAGCACAGAGCCTCCCATCTTCTCTCACCCACTGCTTAAGCAGTTCCTCGGAGGGGCCAAAAATTTAAGGCCACCGAGGAGAGCTCCAACTCCAACCTGGGACCTTAACTTTCTTCTTGGAGAAGCTCACTCTTTGTATGCAGATGGTACAGCTTATCCTCCTTTCGAGCCAGCTGCTACTGCAGATTTAAAATTCCTTTCCTGGAAAACATTTAGCAATCACTTCTGCAAGAAGGGTATCTGAGTTACAGGCCCTTATGGCAGTGGAACCTTTCATAATCTTTCATGCGGACAGGGTGTCCCTCAGAACCAATCCCTCCTTCATGCCCAAGGTGGTATCCAGTGTGGCTCTTAATCAGTCCATTCATTTGCCTACCTTCTTTCCTAACCCACAGAAGAAAGGGGAACGGATACTGCACTCCTTAGAAGTGCACAGACAACTTAGATTCTACTTGGACAGGACCAAACCTCAAAAGAAATCTGAACAACCGCTGGTGGCATTTGCTGCAGGGGACAGAGGGGAAAGCTATTTCAAAGCAATCTATTAAAAAATGGATAGGCCACTGCATTAATTTCTGTTGCAAGTACCATGGAAAACCTATCCCACAAGGCATCAGACCCCATTCAACTAGGGCTGCATCTACCTCTACAGCCTTTCTCAGGGGTGTCCCTACAAGGGACATCCTAGAAGCTGCTACCTGGAGTTCTGTACATACTTTCACCCAGCATTATCATTTGCCACTTTTCTGTAAATCCAGAGCTGGTTTTGCCACTGCAGTCTTGCAGGGCCTTATAGCTGGTCCTAACTCTATTTAAATTCCTCCTCCCACCCTTAGCTTTAGGAATCTACCCAAATGCAATGACTGCAACAGTGAATCACGAAGAACATAGTACAGTTGTGTACACTTACCATAAATGTAGATGTTAGAGTGTATTCACTGTTGCAGTCCTGGTTACCCTCCCTCCAGCCCCCTTTCTTCTTTTGGCTATACCTTTACTCTCACTTACTATACTCAAAAAGCTTTTTGGTGTGTTTGCTTTTTTGTTGGAGGTATATCCTTGTATTATAGATTTAATTGTTTCCCATTAGGGGGGCACCTGACATTTGGGGCAAGAAAAATGGATGTAATGGCGTCGGCTGCATGTTTTATATCCCTGACGTCATGGAAGAAGGGATAGCAACCGACGCAGGACCTTGTTAATCAGGCCGACTGAGGGCTACTGCAAGCAGATAACCCAAATGTAATGACTGCAACAGTGAATACACTCGAACATCTACATTTATGGTAAGTGTACACAACTGTACTTTATGTACACACCTTCAACAAAATTACCACCTGCCTATCTTTTCCAAATCCAGGGCAGGTTTTGCTACAGCAGTTCCTGCAAGGCATGCTGGCCAGCCCTAACTCTTCTTCACTGCCTCCACCCTTCTTCAGCTTTGAGAATCCACCCAAGTGTGATGACTGCAACAGTGAAACACGAAGAACATAGTACAGTTGTGTACACTTACCATAAATGTAGATGTTCGAGTGTATTCACTGTTGCAGTCCTAGTTTCCCCTCCCTCCAGCCCCCTGGTTTTCTCTCTCCTCTCTATGGCTATTACTCACCCCTTCTGTAGTAGTGGTATTGTTATTGGTATTTACTTTTTACTGGTGGTGTTTTCCCCACCATAACTCACCTCCCTATTTGGGGGGGCTCCTGACATTTAGGGCAAGAAAAACTGATGTAATGGCGTCGTCTGCCTGTTTTTATACCCCTGACGACCTGACGTCAGTCCTGGAGTGACAGCATCCGACGCAGAAATACTAAGTCTCTGGTATTTGGGCCGACTGAGGCCTACCTGCAGGCAGATAACCCAAGTGTGATGACTGCAACAGTGAATACACTTGAACATCTACATTTATGGTAAGTGTACACAACTGTACTTTCCCTATATCCTTATTGATTAGTCATATAATAAGTCTTTCCTTGGCTTTGCAAGCAAGGTTGGTCAAACATATGGGTCTGTAATTCCCTGGATTTGTGGCAGGTCATCCCCTATACAAGAGAATGCCTGTAGCTGTTTTCCATTCACTTGGTACAAAACCTGTAAGGAGGCTGAGGTTAAATAGTATTGTTGTGGAGGGGGGGACTAAATCATGTTATATAGGATCCATCCATCAATATTGTCAGGACACGTCAGTGCAATATTTTTAACTTTGGATAGCAATTTTAGGACTTGGTCTTGTGTGATAGCTTGAGACAAATCTGTTTCAGATATATCTTTTGAGAGAAACAGAGGGGGGGAGAGGAAAATTTTGAGCTGAATTTATCTGGCAGTAGGTTAACTATATCTTCAGCCTCAGTCATACCTTTCAACTGTACAGATTTTCGCCTCGTACCTTTGGTCTGTTTTTCACATTTGAGTTCCAGAATTCATACCCTTCAGAAACTTGATGCTAATGCAAAACTCAGTTATACTATCAACTTTTTAAGTTTGGAAGAGCAGTATTTAAAAATCACCCCTATTTTTGGGCTTTTGTCACACTTTTATTTATAGCTTTGTCCAGATTTCTTGCTCAAAGAGGTTGAAAGGTATGGCCTCAGTGAAGGTAATATTGTTCATAATCAACTCAGTGCATTGCGGCATTATGCTGCTGAAATTATAAACATAACAAAAATTCTTTTGATTGTCTGGCTTGTGTGGCTGTTTTCACCTCAAACTTGGCTTTGGTGGATTTTATTAAGCTCCTGAATTATTTATTTCAGTGATGAGCACTCTGGAAATTACTCTTAGTTTTGGTCATAATTCTCTTCCTTTTATTGTAAAGCCGTAAACCACACCAAGGGGATTTGTTTCTGAGGTTTGCCCCACACTTCTTCCTGCATGGTACAGCTGCATCTCTGTAGCTGTTCACATGCTGGTATAGTGTGTTGGTGTATGTTTTCACATATTCAGTAGATTTAACTGGATTTGGTGGAGATTTGAAGTGTGCCAGTGTATCACTTAGGAGTAGGTAGTTTGTCTTGGAGAAATTTTTAAAGGAATGTTAGAAGGGATCTCTGGTTTCAGTTTTATTTCATAGTAGATGGCTTTATTGTCAGATTCAACAAGTGATAAAAAATATGCGAGGGATGGTGCAAGATGCCCTACTATTAGTAAGAACAAGGTCCGAAATGTTATCCCCCCTAGTGGGTACTCTGACAAATTGTTCCAGAGCATTTGCATTGACTAACATCAGGAATCTCTGTGCTTGTGCATTAGCATTGGCATAAATTTCTCACTCTGTAGTTGGTAGTTTAGATCACCTGGGGAAATGGTATTGGGCTTAGTACTGAATAGTTCTTGCTCTTCTAGATGGGCATTGTGGCTTTCTTGGGTAATATAGTAAGTTCTGTAGCTGTTAAATTTATGGCATGGCACCTTTCTCATTGCTATTTAAACTTGAAGAAACTCTAGTGCATTATACTGCTTTATCAGCCTTAATACAAGTCTCTTCTGGATGAAGTTTGAGACACTGCCACTTTTTTTCCTCCTGTTGTGCAGTAGCTGGTCTAAACGTGTGGAAGGCGTTATAGCTTTGCACAGATGGAGTGCTTTCTGCCATTTTAAACCATGTCTCAGTCACTACACAGACATCTACATCTTCCAAAGTGAGGAGGGCTAATTGGTAGTGGAGTTTCTTGTTTAGGCTCCTAGAATTGATCAGTAATGCCTTCATATATTCCTTTGCTTGCTTCGTTATATTGGTAAGTTTAAACAAACAGAAGACTGGCTTCAGGAACTTGTAACGCTCAAAAAGAGTACCAAAATGGTTTAATAGACCAAACAAACGTACATCAGGAACAAACAATAAGTACAAAGCGCTTTTCGTCTGGAAAAATTCCAGACTTCCTCAGATACATTCCCTTACATTCATTTCCTGTATTTAAATGATTCTAAACAGTCACATGACTAATTACATTTAAAATTACTGTTAAAATGCTTCTGATAAAAACCTTCAATTATATTTATTTGTTTACACTCCGACTTAATAAGTTGCACAATGAACGTATATAACCTCAAAGTACATAATGTAAGTTTGGAATTTTTCCAGATGAAAAGCACTTTATACTTATTGTTTGTTCCTGACGTACGTTTGTTTGGTCTATTAAACCATTTTGGTACTCCAATTTGAGCATTGCAAGTTCCTGAAGCCTGTCTCCTGTTTGTTTAAGTGGCAACAAGTTTGACTTTTGTGCTTACCTAGCTTTATGGCAACAGGCAACTTAACTCAGTCAATTACTACTGCAGTATCTCCCTTACGAGATGACATGGAAAAGGGAAACTTAACGCAGATACTTGAACTGATGAATGAACTTTTGGAAAATTTGTCTGCTAGGGTTGAGCAGCTTTGTTAGCCCTCTAGGCGTATCTCCGACTGCATGATAAATGGAATGAGAAGTGCCAACATGATTAATCCAACAAACACAGCGTTGAACCAATTCTTGGAAGGTGAGCAGCAAGTAGTTGTTGCAAGCACTAGTAATATGTGGAACAACTCTAACAACCAGAGACTGGTGGATTCCCCATCAGAGAGACAGGCTGCTTTGGGGCTTATGGAAAGCCAGGATATAACTAGCTGGCTTAGTGAACAGCCGAATATTGATACTCAGCACATGAAAGGATTGCCTGGAGTTTCAGCTGGAAGCAACTCTAATATAAGTGCAAAATTAAAATTATTTGACGGTAAATTGCTTAAAATTAAAAAATTGCAACTTGAAATGAATTACTTTGAAGTCTGCACCAAGGAGAACATAGTACCTAAGGGTCTTAGGTTTTGGCAATACCCCACGGGCTTAGAACCCAGTTCCAACTTCCATAAAGAACTAATTGAACTTTTTAATAGCCAAGGTTTAGACCTATTAAAATTGATATCTAAACATTATCAAAATCAAATAAGTAGTAAGTGAAGCCATGGAATTGGACCAGGAAATTAAATTAGATAATGCTTTCGAACGTTACCGGTTTGACTCTAACCGGATTTTTACCAGCATTTCCCAACAGCTAGAAAGACTCGAGGAAACCAAAGTTAAAAAACTGCAGAGGGACTTGAAAGTGTATGCAGATGGTACAGCTTATCCTAGACTGCCTCCCTCGCAATTCCGTAATGTGATAGGTAGTGACACGCAGCTAACCACGCCCAACAATAACTTTTCAGAGAGTGGGCAGGATAATGACATAACGCCAGGCAAAAGCAGTAGGGGAGCTGAAAGTTTCCTGAACGCTAACAATGAGTGGAATGGTGGCCAAAATAAAGAACAACAAAATCAATTGAATGGCCAGTTTCAGCAGCAAAAAAAAAAAACTACCAGGGCAAGAAGGTGAGGAAATGGAGCTCGAACACGGTGAACCCAGCTAGGAACTACAACACTCTGAGCAACCAGAAGAAATAACAGCCGAGGATGTACCAGATGCATCGGCAGTTATGGATTATGGCATCCCCCTTGCTGGATTATCACAAATGAAAAAGGTGACTTCTATGCAGAATTTGACACTGAGAAAAGTTTGGTTGAACTGTTTGCAAAAGGACTTAGTTTTGTACCATCAAACAAATGTGACCTTGCAGATTTATTAATTGATTTCAAGTTATATATTAGAAATCTTAATTTAGCTGTATTGTTGGGGAATACTGGGTATTGTAATCATGAATTAAGAACTGCAAGCACATTTAACCCACCGGTCCATCCTCAGATCTACATGTATGAGCACATGTGTGAGTTTGAATTTAGAAACTTACTTGATAGAGAGAAGAGGAATGAAGGTCAGCAGGACTAAGACAGAATATATGTGTGTGAATGAGAGGGAGGATACAGGAATGGTGAGGATGCAAGGAGTAGAGGTGGCGAAGGTGGATGAGTTTAAATACTTGGGGTCAATAGTTCAGAGTAACGGTGATTGTGGAAGAGAGGTGAAGAAGAGAGTACAGGCAGGATGGAGTGGGTGGAGAAGAGTGTCAGGAATGATTTGTGACAGACAAGTACCTGTAAGAGTGAAAGGGAAGGTCTACAAGAGGGTAGTGAGACCAGCTATGTTATATGGGTTGGAGACAGTGGCATTAACAAAAAGGCAGGAGTTTGAGCTGGATGTGGCAGAGTTAAAGATGTTAAGATTTGCACTGGGTGTGATGAGGGTGGACAGGATTAGGAATAAGTATATTAGAGGGTCAGACCAGGTTGGAAGGTTTGGAGACAAAGCCAGAGAGGCAAGATTACGTTGGTTTGGACATGTGCTGAGGAGGGATGCTGAGTATATTGGGAAAAAGATGCTAAGGATGAAGCTACCAGGTAACAGGAAAAGAGGAAGGCCTAAGATAAGGTTTATGGATGTGGTGAGAGAGGACATGCAGGTGGTTGGCCTGACAGAGCAAGATGTAGAGGACAGGAAGAAATGGAAACAGGTGATCCGCTGTGGCGACCCCTAACAGGAACAGCCGAAAGAAGATGATGACTTGATAGGAGGTCTAGTGTTACTAACAAGAGTAATTTGACCCTAGAAGAGAGGCATGTACTCTCACAGTTCAGGAGCCTTCTGGTCCGCATTATGAAACATGATAAGGGGGCGGACTTGTGGTAATGGATATTAACCATTACAAAGAGAAAATGAAGTGTTTGTTAAAAAAAGAAACATATGAACAAGTTAGTTTAAACAAACTTAATGTGGCCTATAATAGGGTAAGACTTTACATTAGCAACTTGTTCATTGATGGTTTAACTGATATACAAACAAACCAATACTTGTCAATGCCATCACCTAGGTTACCCGTTTTATTTGGAGTCCCAAAAATACATAAGGACATTATAGATCCACCAATGAGAGCCTTAGTGGACGCCAGACAGTCAATCACATACCCATGTGCCAAAGTAATAGACTGTATACTTAAGAGCTACATGAGCAGAAAACAGCAACTATGTAAAGACTCATGGACATTCCTTGAACAGATAAACTCATTAGTATTTAACAAGGAATGTAATTTCTTGACGGTGGATGTACGTGATTTATATTCATCCATCTCCCATGACTTGGGCATAGAATGGGTTATTGAACTGTTAAGGGTAAAATGGGCCCCTGAGAATGAACAAAGAATGATAGAGGAATTATTGGGCATTGTCCTGAAAAATAATTTTGTTTCATTCGATGACCGCCTGTATTTACAGAAAATAGGGGTTGCCATGGGGGTCCCCATGCGGAGCAAGCTTTGTTAACCTAGTGATGGCTTTTTGGGAAGAGAACTATGTATTGAACAACACACCTATGGATAACATCTTATTTTATACTAGGTTCCTAGACGATATTTTCCTGATTATTAAGGGAGATCAGGTAGTAGCAAAGGACTATTTTAATGGTACCACTAACTTTTTGAAATTCACTAATGACTACCAGAAGCTACCTTGACGTTGAACTTTATAAAGATGTTAAGGAACAAAGATATACAGAAAAGATTTTCAGGAAAAGCACCTACTCTAACTCATTCTTGCACTTTACTGGCTCACACCCATACCACCAAAATAAAAAGACGGTGGTTAAGGGACAGGTGGTGCGAGCAGCAAGGGTG
The DNA here is from genome assembly GCF_019279795.1 of Protopterus annectens. Classification (NCBI taxonomy): domain Eukaryota; kingdom Metazoa; phylum Chordata; order Ceratodontiformes; family Protopteridae; genus Protopterus; species Protopterus annectens. Next base: position 342,911,797 of record NC_056741.1, on the reverse strand, counting down.
ACTTCTAAAGCGGAAGATTTTAGAGTGGAGTGTTAAAATCTAAAATCAATGTTCCTCCATAGGGGTTATCCAAAAAACTTATTGGTTAACATCATTTCAGAAGTCCAGCTTAAACTGGGCAAAGGGGTATTTAAACCTATCTTGAATAAGCAGACTGTGATGGCTATTTCAAGTGAGGGAACAGATGTAGTGCAACATTCATCAATAGATATCTGTACAGGGGGGTTAAATGTAGATAGAAGCAATTCTTTTTCTCTTGTATTCACATTAACATTTAACCTTGAATCTGAGGAAATACAGGAAATTTTAAGAAAATATTGGCACCTATTTACCACAGACAAAGATACTTTACAAAAAGTAGGTGACCACCCAGTGGTAACTTTTAGAAAGGGTAAAAACATGAAAAATGTAATGGAAATCCCACTAAGAATTAGTAAAGGAAATGCAGGGATGTACAGATGTGATATATGCACTTACTGTAAACACATTGAGATAGGTAAAAAATTCTCTATTAGAAATAAGAACTATTTGTTAAAAGAAAACCAACTGTAATACTAAATCTGTAGTGTACCTGGCACAGTGCCAGTGTTGCCTGGCATTTTATGTTGGAAAAACTGATCGTAGGTTATGGGACAGGATTTATGAACACATTTATGCTATTAATAAGCATAAGTTGGATAACGCACTAGCTAGGCATTGTGAAGAACACCCCCTTCATTAAGTTTAAAGTGATCACACAAGTAACACCAATAGGGAATGGTAATTCTGCTAGAGGTGGGCCCTATAAGTTGTTGGAAAAATCTGAATTAAAATGGCAACTTAGGTTAAACTCTTGTAGCCCTCCCAGGTCTGAATGAAATATATTCTATAGCATGCATATTGAAGCTTAAAAACCTGTTAAGTTGATTTGTTGCAAATTTGTGCCTGAAATTAATTTTAATTTCTTTTCAGTTAGAATATTAATTTAAACTACATTGCAATATATAAGACTAACTTTATTAAATTTATAATTTCTGAGGGTTGGATGTTTGCCAGAAAGCCTCTGTCATTTAGGATAGACAGAGTGACTTTCAACTTCTTTTTTAATGGTTTTGGGTTTGTTATGTATATAGGTACATTATGTAGTTTGAGGCTATATACTTTCATTGTGCAACTTATTAAGTCAGAGTGTAAACAAATAAATATAATTGAAGGTTTTTATCAGAATTATTTTAACAGTAATTTTAAATGTAATTAATTAGTCATGTGACTGTTTAGAATCAGTTAAATACAGGAAATGAATGTAAGGGAATGTATCTGAGGAAGTCTGGAATTTTTCCAGATGAAAAGCACTTTATACTACTTGTTGTTCCTGACGTATATTTGGTCTATTAAACCATTTTGGCACTCTTTGAGCGTTGCAAATTCCTGAAGCCTGTCTTCTGTTTGTTTGTGGTGACAAGTTTGACTTTTGTGCTATATTGGTAAGTTTAACATGTTGGCATTTATTAAACAAAAGAGGCACTGTGGAGGTGAACAGTGACTTTGCCAATAATCAAACCCCTAGTCAGGACAGGTGCAGGCCACCAATGGCGAAGCACTGTGGTTTGTAGATCATATCCTCCCAGGCTCACAGATATTTGACTCCCGTCAAATGACGCCAAAAACTTAGCCATTTATTAAAGTCAGTTATTTTTTTGCACATATTGTGGCATCATCTTTGGAGAAGGTGGAATGCTGCGTAATGCTAGGCTCATACTGCTAGTGGACACAATTTGAGAGCTCCATCATGTCTCTTTTCATATAGTCCAAGAAGGTGCATCTAAAGTCATTGACATCCACATATATTTTGACAGTATCATATTGGTACTTGCTCAAGAACTTGAGTGCTTGTGTGATCTGGAGGATACCGGCAAAAGACAAGCAACTAGCTCCCACTTTTTCTTTGCTCAGCCTGGTAAGACGTACATTTCTGTGTCTCACAATGGAGTCACCTTTAACTATAATGTTTAGTTGAGTAGATACCTGCCGTACGGGCTTAGCATCTGTTATTTTGGGATCCTTGTACTATATGAGGTGATGAGGTTTATGTTGCTGAGTGTGCTTTGAGCCTGTATTGCAATTTGGAAATCTTTGAGGTTTAGGCAAATTAGTGTTTAGAAGCTCAACATATGATGAATTGTGTGTATTGTGATGAACTTCTTGAGGTGTGTTGTGTGATATACTGCTGATGATTTTGGTGTTTACTGTATATGTGAGATTTTTGCCTCCAGGGATGTTTCATATGTACGTTTCTTACATACTGTGGTATGCTGTTTGAGTAGCAGATGATCGTAAGACAGCATGATAGGATTCTTAAACTGTCTCAGTATGCCCATCTCAGTCAGGCTGGTTACAGACATTGTGGATTAGTTCTGGCCCATGATTTTAACAGGAATGACTGGGGTGGAGGGCTGGTGTAAGTATAACTGGTTGGAGTTCGATTGTTTGGGATACTATATGGATGGACTGTAAGGTATGGCAAAATGCCTATTTTGTCAGGAGCTCAGGGTATGTTTATTAGCTCTTGGTGCAGCTTATTTGAACCTCAGACATGGATTTCTATGGTTGTATAGCTTTTTCAGGTCTCTTATACAGAAAAGCTCTTGCAAAGACAACCCATTATAGAGCAAGTGCAATGGAGCAGTGTGCTGAGCACAGCTCAGTGTCGTTTTTTTTTATTCCCTTTTTTGATGAAAGGCTCATTTCTTATAAATCGGGACTTTCCAGACTTCTCAGAGTCTTAAATAACAGACGTTGGGTTGGTGTAGCTCTGTGATGGTTAAAGCAGACTAGCTAGAGAGGGATCCAATCAAAGACCGTAGTGGGGCTCTGTGAAGGCAAAACTTGTAGCAAATCATAGTTCTCTAATTCCTGTGACTTTCAGCTGCATGTCTTCGACCCTAGGTGGTGTAGAGTTTTAGAAACTTGGCTTGTACAGTGGAGCAGGGAAAAACTTTAGTGTACCAACAGTAGGGAGCAGCAAAGACAGCAGTACTTGGGCTTGGGCAGATGCACAAATGGGAAAAACAGTAGCAATGTAACACACAGGCACTGGAATGCAACTTTAAGCCGGTAAATGATAAAGCAGGATATACGATTCTAGGAGCAAAACTGGAATTTAAACAGCTGTAGAGGTACAGACAAATCAAGTGTCAAAAATTACAATACTGCAACTGTTGTAATGCAAACTGCAGTCTAAATCACGAAACTAGGAAAAGACTTACCAGTAAAACTGCTTATGGCAAAATGAAGTTAATAAAAGAGTAGTGAGGCTCTGATACTGTGGTAGTTCACAATTTTCCCACAGTTGTGAATGGAACTGCAAGACTAAGGTCCCAGACTGAGTTCAAAATGTAGGTATCATTTCCGAGTAATTGTACTTATGGAGATAGACGTGCAGTATAATGTATAAACTATGCTCAGGTCTTGCAGTAGTTCACAATTCTCCTACAACTGCAAATGAAGCTACAAGACTAAGGCCCTAGAAGAAGTTAAACAATGCGAACAGGTAACTTTTTTTGACTGAAGCATGAAAAACATGCAGCCAGTAAAATCTGCAGTTACTTGTGGCTTTGTACTAGGACCTTTGCATTTTAGAATTGACATAAAATCTTGTACCATTTCACTTGAAATGTATTTTTAGTACTTTCTTTTTTTTTCCTTCCTTCCTTTTTTAATTTGTTTACCAGGTAAGTGCTCTTGGTCCAACGACCCTTTTCTGGCATAGCCTAGGACACAATGCATATAAAAATTGAAACAGATTAACATATAGTATAAATATAAAAAAAGCTAAAAATGGAGATACTTGGGATTAACATGGCTAGGCTTGTAAAGGTACTAAGGGCGCTAGCCTAGTAAACCTCCTATGAGCCTATGAACATTGATTAAAACAATTTGTAATTGTTAATAATTAGATATAAACAATCAATAACTAAAATGGAGATTTAGCATACGAGGCATCAATATCAGCTGTGTTTGGATATACAGTTGAACAAAATGAGACCCAGCAATGGCAGTGAGTACAGATTATGATAGGAAAGAATGTATAGAGACTGCAGCAATGTGGAGATAAGTAAGACAGATTGGTTTCAAAGGTGAAAAAAAGTGCCTGAGGTAGTCTTGGTAAGCTATGGTTGAAGAGAGTTTACTGAAATGAGGGAAGGTCATAGGAATTAAAGTATGTCTACATTTAGTGGATGGAGTAGTGCTAAATGCTTACAGTTGATAGTACAATTGTCAAGATGTTAAGATTAGTCTGAGAAGTGTGCAGTACGTGTAGTTTACTTAGTCATGATTATCATAGCAATGGTATTGTGAAATTTTCTTTGCATGTTTCTATGTTATATCTTGAAGTCTTGAATGGTAGTGATTGCCCGGATATCGGATGGTATTTTCTTCAGCTTTCTGGAGCTAATTTGGAGAAGGCTTTTGCTGTTGCTAGTTTATACTGTGGCCTAATAAGTAAGTTGTCTGCATTCCTCAGGCTGTATACTGATTAACAGTGTGACTGTGTGCTTTTTTTGTGGACTGTACAGTCCTTTGGGCATCTGGAGATTATTTATTCTCTTAACAACAGTGTAGTCCACCTCTGGACATCACTAGCAGTGGTTTTGGTACCCAAAATTGAGTTATGGTGTTCAATGGAATGTGGAACATCCCTGGTCCAATTGGCAGTTCTCTGTAAAATGTTCAAACTTACAGGCATTTGGGTGTCTGAAACCCATCTCTGACTTTAACCATTCATACACAACTTAGGGAACAAAGTTCTCCTGCGGTGCATACCTGCTATTTTTTTCTAATTTCTCCAAATCTTTTGGGCTTCTAATACCATCACGGGAATGGACCCCATTCCTAAGTCAAAGTATGATTAAAGTTCATGAAATTAGTATTGCTTCAATCTTTGATGTCTGCCAAAAGTGCTCTTCACAGCAACTGTAACGTGCCCAGTAATGACTCCTCCTGCAGTTCGTACGGGGTTACATGGATTGGTAACATATCTTAAATATGATTGTAAATTTTTTTATAAGGCCCGTTGGTTCTGCTACTATTGGAACTGTCTGGGTATTTTTCTTCCACATTGCTCGTTTCTGCCTGCAGATCCTGGTATTTTATGACTTTGTGTCTTTTTATACGCAAGACACTATAGTCACTGGGTGTGGCAATTTCAATGATCAATGCTACTTTTGTCTTCTTTTCTTGGGCCACTATATCCAGTTTTGTAGCATCTATCTTTTGAAATGTTGGTAATATGTGATACCATGTGATATAAACTTAATCATATGATGATTTGTGTCTCATGTTTCCAGTGTTTTTCAGCCACTTTGATGCCATAATGTTGCACAATCCCCAGTGCAATTGTCTCGCCACATTATTATGCCTTTCAGTATGCAGTCCTTCTGCCATTAGTGTCACAACCAGAAACAAGGTGTGTGACTGTTTCCAATTCGGTTTTACAAAACCTACATTTGTCAGTTTCTCCCACATGTTCAATGGACTTTCTAAACCAGCGTGTACGTAGCCCACTGTCTTGGGCTGCCAATATTAACCTTTCATTTCTTGGTTTGAATTTGCCTCTTCGTCACCATTCCTGCATTTGTTCTTGATCAACAGGAGGCTGTTCCAGAAGTTTTCTATATTTGCAACTATATTTATGTTTTTTTTCCAAATTTCTTGCCTTCTCATCTGGTCCTTCACCTTATATTCTTTCTTTTGTTTTTTGGCACATTCAATTGCTACCTGGTTTTCATCTACTTCTGGTTTGATTTCCATTCCTGCTTGACGTCTATATGCTTCTGCTAAATTAAGCAGGGAAGTCATCTTAGATTTATTCTCCTCGTGTTTCAAAACTTTCACTACATTTGGATCTTGTGAGGTCATTAGATGTGTGGAGTCCCACAATTGCAGATCTATACATGTAATCAATTTCAAGGAGGCCCATCCCTCCTTCGAAACAGGGAATATATAATCTTATTATGCACTGATTTTTATAAATCATTTGATGAGCATGAAGCTGTGGAAGGTTGGGTGCCGGGCTGGCAACTTAACACCGTAAAACACCACTGCCAATCATGAGCGGACAAGGAGATCCGCTGTGGCAACCCCTAACCGGGAAAAGCCAAAAGAAGAAGATTTGATCAGCATGAAGCATCCTTCTTGTTTTAATATCTAATCTGTCCAACACTTTTTGGGGCCAGTAATCACTCCATAACTGTACATTAGGACAGGAAGAGCAAATTGATTTATAGCTTGGATCTTGTTCTTAGATGTCAATGCTATTCTCAGGATTAATTTGTCTTCTAAAGTATTCCTTACTGAGTTTTATTCGCATTTGTTCGTGTTTTATTGCTGATCCTTCATCAATTCCCAAATATTTATACACTCCCTCTTGCTCAAGTTCTTTTATATCACATTCTTGTCCCAAACTGATGTTTTCTTGGTGCTGCAGTTTTCCTGCTTTAAATGTTGCTTTTGCACATATCAAGACCAAATGACATCCTAATATCATCTGAAAAAATTTTGAGAACCTGCAGCTGTGCTTTCAATTCCTCATCTGATGAGCTATGCACCTTTAAATCGTGGACAAAGAAGATGAGAAGTCATTAGACTGTTGTTTTCTAGGAGCCAAATTGTAGCCATGGTCTAAGCTGTTAAGTAAACCGCTTAATGGATTAATGGCAAGGCAGAATACAACCGTGACAGTGTGTCACCCTGGAATATCCTCCTTTGAATTTGTATCCCTGGGATAATAATCTGTCCTTATTGCTTAATTGCAAAGTGGTCTGCCATTGTTTCATAGTTACTGTAATGTAGTCAATCAGCGTAGGGTGCATCTTGTACATTATTAAGCACTCATTTATCCATGAATGTGGGATACTATCAAATGCTTTTTTTGTAGTCAGTCCATGCCATACTTAACTTCTTCCCCTTTTTGCAGTTCTCCACTATAATTTTATTTAACAACAAATGATCCTTTGTTCCATGTGACTTTCTTTTATTGCCCTTTTGTTCTACTGTCATAATTGAGTTTTCTCCTAAATGACTTTAAACTCTGTCGGCATCAGTTCCCATGTATAGTTTATAAGTCATCAGAAGGCAAATTATTGGTCTATAATTTCTAGGGCAGCTTGCAGGTTCGCTGTTAAGAGCATTATTTTGCCTGTTAGCCAGTGTGATGTCTGTTCAGGGTCTGCATATAAATAGTTGTTACTTATGGCTAAATCCTCATGCAAAGATGTTAATACTTTTAACCAAAAGTTAGGTACTGCATCTGGGTCTGGGGTTTTCCATTTAGAGGCTTTTCTCAGATTTGTTTATATCTCTCTAGCTGTTACTTCATTCCATTTCATACACTGTACCTTTAAACTTCATATTCTTTCTTTTACGTCTTCTATCCGTTTAGCATCTTTATGTTTCACAGGATCTTCATAGATACTTTGCCGAAATGTATCTACTTCCTCTTTTTTTTGGTGGTCTTTCAATTCCTTTTACCTTATTTCCCAATTCTCTATAAAACTTTTTTGGGTCATCAGTAAATTGCTTATTTTGTACTTTTCCCTTATATTTATCTGTGCATCTTCTACGTTTTTCCGCCTGTGCTGAAATTTTTAGTTTATTTGCGGTAGTGCATGATAGATCCTGGTCTGCTCAAATACTGTGCATTCCTTTAATCACATCTATCTTTCTTAGTATTTTTTATCTATTCCCTCTTTTGTAATCTTCTAACAGTGACACTTCTTGTGTTAATTGCTTTATATTTTTCTATGTTCGATACTTCCATGATGGTATTCGATTTCTCCCCTTTCTTTCCCTCACTACCCTGTAATCTTGTGGTAGAACTTTATCAGTTATTAATTTAGCAGCACAGTAGTATATCCTTTTCACTTCTGTTATATCACATGGAGCTCTATGGACAGTCCTAATTACTGCATTCATTTGTTTTATCAGGCTTCTTACTTTTTGGGTTTTATTGACTTTCTGCAGTCTATATCTCTCATTGATCTTAATATATCTATCCATGTCAATTAAATCAAGCAACTCTTCTCTTATCTCATTTTCTTCCCATCTGAGGGCACATCCCCTTATTTTCTGTTTCCTGTGGGCATTGTATAGAAAGTTCTAAAGCATCTTCCTGTGGCACATTCTCTTCGATTTCATCCTATCATGTGCTGCGTATGGAAATTCACTGTCCTATCACTCCTCAACATTGACTTCATCAGAGTTTCCACGGTTTCCTGTTCCTTTCCATGCTGTCTAGCTTCAAGTGAACATTTATGATGGCTTCCTGTGGAAGGCTCCAAACTATCTTGATATGGCACTTGACCAATTGCTTCCTGTTCCACTGGTTTCCCCTTAATTTGGATATCCATTGCTCTATCCTGTTGTGGTGCTTTCGGCATTCGATTTTCTACACTGAATCCTTCTCTTTGCAGCTGCTCCATAACCTCAGTTTCTATTCCTTTGACTTTTTCATTACTAATTTTTTTTCTACTTTTCTTCTTAGTCTTCTTATTTTTTGTACTGGTTTTCCATATCTGGTTTCCTTTGCCTGTATTTCTCTTCAAATATCTTTGGTGCTGCTCTTTTTGTATTAGTTTTGCTTTCTTCTTTGCATAAATATTACACCATATTGAATCTCTCTTCCTTTCCCATGTCCATATTTCTTCTTCACGTCTCCTGATCTTCTTGCTTTTCCTTATTCTGGGGACTCACTCCATCATGCTGTGATAGTCTGTGTTAGACCTTCTACATTAAATCCTTCACTTCGCAGGCACTCCATAACTTCAACTCCTATTTCTTTAACTTCTGCTTTGCTAATCTTCTTTTCACATTACATCTTTGTGATATTATTTTATTTTGAAATTTTCCATATTTGGATGTCTTTGCCTGTGTTTCTCTTCGAATATCTTTGAGACTGCCTTCTGTATATTAGTTAACTTGACTTTCTCCTTTGCATAAATATTGCACCATATCAAATCTCTTTTTTTTCCCATGTCCATATTTCTTTTTTATATTTTTCAAATATCTCTAGGTTTTGTTGTTTATATATTCACACTTCCTCAGATGCTTCTTTTTACAAACAGATCAAAGTTTCTTGATCTATGTACTGTTTTTCAAAAATCTGTTGAATTAGTGAACTCAAGTTTTTATTTGAATCTTCTGACAGTTTTTCCTGCAGAAGTATTTCTCTTTCCTCTAATTTCTCTCTTAATCATTTTGTATATCTTGCGTCAGGAAATTCTGGGCTTTTTACATAATATTAACAATACATTATTTCTTTCTTATCCAGAATAGTCCACTCTGTCATCTTTATGGCTCTTCTTTGTCCAGTCAGTTTTTGTAAATTTTGTGGACTGCCACTTCCTTCTACAACAAGGGGGCCATCCTTATTTGGTGCCCAAAATTGAGTTATGGTGTTCAATGGAATGTAGGACATCCCTAGCCCAAGTGGCAGTTATCTGTAAAATGTTCAGACTTACAGGCATTTGGGTGTCTAGCTGAAACCCATCTCTGATTTTAACCATTCATACACAACTTAGAGAACAAAGTTCTCCTGAGGTGCACACCTGCTTACTTGTATGGCAAAGACCCTCTTCATGGATCTTACAGTTCTTTGGAGAGTTAATAATGGTGCCTGATTTACAGTCATCAGCAAGCCTGGTGAGCCATAAGCCCTTAACATTGGATTTGACCTCCAAGAAGTAAATGCCCATGATACAAGGACAGAGCACTGTGGTACACTGCTGGTGACAGATATTTTGGAAGCGATGGAGCCACCCATCCTCATTTCCTGGATTCCATTTGTGAACCAATTTACTGTCCATCAAATTACAAAGGGATTGACATTTAGCTGGGAGAGTTTAACAGTAACCAAGTGTGATCTAAATATGTGGGTGTGCTGATTTTCCCTTATCCATTTCTTCAGTAACCTTCTCAAAGAAGTCAACCAGGTTGAGTAGGCAGGGTATACCCATGACAAAGATGAATTGGCTTGGCTTAAGCATTTATAAGCTGCATACATCCTTATTTATTAATTCCATACTTGTCTTTTCCAGGGCCTTACAGATGAGGCTTGTCAGACTTATTGGTCTGTAATTGCCTGGGTTACTTGACACCTCATCTTTGTGCAAGAGGATAACTGTTGCTGTCTCCCATTCATCTGGTACATAGCCTGTTTGGAGGTTGATATTGAATAATCTGTGCAGGGGGTTTGAAATGTCCTACTTCAGGCTGGCAAGTAGGCATCCTGGTATGTTATCTGGCACCATAGAAAGTGTTCTTTACCATAGATAGTTCTTTGAGGACATGTTCCTGGGAGATTTGGGGGTGGAGTAGATGTGGGTATGTAATCTCAGGATGTGAATGGGGAAAATGGGAGGGTTGAAGTTTGAACTTAATTTATCTACTAGTGGATTGACTGTGTCCTCTGGGTCTGAGTAAGTCTTACAATTTATTATTACATGTCTTTCCAGTGTTGGGAGCTGTTTCTGAGGTTTCCAAAATAGTTAAAGAAAGTCTTGTGTTTGTCTTCAGCCTGGGTGACTATTTTTACGTCATATCTGGCATTGGTCAATTTGATCAGGGACTATAGTTCCCTGCTAAGCTTTGCAAGAGCATTTTTGGCTTGCTGGGATTTGCATTTATTTTTACATGTAATGATTTTTGTTCCTCCTGTTGTAGAGCCCGTTTATATTTGAGTTCCATAATATGAGTTATTTTTAAATTTGGCATTTTTTTTTTACTTTGGGGAGGGATGGAGGCCTCTGTGCCGCTATTTACATAACCATAGAGGTTGACAATAAAGGATTGAGCATTCACTGTGGGGATATCGGGTTGGAAAGAGATACTGAATTTAGCCACGCCATCACTCATTCTAAGTTGAATGGCCTCATCATTACTGTATTATTGCAAGGTGCTTCTGGCTTCAGCCTTTTTATGATTGTGGCTTATTTATGGTCAGATTTGATTAGGGAGGGAGTTGCAACTGATATCCCATACTGGTTAAGGACAAAGTCCGGGATTTTTTCATCCGTAGCTGGGGTTCAGAATGATTGGTGTGGAGAGTCTGTGTTAATGAAGTCTAGAAATCTGTAGGCATATATGTTAGGGGATGTGTAAGTCTGCCAATTTATAGAGGGGTAGATAAAGTCCCCTAGGAGAGTGGTGTTTGACTTGATGTATAGGGACTCTATACTTGCCAGGTAGGAGGATATAAGCCAGAGGGGACATAGATGGGGTCCCATAGTTCACTGTGATGTAATATGAATATCTGATGTCAATTTTCATTTGTTCCTCAGCAAGTGAGTTCAGATCCAATCCTTGAATCCCACTTGGCCGCTTTTTACAGCTCGTGGGTACTGAAAACTATCAAGCTCCTCCCTTACCCACAATGTTCTAGTCCCCCTCCATACCTCAGATCTCTTTTGCTGCCTTTGTGTATGGACATGGTTGCTGTTAGCTCTCAAGCTTTGGTGTTAGTTTGTGAGTAAAAGTAGATTATATATATGTAGCCTTTCTCATATTCTATAGTATTCCTCTCTTACTCTTTCTACACTTTTTAGTGTAACTTAATGTTACCATTGTTGATATTTTACTTTCTTATTTTTAACCCTTGTAATAGCTCTGTCAGTTACCATCAGTGGTAACTTTTCACTTTCTTCCTTTCTTTTCTTGCCAAATTAAAAAAAAAAAATCCCTTTTCTTATTAGTCGGAGTTTTCTCTGGAATGGCTGAAAAAACATCAGGTTTTAAGAAATGTAAGGCCTATGACTACAAATTTCCATAATCATGTGCATCCGATACGTGTGTTTACTTTCTAGACCAGGCCCATTTGAATCCGTCTTGTGAAATATGTAAGGCCTTTAATCCTCAAATCCTGGTGAATTGTAAAAATAAACTTATTTTAAAAGATTTGTGGTGCAGCGGTTATCCTTGTCGCCTCACAGCAAGAGGTTCTCCCATTCGATTCTTGGCTGGAGTGCCTTCTGTGTGGTGTCTGCATGTCTTCCCCGCGTCGAGTGACATTAAAGACATGCAGGTAGGTGCATGAATGGTGAAGGTTGTACATCGGGCTGGCAACTCGGCACCGTAAAATTCACTGCCAATCATGAGCAGACCGGAGTTCCGCTGTGGCGACCCCTAACCGGGAAAAGCCGAAAGACCTCTCACTTCCGACCACTTTTTCTTAAACAATATCTGGGGCTCAAATCCCCAGGAAAATGGAGAAAAAAGAAGCATCCTTTAGACCCTTCTGGATCTTCTGCTCCAAGTTTGGCTCCTAGTGCAGAGCCACCTCTTAAGGTATTTAAATGATTGAATCCAATCTGAAGGCAAAACCCTCAGATCTGACAGCTTCTAATGCCAGAACTACATATCGATATGCTTTATTTCTGGATCCCGTACCTTCCTGCCTTCAATCACCTTTCCTAGAGAGACGTTACCATTTCAGGACCTCTTCAGTTGCTTCCTCTTCTCATTCGTCCAGAAGTCTGACCAAAGCAGATGTGAATAGAATGATGAGGAAATTTGTCTTGGCACAAATTCAGAAGGAAGTTCTCCTGACTCCTGCCCGATCGGGTCCAGAGACCTTTATCAGTACTACTCCACCTATTTTGGCTCCTTCTCTAATTCAGCTTTTGGTTTTGGAACACATGGATCCAAGAATCTCAGAGCTGTCTGTGTTGGAGCTGAAGATCATTGTATCTTACACTCTGATACCATCTCTGAGTGGACCTGCTCCAAGTGTGTTGGAGCCGGATAACTGTTAGAATAGTAGTGTCGTTGCTGGATCTGAGGTGTTGAAGTTGACTCCGAAGGTATCAGAACCTTCACTGCCCCTCGGAGCTCAGCATTGGACTGCTCAGCTCCGAGCCCTGCCTCGAGTGCTCTGCCTTCAGGTCAGGAGGAGCCAGTGGTCCTGAAGCATGTCTTCTCGCCACTACTGACCTCTTTCTCTCCAGGGCATTCTGCTTTTGATGTAGTGAAGAGAGTTTTCTCTGCTTCTAAAGGAAGGATGATTCCCCCCTCCTCCGGATCCTTCTTCCCAAACCCATCTGTCTTTGTGCCTTGTGTGTCAACATTCTACTCCACAGGGACAGCCAGTCCAGAGTCTTTAGGCTACCAAGCAGGGTATATTCGTATCTTATGATACTTCTCTGGAACATCCCGCTGAAGAAGGCCCTAAGAAGAGAAAGTGCAAAATGAGGCACTTAGACTCTCCTCAAGAGTCGGTCATGGAAGATGCTGATTTTATGAGGGGAAAGGGTCCCCAAGATCACCACATGACAACATTTTTGGAGACATCCTGAAGATCCTCAAGCAAAGGAGTGGCTGGTCTACCAACAACCCATCCCAAGAGGAATCTGTATTCCTGGAAGCATTTGGGGCTGGCCCATCAACCTTCTGGGTGACTCTGCCCTCCAATGAGCTCATTGATTTGATCTGTTGGCAGGTGTAGAAGGAACCTGGCTCTTTTTGAGACATTCCCCAAGAGACCAGACAGGTTCCTGGCACCACCCAAAGGTAGGGAATTTTGGACTAAAGGAGTACCAACAGATGCCATGGTCATAGCAGCAGCCACAAAAAAGGAACTCACAGACCAGAGCTCTTCTGTTCATCCCTCTAAAAGCTGAAGATACCTCAAGGGTGGCAGGTTCAGGCATTTCCATTAGGAGACATATCTGGGTGTGCCTGTGTAATTTTGTAGAGCCCTTGAGGTCTTCCTTCATCAGTGGTTCCTTTGATGGAACTTCTTTGTTTGGCCCCAAGGTTAAAAAACATTGTCCAGATGTGAGCACGATGGTAAGATCCTGCCTGCAGTGGGCATACATTTATCGACTCCTCAAAGAAACTTGTCTAGGAGTCAACGAGGTACTTGAAAAATATGGTTCAGAAAGTCCCAGGGTCCTTTCCATGATCCACTTGGAGATAGTTCTCCCAGGGCAGAGGGGGGAAATCTAATGGAAGATGCCACCCGCATGGCATTGGAGAGCCGCAAAGCCAAGGATCTAGGGACACTTTCTTTGACGCATCCTACCAGTGCTCCTGAAAGGAGGCCCGATTGTCCACCTCTGAAGGCAGACATGAGTCATCTATCCCTGCACCCGAGATCCTGGCTAGAGATTACAAAAGTTACATGGGTGCAGAAAATGATTTCCGGAAGTTATGTAATACCCTTTTCCCTCCAACCCTCCCTTAACAGTAAACAAAATACCACCCAGTTAGAGGAAAGAAGCAGCAAAAGAATTAAAAAATCTGCTAGAAAGAGAGTCATCCAAGAGCTCCTCCCAGACCAGAAAGAATCCAGAACCTACTCAAGATTTTTTTAGTGTCGAAGAAAATAAAGGACAAGAGACCAATTTTGGATATCAGCAATCTAAACTAATCATTTCAGTACACGAAGCTCCAGATGGTCATGGTTCAGTCCATTTTGCCTTTTTTGCATAAGTACGGCTGGATGTGCTCAATAGATCTTCAGGATATCTACTGTCATATAAAATTGAACAGATGATCCAGAAGATACAATTCCGAGCTCTGCCCTTTGGCCTCTCCACAGCCCCCCAGGATGTTCACCAAATGCATGGCAGTAGTAGCAACCCATGTGCGACTGCGGGGATTCTGGGTGTTTCTTTACTTGGAAAGTTGACTCATAACCACTCCAACCAGGTATCTTCTGATAAAAGCACAAGATTATGTACTCCTGCTGTGTTGTCACCTGGGAATTACCATCAATCACAAAAATCCCAGCTAGAACCACCTCTAGTATTACAGTTCACAGGGGCTTTGTTCACTACAGTATTAGTGACAGCCTCCCTTCCCTTACAAAGGGTACAGACTGTACGATTTCATGTCAGAAAGATAATCCAAAAATTTTCTGTATCAGCTCAATTGATTCTCCAAGCCTTGTGGTCAATCTGCTTAGCTAGTTCTTGTTCTGTTAGCAAGATACCATATGAAAATTCTTCAATGGACCCTAGTAACTCAGTGGTCTATTCTGCAGCAGCCTTTGTCCACCCAAATCAGAATAACTCAGGGATGCAAAAATTATCTGTTGTGGTGGATTCACTAAGATAAGATTTTACAAGGCCAACCCTTCATCCTTCCTCAGCCCAAGGCCATAGTGACTATGGACACTTCCTAAATTGGTACGGGGCACTTCTTGAGAAAAACAGTCCAAGGCATGTGGCCCCCTGAAGAGGGCAATGCGCATGTCAATGCCCTAGAAATGAGAGCAGTACTCCTAGCATTGCAGGCCTTCCAAGACTCTCTTCCTTCTGGAACTGTTGCGATTCAGATAGACAATATGTCAGTGGTCTGCTACATCAACAAACCAGGAGGAACCAGATCTTACCTGTTGTGTTGAGAAGCTCAGAGATCATGGAAGTGGGTGATCTCATCCAGTTGACTTCTGATAGCAGCGCTTTTTCCAGAGAAATCCAATGCCATAGCAGACGAGTTGAGCAGGTCCATTTTTTTGCCTTACAAGT
Organism: Protopterus annectens; assembly: GCF_019279795.1. Lineage (NCBI taxonomy): Eukaryota > Metazoa > Chordata > Ceratodontiformes > Protopteridae > Protopterus > Protopterus annectens. Next base: position 342,896,294 of record NC_056741.1, on the reverse strand, counting down.
GATCTCTTTACATGAGAGTAGTAGAAAAGATATTCTGCCAATGGGGCCAACCTTGCTGCAACCTCTTCGCATCTCCCCTCTACAACAAGTGCAGGAGGTTCTTTGCCCTGATCCCCCCCCACAGGGGCAGTCACTGAGAGATGCTGTCCTCGATTGACCCCTCCGTCTCCTCTATGCTTACCCCCAACTCCTCTAATCCCCCAGTTTCTCCATAAAGCATCTGAACTGAAGAGCAGTCATCCTCATTGCCCCTTATTGGCCTTGAAGATTTGGTTTCCATTTTTTTGCCTCATGTAGTTCACCTGTCTCACCCAACAGACATGATTCACCCGGACATTTTAGGCCTAATGTTGACTGCATGGTTTCTCCACTTCCATTGATAGCTAGACAGCCCAGACTCTCCTCCCTTGTCTTATCACATTCTTTCTTTTGTCTTCCCATAAAGCTTCCACTAGGAAGATTTACGGAAGTAAATGGAAACTATTTGGTGTTCTTCGTGTTTCACTGTTGCAGTCATCACACTTGGTTATTTGCCTGCAGGTAGCCCTCAGTCGGCCCGAATACCAGAGACTTAGTATTTCTGTGCCGGATGCTGTCACTTCTTCCATGACGAAACAACAAAGTTCTTGCTGTAGGAAGAAAAATAGCAGCAACAAAATCCAACATAAAGAGAAAAAAACTTTAATAAAGAAGCAAAGCTTTCGGATCCACACCCTTCCTCAATACTAGTATTTAATATTGAGGAAGGGTGTGGACCTGAAAGCTTTCCTTTTTTATTAAAGGTTTTTTCTCTTGATGTTGGATTTTGTTACTTCTTCCATGACGTCAGGGGTATAAAATCAGGCAGCCGACGTCATTACACCAGTCTTTCTTGCCAAGGAGGAGCCCGAAGCAGAAGCAGTTCGCAAGTGCCAGTCGGCCGCTACCTGAATTTTTCATTTTCGAGTTGAATAATCCTGAAGTCTTCTAAAGCTAAGTACTCCATTGGGGATTCTTTTGTCTTGCTCTAACCGATGTCAGAAAAAGTTAACAATTGTCTTGCCTGTGGAAAGCAAATACCTCACAGAGATTTTCATTCTTACTGCATCACCTGTTAAGCCCAGACCATGACGTTCCTCGATGTTGGTTTTGTGCCTTGTTTAACCCCCAAACTATTCGTTGTTAGGCTATCTTTGTCACTAAATTATTTTGCTCTCAATCTCCGTACTCAGACATCTGTCAGTGTTCTCTCTCTCTCAAGAGAGGTACAGTTTCTAATTACTGGACTTGTGATGTTTAGTCCCATAGCATTGTAACCAGTTTTGTAGTCTGCATCATTTCTGCATGGAAAAATCAACACATTTTCTGTCCTTTTAATTGTAGTTTGTAGGTACTTTACATTAGTAGGCCAAACAACATTAATAGGCTAAACTGTTCTTGTCCATAGTTGACAAGGAAGCTGGTAATTCCTCTTGATATTTTTGTCACTTTACAAACACCTGTGCTGTTTCCATCTTATGGACTTTCCAGCAAGATGCTAATGGACCGTCACTGCTGTAACATTATTGTTAAGAATGAGATTTAAGAAGGAATGCAGCTTTAATATTTATAACTGAATGAAGAGCTTGTATTGTTGCAGTGGTGAGAAGTAGTTACACTACCTCGGAGAATGTAGTTCAATTAAATAAGTAGGTTTAACAGTGAATTGTCACTAGGGCAATCACAAAACAGCAGCAAACTGAGCTAAACAGATAATCAGATGTACTGATATCTGAAGTGGGGAAAATCTCCACACAAAATGCAACTATAGGCCTGCCCAGTTCTTTCTTGACCTCAGTGCCACCACTGAGGGTTAAAACAGCACATCACTGTAAGAGACTGTAGCCAGGTAGTATTTATAGTATGGGTTTCAGTGAATGTAAAAGAAAGTAAGGCTCACAGCATAGTTGGTGAGGAAAGTCACACTTTGTGACTTGTTAGTATATCCTTATGAGGGTGTTCATGGTTTCTGTGTTTGAGCTAACAGACACGTCACAACTCTCAAGTTAGGGACCCAACCCAACAGTGACCAGAACAACTGCAAGCTTCCCTGGTGCTATTACTTTGCCATCTTAATTTGGCTGCACTCTGAATGTTACTGCCCTTAACATTTACCCCTCACCACTGAGGATTTATTAAGTCAGTGGTTCAGAAGTGATCCAACTAGTCATCTTGAGTATTAGAGAAAAGAGGCGAAGGCATGGATTAAATTGAAGAACATTCTTCTGTTTACCTTTGCAGCAGGATGTTGATTACGTTTCCCTCCACCCTTGGGTGACTGGAGTGTTTGTTTTTTGAATCCAGAGATAGAGAGAAAGAGACAGGAGCTGCATGACTTTACAGATTTGAGCCCCCTCTCATGCCCCCATCAGCACTTATCACAAGCAACTATCTATTAATAAGTTTAGGAAGGCTAACCTCTCCCATTTGGCTTCTGCTGTAATCATTACATTCTTCATTGTCACTTTTCACAGGATATGTAGTGTTCCTGTGATGGGAAAAAAAATAAAATCAGTTTGTGTCCACATGATATGACCCAGTGACAGTGTAGTAATATTTGCTAAGAGCTTTGCATAAGCATCCAGCAGGCTGACTAAAGGATGTGCTGTAGGGGAGATGTGCTGATGGAATGCCGTGAAATACTCGTCTTTTAAGCTGAAACTCTAATCTGCTGCCTTCCTTTTTGATTACATTGGAGGGATCAACTGGTATACAATCAGTTCTGACTGTTTCTTCTCTGCTGTATTTTTCATTGTCTAGTATTTATTTGAAATGGGTAGTGAAGTTGAGGGGGCTGGGATCTTCCATATCCTTCTCAGTGGAATTTGGAAAGTGAATCTTTATTTCTTTTCTAGAGTATATAATCCTCCTTTCTGGTTAGCTATGTCTTATTAGTGCTTAGATCCATGGGGCAAGCACCTTCATTCTTCATTGTGTGCTTCATATTCCTTATTAGATGGGAAGTATTTTTGCCTATGGGTCCACAGTTATTTAGGTAAATCTGAGCTGATTCTGGGTACACAATTTTAACTGTGTATCTTTAGTCTTCCTTAATGCAGAAGTCCTTCATAGTCCTAATAATATTTCGAGAAACTGAACCCCTGGCCAGAAGGATTTGCTTTTGTTGGCATTACGACCGCAAGTGACCTCCATGCCCAGTGCCCTTGTAGATAGGGGTGCTGTGGAATTGCTTCACAAAAGATATTGAGCCCCAGGTGCTTGTCTGTCTGATTCTGCAGCTGTCAACTTAACTTGGGCACTTCAGTAAAAAAAGACTAAATCTGAACTCTAACAAAAAAAATTTAGTTACACTGGAAATGCTAATACAGGGCTGTGCAAATAGTATCCTGAACATACTCTGCTTGCCTGCTTTCCCTTCATTGTTCTTCTGTTCCTGTTTACCTGGTCCCTGTTTTGTGATGGCTGGTAGATTTCCACAGTCTGACTTACCAACCTTATTTATCTTTCCTACAGATAACCTGTATTTTGAACATTTATTGCTTTGTCAAGGGCAGGTCATACCTACTGAATCGGGGTGGATTTCTTTGAGAAACTCACTAAAGCTGTGAATGAGGGTAAAACAGTATATACCACCTACTTCCACATGGCCAAGGCATTTACACAATTCCCCACTCAGATATTGTAAATAAACTCACAAATCCATATGTCACCAGATAGCCAACTGGCTCATTAACAGGACAAGTGGTTAAAATGGGGAATCCATATCCAGCAAGAAGCCATTTACTAGTGGTGTGCCACAGGGCTCAGCACTGGGACCACTTCTGTTTGGAATATACTTCTCTGAAGTCAAAGAAAATGTGGAAGGCCTCTGGATGGCAACATTTGCTGATGACTGAAAGCTGGGGCAATCATTGAATCCCCCAGTGACGTAGATGTCCTTCAGGAGGGTATAGATCAGACAAATGACTGGTGCGAGAATCATGGCCTAAAACTAAATGCAAAAAAATGCATTATCATACCTTTTGGGAAGTCAAATACCCCTGCAAATTGCAACATCAGTAGCACACCCCTTAGAGTAAACTCAGAGGTGAAAAGCCTAGATGCACAGATAGATAGATAGCCTGAACTTTGACCACCATGTGTCCACAGTGGTGAGGAAAACATTTTATGTGGCACAACTTAAAAGTAAAGGTATGGCATCCAGATTCAAGGAAATTATAGTCCCATTGTACTCAACCCTCATTAGGCCAATAACTGAGTACAGTACACCATTTGGCATGTACTTGACTAGGCACTTACAGCAGCTGGGGTGACCTCACAGGTCCCTCACAAAGAAAATACAGGATGTAAACAACATAAATTGTGCAGATAGACTAAAAGCCCTATCCATGTACTGTGTCTTCCCTACTGACTATTAAGGAGTGACCTGTGCCTGACCTACAAAGCACTCACAAATCCAGCCCAGATGGAGCTGCTACACATCCATAAGTCAAACAGTACAAGAGTCACCTGATCTAGGGAACTAAACGTAGTCAGTGACTCAAACAAAACATGCTGGAGAGACAGATATGTGCCTCAGAGATTGCCCATTCTTTGGAACAGGCTTCCTATTGACATTAAGCAGAGCCCTTCCCTGGCCCTCTTCAAACGCAGTTTGGATCAATGGATGGGGAATCACAAATTCACACCTGGGGTATTGCCTGTGTTCCTTATGCACGGGGGCAATCTGTAAAATACTCAGTGCATATGCACTAATCTGTGCCATCCACTTGCCCATAGGGCAACATATTGGGTAAACTCAGGTTACATTGGCTAGGCTTGTAAGGGCCCTTAAGCTGTTAGCCTAGTCATCTCCTGTGAACCATGTCCACAGAATATATACTCATTATATACTTCACCATATCTCTGTATGTAATCTTTGCTAGCTTATTGTTAGCTTATTGTATAGTAGCTTATTCACAGTTGTGTACAGTTTCTTTGATGTGAATTGTTTGCCTACTTTGTATTTTTATTTTTTTGTTTGTTTTGTTTTTCACTGCTATTGTTTGTACTTAGTTTCTAGAACAGCACTGAAAATTGAAAAAAAATGTGCTAAAAATGTTGTGATGCTATTATATTTAATCCGAGTACCATACTTTATTTCTTCCTTTTCTTCAGTTCTGACCCCCCCCCCCCCCCCCGTAAACTGAAAAAGCAAAAACTATGGTATGCTGCTACTGTAACATATTTGGGAGTGTTAGTGTGAATAGTTCATACCATGAATGAGGAAACCCCAGTGGAATACTCACGTAGGTATATGTATCTATATATTTTGTATAATCCCATAACTAAATTACACCTTGGCCTATATGTAGAAAAAGTGAATGACTATAGACCATCTTTTCAGAACAGCCAGTGCAAGTTTAGAGAGAAGGCAGTTCTGCCGATGAATATTTCAGTTACACCTAAGTAATACTTGACTCTCTAATTTCTGTTCTTGAAGAAATGTTCTGTCTGTGATTCGAGTGTCATACCAGCTTTTCTGCTTGAATGTTTACTATCTTAATGTGCTGTTGTCACAGAGGGGGATAGTAATTAAGGTTAATATCCCTTCTACTATGTGACATTTGTTACAGTGAAGTACTTCTCCACTGTCAGTTGTGGCAGAATAGTTTCAGCCGTTTTTTAATGTGTTGTACGTTTTCACTAGAACCTAGTGCACTTAATATCAAATATGAAAAATTGGGAATGTACATTAGGCCAGCACAGTTGTGCAGCAAGCAGTGTTGCTGCATGACAGCAAGAGGATTTGCAGTTTGATTCTCAGGTTGAGTGCCTTCTGCGACACTGACTTTCTGCATCTGCATGAGTCCCTACTTACTAAAAAAATCTTACAAATTGCTTCCAAGTGCACATACAGTGTATGAGTGTACTGGTGTTTTGTCCTGAACAAGCTTCAAAGCCTTGCACCAGTAAGTTGTCAAGACAGGCCCCATCATCCCTGCAACCATTTCAAGGATAAAGTGGGTTATTAGGAAATGGAAATGTGGATATTCAGAGTACATGTTGACATTTATGTTGGCATGAGTTCTACACTACCTGTTTAAATTCAGTTTTGATGTGGTATTCAGTATTTGGAATGATGTGTATCTTATTTTTTTTCTTCCTTAGGAGAGAAGTGGTTTGGTCCTGTTCCTTCAAGAAATGCACCCAAACTTTAACAGGCAGATGAAAATTCAAAGTCACAGACAAACATTTTATGAACAAACGTAAATAAATAAAAATAAAATTAAATGTTAAAATATTCATTCTATATTTGTTTATACATGTCTCATTAGAAATTCTCAGGTGATCTTCCTGCTTTTTAATCAGTGGTCAGAAAAAAAGATGTGCACATAGCATTCTTTCTTTCTGTTGGCTGAGTTCACTGTTTTTGCAATACCATAGCTCTTCTGTCTGTTGCATAAGGTCAAGGACTACATGTCGCACCTAATGAATGAAGGTACAGTGAATATCTTTTTGCAGGGAGAAAATATATTAAATCCATGGGTGTTGCTGTTTTTTTTATTTGTGTGTGTGTGTGTGTGTGTGTGTGTGTGTGTGTGTTTGCCTGAAAAATCCCGTATAACACTTTACCACCACAACCTTGAAAGTACATAAATAGCAATCAATAGCCAAGGTGGTTTTACAAAATGCTTATGTCAGATGATGACTCATGTTAAGTACCTGATGAACCTTTGAACATTCTATTGAATACTGCTGCTTTTGGTGCTGTAAGTAGTTTACCACTAGTGCCTGCGTTATTGATATAGTAAAGCTGTAATTCTGGTATCTAATGACAGCTGAAAATGCTGTAGTTAACTTTCTTTGCTTTAACAGATCATTTGCACAGATAACACAACAAATACCACGCACATCTATGGTGCATACACTGGGGTATCAAACAGACATGACTTTTTATAGACATTCATTTAATAATGACAGGCCAGCACTGATTCATCAAGGTAGAAACTATTTTAATAAATGAGCAACTTACTAACACAGATAAACCTGTCTCTTTAGATAATCACCCTGAAATTAAGTGCCTTCTGCTGCTTGCAAAAATTTTACTTTCAGAGATAGTCATAAATTTTTGCTGTTATCATTGACAAAACTATCAGTCCATGATGCATGAAGCTGTACATTCCGGATTTCCTTACAACTTATCCTTGATCTAGTTTACCTCCTAGTGTTCTCTGTCTCGACCATAAGTAGTTTCTAATGAGAGGATAATTTTCCAAAGTAGTAGTTCACCTTCCTTTGCTCAACGGCCAGTAGTGGAATGCTTGCCTATCAGAAAGTACAAGTAAAGAGTACAAGCTGCAGGATGACTTTCTAAGCAGTTTCATGAGAAAAACAACAGACCAGCCAAGGGGCATATGGGTAGTTAATTTCACTATGTAACCCCTTTTTGGAGGGGCTTGTGTTCATTCATGCAGGAGTCCTTTTACTCAACAGATATAGCATGCAGGCAACTACTTTGGCTTCAGAAGCATTATCTAAATTCAACTGAGACTAAAGTGATTGTGCATTAATATATGCAAAAGCTTTACAATAATTTAAGCTAAATTCATTCAAACATTTTTCAGAATTGTAGAAACACATTCACATTGGTATAACGAAGTGATGTGGTGGCAAAAGCTTGCAGTCTGTCATACCTGCAAAGAAATGTAATTTGTTAATGGAAAAAAATCCATCTTGAATAACAGCTGTGCATATTAATAACTCTCAGATGACCTAAAAAAAAAAGAACATTTACATTGTGTATCACTTCATAAATAAAAAGATGCAGGCATTTAGACAATAAGGCTTATTTTTACTTCTATGAGACCTTCTGAACAAAAAGTTTACTTTCAATTTTTTGTTTTGCTGTGTCAATAATGGCATAAAGGGATACTATTGAAGATGTAAGCTTAGAAGAGAAAATAATTGGAAAGGTAGCAGGGCTGGTGTAGACTTGAGATGGAGAGTACTGTTGGTGACAAAAATATTTGTCTTAATGTAAAAAAAAAAAAAGTAAAATTAACAGAAGAGATTCCTCATTATCATTTGACAGGATTGTTATTGCCTGTGAAGAAATTTCAGATACCTGGAAGTGAGGGTTAATGTGTTTTTCTCTGATCAAGCATCAAACAAGTGATGCTCGCAGCAAAGCATATGCGATGATTGGATGTACTGTGTGTGGAAATTGGTTGCTATTAGGAAATGCAGAAAAGGAAAATAATACTGATGAGAATATTAGGAGCAGAAGACATGAATTTATTAAATTGTGTTAAAGCACAGTGAATTGGCTTCTCAAAACATTCATTGCATATTGAGAAAGTAGGATTTTGCATATGCCTGAAACTGATATGAAATATGGGAAACCTAAAGTTGTACTAATACGATTTCTGCCTATGAGCAAACAAGTCATGTGGCAGCAGGGAAGACTGACAGTGGGGGGTTGATCCATTGATTCCTTGGATATGATTACTTAGAAGTGATTCTGCAGCAGTGTATGCAGTTTTTGGTGCATTCAAAGAATATGAAAGAGACAACTGGAAATGTAGACTTTTTTTTCTGTGTTGAGTACATATGTAGAGGAGGCTAAGGATAAATTAAATTTACTATTCTGGTATTCTGCAAAGTAACTGCAGAAGCAGTGGTCTATATTGAGATTTCTAAATCTACATATAATGCAGTCTCAAAGGAGGTAGATTTTGAGCTGGGAGAAGAATATTCGAGTGAAAAGGGGGATAGTATTTTTAAAGTAGTATAGATGTTGTACGGTGGCTTGAAAGAATGAACATTACTATTTGATGAAGTGTGAACTGCATGATGTTATGTAGTCCAATCTCGCCGTGGGTTCGTTCTAGCTCGAAGTCTTCTATTGGCTGGGCTAAGCAGGCATCCCATGCTGTACTGCTCCATATCCCCAGATCTCGTTTGGCGCTCGTGTAGCTCGGACGTGGTCTCTCTCTTGGCTGTGGCTAAGTACCCTTTTTTCTTGTTATTCTGAGAAAACTTGTTACAAACAAAAAGCTATTTTAATAGCTATTTCTAATTGGTGTTGTGTTGGTATTTCTGTAGTGTGATTGTGGTTTGTGGTATCCCACTAACTGTTCTATCGGGCTAGGCCCGTTTTAGTTAGTGGACCTAGTCCTCCCCTCTTGTCCTGTGTTGTTTCTCTTCTAAAATTATTTGAGTTAGAGGTTTTAGTGTCTGTTTCCCTTCTGTGTACGTGGTTAAAAAAAAAAAAAAAGTAGAGGTTTTTAGCCCTAGTCTTCTCAGTGTGTGTCCCTTCTGAGGATTGTGTGTGTGTGTTGTGTAAAAACTTGTTCCCGTACTTAGTGGTGTTTTGCGTGTCTGTCATTATTCCTGTCGGACAGTGACTTATTCATTGCTGTATTTGTGATTACTTGTTTAAAATATGTCCAAAGATTCCAAGGAGCACAAACCTTCGGGTTTTAAAAAGTGCTGTAAGTGTGGTTACAAGATGTCCATCACCGATGGACATTCTGTTTGCGTTTATTGCCTGGGAGCAATCCATCTGCAGGAGTCCTGCAGCTTCTGGCATGCTTTTAGTCCCAGGGTGCTTCAAGAAAGAAAGAATAAGCTAATTCTAAAGGGACTCTTGAAACCCTCGTTCGAAGAGGCCATGGATTCTGCTTCCAGTTCTAAATCGAAATTCTCAAAGTCAAAAAAGAGATCTCCAGCTCCTTCAGTTTCCTCTGAGCCACCGGAGAAAGTCACAAAACTTGGTTCAACCTCCTCGGCTCCACTGTCCTCGGTGCCCAAGGAAGTGTCAGTGTTGATGGAACCAGCATCGGCTCCAATTATACTGGAACCTCCTCAGAGCCGATCACCCAGTATTAGACCAGTGTCACCTGAGAGGAGATCTCGATCTCCCTCCCTGTCCTCCAAATCCTCCAGGACTCTTTCAGATGTGGATGTCGATAGGGTGGTGCAGGGGCTCCTTCAGTCACCGGTTTTGGCAAAATTGTTTTCGGCTCTGTCCCAGTCGGCTCCGGAGCCCGTCCCAATACTTTCTTCGATCATTCCTCCTCCGAGCACATCTCTGTTGTCAGAGCCAGAATGTTCCGCTCCATGTGATGTTCCTAGGTCGGTTCTGATGGCCCCTCCGGGCCTATCGGTACCAACGTCGGCTCCAACCCCGTCGGCGTTGTCCACGGGGTTTGGGACTCTGGATTCTTCAGTCGGGCCCTAGGGGGACACCTCGAGACACATTTTGGTTCCTAGTCTCCCGCTCGGTGCCTCGGCTCAAGGAACCCCGACTCCTGTCATAGTCTCGGAGGCTGGCCGGTCCTCGGACTCAGGGGGGTCTGCCTTTGAGGCCATGCGGACTGCGCTGGCAAGATCATCAGCTAAATCATGCTGGTCGGTCATTCTGTCCCCTACCACTCTGGTGAGAGCCTGTGATCACCACCTTTCTGTAGACAGCGGAGCCCCAAGGCCTAGGGATACCCCCACGAGTGGTCCCCAAGTTTGAGGGCCCTTAAGTGTTCTTGCCTGAGGAGCCACCTAGAAAGAAAATGTGCAAGAGGAAGCACATAGACTCCCAGGATGAGTCTCTCATCTCAGATACTGACCTCGAGGAATTGGAGGGGTCCCCCAAGTCATCCTCTGATGAGGTTTCTTTCTCCGACATCCTGGAGATATTGAAACACAAAGGTGACTGGCCATCCGAAGCCCCCTCCGAGGAGGAGTCGGTCTTCCTAAAGGCCTTTGGTGCTCAGCCCTCCGCCTCCTGGGTGTTCCCACCCTTTGACGAGCTCCTGGATTTAATTTGTCGTATGGTGTGGAAGAACCCTGATTCTGTGGAACCATACCCAGGAGACCGAATAAATTTCTTTCTGCTCCCCCGGGTAAGGAGTTTTTGTCCAAAGGAGTCCCTGTGGATGCCATGGTGGTGGCGGCAGCCACTCAGAAGGAAGTAGCAGAGACTTCTTCCTCCGTCCATCCTCCTAACAAGGAGTCTAGGACCATGGACTGGTACGGGAAGCGTACCCTCTCATCAGCAACCTTTACCTTACGGTCACTGAACTACCTGTCTCATTTTACTCAGCTCTAGAGAGATCTCCTCAAGGAGTTAGGAGATACTCTTGCGGGTAACGTGCCTGAGGCGGTGGCCCAGACGGTTAACGCCCAGGTGTCTATCCTCAATTCCATCGATAACTCCTCCATGCGACTCATTTCATATGCAGCCGAGGGAGCGAGTAGGGCAGCAAGCTCAGGAGTCGCCCTTAGAAGGCAAACTTGGCTGCGCCTTTGTCATTTCGCGGAGGCCTTCAAGTCTTCTTTCACTTTGTTCGGAACCAAAGTGAAAGACACCCTCACCAGGTGCAAGCAAGAGGGAAAGACCCTGTCTGCTGTAGGGGTCCGTTTTTCCATTCCCTCTAGGCCTTACCCCAAGGCCCATTGGGGTGGGAAGATGTAGTTCAGAAAATCACAGAGGTTTTTTCCTGGTGCACAAGGCGAGTCCCCCTCCAGAGTCAGAGGAGGGGGAGGTTATTCAGGGAGACACTGCCCTAGAGGCAGAGGGGGGCCCCCTCAATTCGTAGACTGCGATTCCTTTTGCGGCTCTCCCTACCGTCATTCCTAATGGGATGCCCGACTGTGCATTTCCAGAGCCAGTCGGGGGTCGAATATCATTATACCCGGAAGCCTGGCAAAGCATCACCCAGGACCGATGGGTATTACGAATAATTTCTGGAGGTTGTCATCCCGTTTTCATCAGACCCCCCCCCCCTCCAGTCTGGAAAATCACGGACGTTCCACCCAGTCAAAGGGATCACGCAGCTTCAGAGGTTTCAAAGCTGCTAGGAAAGGGAGCCATCCAGCATGTCACCTCAGACCAGATCGGATTAGGGACTTACTCAAGATTTTTTTTGGTGCCGAAAAGAACAGGGGACCTGAGATACATATTAGATCTCAGCCAACTGAACAACTATGTACAAAAGTCCAAGTTCCATATGGTCACACTACAATCGATTCTCCCATTGTTGGGAGAAGAAGTATGTATGTGCTCCATTGACCTCAAGGATGCTTACTACCATGTCCAAATGGACAGGGCATCCAGGAGTCACCTACGCTTCTGGCTGGGAGCCAGTCATTTCCAGTTTCGAGCCCTGCCCTTTGGTCTCACCACAGCCCCCAGGGTGTTCACTAAGTGTATGGCAGTGGTGACAGCTCACTTGAGATGTCTAGGATTCCAAGTGTTTCCGTATCTGGACGACTGGCTCCTTAACGCCCCCACCAGACATCTACTAATCCAAACCAGGGACGCTACCATCACTCTCTGTCAACAGTTGGGCATAACACTGAACTGGGAAAAATCTGCCTTGTTGCCCTCACAGCGTGTCATTTTTATAGGTGCAAAGTTAGACACCGTTCAAATGCAAGCTTTTCTACCGCAGGAAAGAATCAGAGTCTTACAGCAACAGGTGCATGCCCTGCTTCCCCTGAGGAAAGCGAAGGCAAGATTGGTTCTTCAACTCCTGGGGACTATGGCAGCAACAATTATGTTGGTCCCTCTAGCGAGATTGCACATGAGGCTCCTTCAATGGCTCCTCTTTGCTCAATGGTCTTTCCAAAAACTTCCACTTTCCCACCCTATTTTGTTCACGGACAGATGCAAACAGGATTTCAGTTGGTGGCTTTGCACCAACAATCTGGACAGGGGAAAACCATTCGTTCCACCAACCCCGGTTGCCACAGTGACCACGGACGCCTCCCAGATGGGGTGGGGTGGCATTATCTTGGCAGGACAGTCCAAGGCACGTGGCAAGATCACAAGATACATCTGCATATCAACGTTCTAGAGATGAGGGCGGTGCTACTTGCGTTGCAGGCACTTCAGAGCTTTCTACCTCTAGGGACTATTGCAGTACACTCGGACAACATGTCAGCGGTGTGGTATCTGAACAAGCAGGGGGAAACCAGATCATACCCCCTGTGCAGAGAGGCCATGCGAGTGTGGCAGTGGGCAGTATCTTCCCAACGGTTTCTGGTGGCAACGCACATTCCGGGGAAGTCCAGCATGATAGTGGACAGGCTAAGCAGAGCTATTCTGATGCCTTACGAGTGGTCCCTAAATTGTCTAGTTGCAGAACGAATCTTCAGCAGATGGGGTTAGCCATGCTGCAACCTTTTTGCCAGCCCTCTCAATGCCAAATGCAGCAGCTACTTCATGCTGATACCCCCACAGGGGGAGTCACCCAGGGACGCTCTAGTTCACGATTGGCCCTCCGCTCTGCTTTATGCTTTCCCTCCATTTCCCTTGCTATCAAAAGTGATTCAGAAAGAGCAATCCTTGGGAAGCAGAATGATTCTGATTGCTCCACACTGGCCTTGTCAAGTCTGGTTCCCCTTTCTCCTCCCCTACATTGTGGACACACCTTGGATTCTGGACCCACAACCAGATTTACTGACACACATGTCAGGAGAGTTCCACCCCTCTCTGCTGACCCTCCAGTTGACAGCCTGGCTAATCCACTTCCGTCATTAGTTGGGCTTCATCACTTTTCACCTGAGGTAGTTCATATTTTATCTTCCTCTCATAAGCCCTCTACTAGGAAGATTTAGTCTTGCAAATGGAAGAGGTTTTCTATTTGGGCTCATACCCAAGGAATTGACCCTTATACAGCCCCAATTGCTTCAGTCTTGGAGTTTTTATCTATGCTTTTCCCTCTGGGCTCAGCGTCAGCTACCATTAAAGTTCAATTGGCAGCGATTTCTAACTTTCATGTTGCTAATAAGCCTAGTCTGATGGCTCACAGACTCTGTAAGGCTTTCCTGAAGGGCACTCTATTACTCCGTCCACCAGTCTCAGAACCTATCATGCCCTGGGATCTAAATTTTGTCCTGCAAGCCCTTACTTCACCACCTTTCGAGCCTGCAGCTACCTGTGACTTAAAATTCTTGACCTGGAAAACTGCCTTTTTAATAGCCATCACTTCAGCCAGGCGAGTTTCAGAAATTCAAGCCTTTTCTATCAAACCTGCATACTTGATCTTTCATAAGGACAGGGTTTCTCTTAGACCAAACCCTTCCTTTCTTCCTAAAGTGGCGTCCATATCTAATCTTAATCAATTTATTGAGTTGCCAGTATTTTTCCCCATTTTTCAAACAAGGCAGAATTTAAATTTCATCAATTGGATGTACACAGACAGTTACGTTTCTATCTGCACCGAACTAAAGATCTTCGAAAATCTGATCAACTATGTCTCCTTTTTGGAAAACATAATTGGGTCCCCTGTCTCCAAAATCACCCTATCCAGATGGATTTCCAGTTGCATTTCTTTCGCTTATTCCGCAGGAGGTAAAGACCTACCGTTTCCGGTCAAGGCTCACTCTACTCGGGCTGTATCTACATCTACAGCCTATCAAGCCAGATGGTCTATGGATGATGATTGTGCGGCAGCTACTTGGGCTTTTCCTCACACATTTGGTACTCATTACAAGTTGGACGTGGTATCTAGGGGCAGGTCTTCCTTTGGCTCCACAGTACTCAGGAGTATCTTCCTATGAGCCTCCCAGGATGTAGGTGCTAGGGACGCTGTCCCAAGTGTAAGAATGTAGGCGAGATTGGACTACATAACATCAAGAAGTTATATACTCACCATAACGTTCGATGTATGTAGTCCATCTCGCCTCACATTCTTACTTACCCTCCCACCTTCCCCCTTCCTGGAGGATCTGGATGTTAGGTCTGATTTACAGAGTTCTCTTCACTTTTAGCTTATTCTTCTTTACCCGGATGTTGTTATGCATGGGGTATGAATGAGTGTTCACAGCAAACTAGATCTGGGCATATGGAGCAGTGCAGCATGGGATACTTGCTTAGCCCAGCCAATAGAAGACGTTGAGCTAGAAAAGTTTGGCCGAGTTGGAGCCGATATTCTGCTCCGAACCCACGGGTAAGAATGTGAGGCGAGATGGACTACATACATCGAACATTATGGTGAGTACATAACTTCTTTTTTTTTTTTTACTCTGAACTGTGTAAATGAAGAATGGTGTAAATGAAGAATGGTTGTAAGTTTTCTAAACTTGTAAGTAGTTCATTTAGTACCTTTAGATGGTTATTTTCATAGTAGAAGACCTAGTTCTAATATGTGTACCTAATTAAGTTCAATTTATGAGGTAAAATTCTCTCGGATATGAACTAGAAAGGTTGGCACATTTTAAAAGAAGTATTTAATTCAGACTGCATATTTTGATGTGTGCAATACTGTAAATATTAAATTGGATTAACACAATTATAAAGAATTCTGATTCTAAGGCAAATTTTTAACTTTGTGTATGGATATATCTAGGAGGATTATGAAGCAGTGTGGAAGAATTGCTAAGTTATTAAGGAAGAGCTTATGGTAGCAGAACACATGATTTATAACTTGTTTAAATAAAGATTTATATAGGAAAACCAAAATGTATTTCTGCTGTGTTATGATTTTAAGAGCAATTATAAGTGGATTGGAAAGATTTGATAATCGGAGTGTAATGTTCTTGCATGTGTCAGATGTGAAAATTGAATGGAAATAGGCAAATAATTTTGCTTGCAGATTTATGAGGAGTCATTGGATTTATTGACTATGACTGTAGTATTTAACTGCATTGCTTGGGAAGGTTTTCTTCTGGGATTAATAAGAAATGATGATTAATAAAAAGTGATGTTGACATCCTACAGAAAGGCCTCACTGAGACCAACGACTGGTGTCAGAACCATGGCCTTAAGCTCAATGCCAAAAAATGTGTCATCATCCCTTTTGGGAAAACCCCGGTTCCCATGAATTACTACATTGATGGTAGTCCACTGAACACAGAAGGCGTTATGAGATCTGGGAACACAGGTTGACAACAACCTCTCTTTTGACCACCACATTGCCACTGTGGTCAGAAAGTCTTTCTATGTGGCACATCTCATTGCTAAGGGTTTTGCATCCAGGAAGAAAGAGGTCATTGTCTCCTTCTACTCTTCCCTTATTAGGCCAATCATTGAGTACAATGCCCCATTTGGCATGTACCTCACTAAACACCTGCAACAACTGGAGAGGCCGCAGAAGAGCCTCACAAAGAGGATCCTAGGCCTTAAACATTTGTCCTACATGGACAGACTAAAAAAACTCCAAATATTCTGTCTCATATCACCTACTTAGAGGCGATCTCTGCCTGACTTACAAAGCCATGTCTGACCCAGCTCTGTTAGAAGTGCTATATCTAAAGAAATCCCAATCCCTCTGCACCACACGCTCCAGAGACCTCTACCTCATTACCACAATCAACAGAACATGCTGGAGGGGCAGGTACATAACCCAGAGACTGCCCATGCCATGGAATAGACTTCCCATACATGTCAAGCAAAGCACCTCACTGGCCCTCTTCAAGAGAAATCTTGATGAGTGGATGGGAAATAGAAAATTCACCCCAGGGATCACTCCAGTGGCTTTACTCAACAGAGGCACTGGGAACTAAGGTTGGGTGGCACAATGCCAGGGTAATCCTATGGGCTAGGCTTGTTAAGGCTCCAGGGCCATTAGCCTAGTACACACCTATGAACCTATGTGTAAAATGGGTATAACTTAAATTGCTAAGAAATAAGTTATTGTAGGATTAGAATTAATATGTATATTTACAACAAACCAAATGCAGAGTAGCACCCCAGCGGAGACGGGAACAAACGTGATCAATATGTAATAAAAACGTTCAGTCACCATACACGTTGTTCCCTGAAACTAAAGCTTAGATACTAAGAGTCTGAAGAAGCCTGTTGGCGAAAGCGCTCACTCTACCCTGAAATTAAAGCTTTATAGTGCATTCAGAAGTATACGTTGTGTTCTGTAACTTGGATTTATCTATTTTGAAGTGTTGGCTACGTTTTATTGTCATCAGGGAACAACGTGTATGGTGACTGAACGTTTTTATTAATATGTATATTTGATAAAGTCAAGAAAAGACAGACTTAAGAAATGAGAAATAAATGAGAGGTGCAGGAGAGACCAGAGAAAGTAAGATGTTCTTCGAGTTTCACTTCTGCAGTCATCAACAGTGGGTTATCCCTGCTGTGATAGCCCTCGGCCATCCCAAATACCAGAGTCAATGTTTTTCTGCATCAGCTGCTGTCACTTGCTGCCTGACTTCAGGTTGTCAGTGCTATAAAGGAAGGCAGACGATGCCATTACATCAGTCTTTCTTGCTGTGGAGCCCGTAGCAGAAGCAGTTCACAAGTGTGCCGGTCGGTCACTACCAGAGTTTGAATTACAGCTGAAAACATCTAAAGCTAAATACCCTGTTGGGGATCCTTTTTTCTTGCACTAACCGATGTCTGAAAAATGTAACAATTGTCTTGCATGTGGAAAGTAAATACCACACCAAGACTTCCATTCATACTGCATCACTTGTTTAGGCCCAGACCACGATATCCCCTGTTGCCAGTTCTGTGCTCTCTTTAATGCGAGAACTGTAGAGCTTTTATTTTAGCCAGAGATTTTCATCTTCTGTCTTCACATTCTGAAATGGCGTCCATCAGCCAACAATCCGTAGACATTCTGAAAAAACGTAAAGATAAAGATAGAGACAGACCACACAAGGCTAAGCCTTCCCATGACTCTACCACTAAGCAGGTCATCAGTTCTCTGGAATTCAGTGAGGCATCTTCGCAGCCCCTAATGCCCACTTTGATACCTTCGCAGGCCTCTACTGAGACCCTTTTGGAGTCCGGTATGCCACAGAAATCTTCTTAGTCTTCCAAGCCTTTGTCTCTGCCTTGGTTGGGTCCAGAGCCACGATGCAGGCACTGGCCTCCGAGGAAGTTTTTCACACTACCAAATCTAGACAAAAACTGACTACTACTCCTTCGACTACTATTTCTCTCAGACCGATGGATACTCTTAGGCCGAGAAGCAAGGCTACTCCTAGGAAACCTACCTCTAGCCACCATTTTACTCCTGCTCCACCACCCCAAGCTCAAATGCTTAAAATGGTGGAAGATCTTATCACCCTTATCAGGGATAGTCAGGCCACACCTTCTAAAAGGAAAAGAGACCTTTCCCCAGAAATAGTGACAGGATTTAATATAATTTTGTCTATCGCAGTTCGTGCAATTAACAAAATTTCGAATCTGGCTGTCACTGAATCAAAAACTCAAAAAAAATGTCGGAACTGACAACAGTGAATGCAATATAGCATTTACTGTTGTGAGTTCCCACATTTCAATGCCGACTGCACTATAGTGAGGATCAGGAAATGTACCCGTTCCCTCACTATAGTGCCCCCCCCCCGCAAACGTTATTTACTGTGCAACACACAGTAATGGTTTCCCCCGGAAGTGTGTTGACTGTTCAGAAATGTTGAAGTCGACATTTACAGTCATCACTCTTCAAGTTTATTTTTGTTCGTTATTTTCAGTTTCAGGGTTTTGCTTCGACATAACAGCGATTCGCTGTTGTGCGATCCAGTTAAATGATAGTAAAACAGTGACAGGCCCAGATTCTGAGGAGTTTGATTATTCAGATTTTGAAGAGGAACAACAACCTCGTGACTGCTTATGAGGATTCAGATGCAGAGGAATCCATTCCGTCTGCCTCCCCACCAGAAGATCTTTCCTTTGGGAAATCCCTTCACACCATCAGGGAACATTTCCACTGGGAATCCCAGGACTTCCCTCAGTCTAATAAAAGACTAAGAGAGTTTTTAGACCTGCCCCAGTGCAGCCCCTTGGCCATCACTCCAATCTTAGAGGTGGTTGATGATGTCTTCCATGAATCCAGCATAACTCCTGATGCCCTCCCACCTACTCCCAGAAAACCTGACAGATATTACAGAATACCAGATTCTCACAAATACCTGTACAGAAATCCTGCTGCAGACCCGGAGGTCATTACACAGGAACCAAAAGCAGCTAAGGCTAGTTCTGCAGAGAGTCATATTCCTTATGACAAGGACTCCAGAGCTCTGGACAGATGGGGTAAAAAAGTATACACCTCTGCAACTTTAGCTATCACAGCACTCAACTGTCAGTTCCACGTGTTAAAATATCAACAACATACTTTGGAACTATTAAAACAAAAGATTTCAACCTTTCCTGACTGTGCTAGTTCGAAAGAGTTTGCAGATTTACTGCACTCTACTTGTCAAGTAGCTAAACACTCATTACACTATGGATATGATGCCCTAGAAGCCTCAAGCAGGGCATCAGTGTCAGGATCTGTCATTAGGAGACATGCATGGTTGAAGGAACAAACTCTCCCTGATCATGTCAAATCTAAATTGCTTGATGCACCCTTGGATAAGGACCGCTTGTTTGGAGTAAAAGCAGAAGAGGTGCTTAAAAAATGAAAGACAAAGCAAATTCTATGCAAACGGTAAATTATTTCCTTCAAGGTACAACCTCCTAGGTTCAGCAGGAATTTTCCCTCAAAATACTGGTCCTTTCCTGCACCTAACAGACAGGGGCAAGGTAAGCCCTGCAGGGACAGACCACCCAGACTCTTATCTCAGGAACAGCAGAGAACTAAACAGTGGACCACTTCCACTCCAAAGGCAGGGAGTTCTATGCCATTCCTCTGGCAAAAACTCTGTGCGACTCCCTCACCCCCCTCTGCCTTCTTTTCACTCACCAAAAACTAGGAGGAAGGCTCTCCCTCTGCAAAGAAAATTTGTTTTCTGTAACAAAGGACCATTGAGTCTTAAAGATAATTTTTCAGGGATACAAATTCTCCTTCAACGAACTCCCAATTCTAAGAGGGTAACCAGACTTACCTCCAAATCAGTAGACAGAGGCATTGAAACAAGTCCAAACTCATATCCCAAGGAGCAGTAGAACCTGTCCCCTCAGATCAAGCAGGCAAAGGCTTTTACTCCAGACTATTCCTTGTTCCCAGAAAAGAGGGCACTTGGAACCCCATCCTGAATCTATCCATTCTGAACACCTTCCCGGTGGTCCTCAAATTCAAAATGCTAACTTTGCAGCAGCTGCTGCCTATGCTGACAAAAAAATGCCTGGTTAGTTACCCTACACCTAAAAGATGCCTACCTCCACATCCCCATAAGGGAATCCTGCAGGAAATTCCTTCACTTCAGAGCAGGCTCACAACACTTTCAGTTCTCTGCACTACCCTTTGGCTTATCTACTGCTCCCAGGGTATTCAACAAATGCTTAGGCCTGGCCATAGCCTTTTGCAGACAGAAAAATATACAGATTTACCCTTATATGGACAACTGCCTCATTCAGGCAGATTGCAAAGAAAAGCTCCTCAAGGACCTCTTTGTCAAAACCCTCCTAACCTCCTTAGGGTACACCATTAATGAGAAGAAGTCAAAGCAAACACCCTCCAGGAAGAACATTTTCTTGGGAGCTCCGCTGGACACAGCATCCCAAATGGCCTTCCTATCCCCAGAAAAGCAGAGCTTCCTGCCTCTCGTGTTTTACCCAGCTGGCTTACAGAAGTCACCTCACTGCAAGGAAGTTCCTGCAAGCCTGGAGTACATGGCATCTTGCATCCTTGTAATTCCTCTGGCCAGGCTTCACATGAGAAAACTTCAGTGGTACCTAAAGAATCTTTCTGTCAGCACTCTCAACCTCTAAGAGACCTCTCTTCCTCTGATCCCCTGTATAAGGGCCGAGTTAATCTGTTGGGCAGGGGCCTGTACCCAGAACAAGGGTCTTTTCTTCACCCTCCACCCAACCGGGCAGACCATCACCACCGACACCTCAGACATAGCTTGGGGTGCTCACCTAGAAGGCAGGTGCACCCAAAGTCTTTGGGATGCCCAGCACCTTCCCTTACACATCAACCAGAAGGAAATGATGGCAGTACAAAAAGATCTGACATCTTTCAAACAACATCTCAAGCCAGAGGTTCTCTTTATCGAAGCAGACAACACCACAGTAATGTGGTACATCAACAAACGGAGGGGCCCGATCTTGCCCTCTATGCAGGCTAGCCATGAACCTCTGGCTGACCGCCTTTTCCATGAGACTACACCTTATACCCCAATACCTTCCAGGGATCAGTAACACCCTAAACTCTGCCACAACAGCTTGCCAAAGTAAAAAACAAAGCATTTATTGAACTGAAAATTTTAAGCACTTTTCATTTGCCTGATAAGCAAACTTCTTCAGAAAGTGTAATGATTTTAAAAACCTGTATAAATAGGCTCAGGTGAGCACTTTAACCAATCCCGTTAAAACATAGCTCACACCTTACTTACTTAAAGGCATACAGTTAAAAAGTAAATACTGTTGTAAAAATGTGTATCATCATTCTACTAAGGTTAAATATATTAACATAAATGTAAAATAATAATAGAAATAAAAATAATAAAATGAAAATAAAACAGTATACCAACTTATGAATGAAGCATATACTAATTACTACTCAGCTACTGGCCATAACACTTTATCAAGTAACTATAAGGTGAAAGACATATGGCTTTTACAGCACAAAACACCTATTAAACTCAAATTGTACATACATAAACACAAACAATATATGCATACTGAGCACTGAGTGTACAACCACTCAATCTTCTCTACAGACTTTTTAATTTCAAAATACTGCTTATAGAACAGGTTTCATTTAAACCTGGAAAATTGTATGCATTCATCTTAATTTGCCAGGCTGTTGATGACCGTGGTTCACCAACATATCCCTGTGCTAAGGTGGTAGATTTCATACTGCAGAAATACTTGTGTGTGAGCTATGTTTTAACAGGATTGGTTAAAGTGCTCACCTGAGCCTATTTATACAGGTTTTTAAAATCATTACAATGTTTCTGAAGAAGTTTGCTTATCAGACAAACGAAAAGTGCTTAAAATTTTTAGTTCAATAAATGCTTTGTTTTTTACTTTGGCAAGCTGTTGTGGCAGAGTTTATTCTGTTTTATCGTTTAGTGTGCTTCAGTAGTTTATCAATAACACCCTGACAGACAACTTGCAGGATCCCCCCACGAATGGCAGCTTCACAGAAAAATCTTTTTACAAATCACTCAGGCATGGGGGACTCCGGAGGTGGATCTTTGCTTCGCATCTCAACCATCAGCTGAAAAAATTCTGTACCAGGGAGCATCACCACCTAGTGTGGAAGGTGGATGCCTTGACTTTCCCCTGGAACACCCTCTTTGTGTATGCATTCCCTCAACTGCCTCTTATTCCAAAGATACTGATCAAAGTAAGGGAGGAGAGACCAAAGGCCATCCTCATTGCTCCAGATTGGCCCAGACAACATTGGTACCCCTTACTGCGCAGCCTGAACTTACAGCCTCCCAGGCAGCTTCCCCTGATCTCAGACCTCTTAACTAAGGTGGGGGGATGCTGCACCCAGACTTGTAGACTGTCAAACTATCAGCATGGCTAATACTCTAAAGGCAAACAAGGGCCCCTGTTAAGCAAATGGTCCTAGACATTATCACAGAGGCCAGAAAGCACAGCACCAGAAAATCTGAAGCAGGAAAATGGAAAAAATTCTGCTCCTGGAGCCAGTCCAGAGGGGACAATACCTCACAACCTTTTATCCCTCTTATCCTGGACTACCTAGCAGAGCTACGTAATAGTGGCCTCTCCTTCTCCTCTATTAAAATCCACGTCTCAGCCATTTCAGCTCATTTTGAAACAGAACAGCCTCTGTTCTCCCATCCTTTGATTAAACAATTCCTCAGAGGGCTTCTAATATCAGACCTCCCAGAAGATCACTCACTCCAGCCTGGGACCTGAATTATGTTTTGGAAAAACTAACTTTACCACCCTTCAAACCTGCTGCTTCAGCAGAACTAAGATATCTGTCTTGGAAGACTGCTTTTCTCGTAGCTATCATCTCAGCCAGAAGGGTTTCAGAACTTCGGGCACTGATAGACATTGAGTTCTTCATCATCATCCATGCAGACAGGGTCTCCCTGAGGACTAATCCCTCCTTTATGCCCAAGGTGGTATCTAATGTAACTCTCAACCAGGCCATACATCTACCCACCTTCTTTCCTAACCCTCAAAACAAGGGGGAAAGAATTCTGCACTCACTAGACATGCACAGACAGCTCAGATACTATCTGGACTGTACTAAACCCTTCAGGAAAACAGACCCAACTACTTGTCAGCTTTGCTCCATGGGCAGAGGAAAAGCCCATTTCCAACCAAACCATTTCCAAATGGATATCACACTGTATCCATTTCTGCTACAGATTGAATGGGAACCCCCCCCCCAAGTCTATTCAAACCCATTCCACTAGGGCAGCCTCCACTTCCACAGCATTCCTCAGAGGTGTTCCCACCAGGGACATCCTGGAAGCTGCCACCTAGGCTTCTGTCCATACCTTTACCAAGCATTACCACCTACCTCTATTTTGTAAGGCATGGGCAGGGTTTGCCTCTGCAGTTCTGCAGGGCATGCTGACCCATTCCTAGGTCTCTTACTAATCTTATTACTCCTCTCCTCAGCTTTGGGAATCCTGCCACAGGTGATGACTGCAACAGTGAAACATGAAGAACATAGTACAGTTATGTACACTTACCATAAATGTAGATGTTCGAGTGTGTTCACTGTTGCAGTCCTGGTTTCCCACCTTCCTTCCCACTTGTATCTTCTTTCTTTAGGGAGACATAAGTTTCTAACTGTGGCCTTTAGCCACCAGGACCACTTTACCATATTTACTTGGACCTCCGAATGGTTAGGGCAAGAAAAACTGATGTAATGGCATAGGCTGCCTTCCTTTATAGCACTGATGATCTGACATCAGGCAACAAGTGACCGCAGACAATTCAGGGAAAACATTGACTCTAGTATTCGGACAGGCCGAGGGCTACCACAGCAGGGATACCCCACAGGTGATGACTGCGACAGTGAATACACTCAACATCTACATTTATGGTAAGTGTACACAACTGTACTTTTTGCAGTATGTTACTGCCTTAGGGCAGTAACTTGTACAAGATTGCTTGTGCTCTAAATGAGGGTTTCGTTAGAAGTCTGTGAGAATCCTTGATTGAAATTGCATAAAAGCAGTTGGATATTTAAAGTTTATGGTCAAGAATTTAGATAAAATGGAATAATAAGTGGATAATCACTAACTACTAAGGGACCTTGAAAATGATTTAATTTGGTGTTGTAAGATGCATTTGCTATGAAGAAAATTAACAGAAAGCAATGTTAAAAAAAATTAAAAGTGCATATTAAGGGGATGACTGTACAAATAAGCAGTAAGGTACCTTGGGAGTTTAAATTTTGAGATTGTTAAAAGGGGTAATTCACTTATCCTATTACAGGGATGATTTTAATGTGTGAAGCAAAACAGAATATAAACATTTTAAGTACAGTTGTTAGTAATACAGGAATAAAAACATAGTGTAGCTAAATGAAAATATGTGAAGTGAATACATTTAAATGCAGCTATTATACATTCGGAGTGTAGAATCAAGAAAGGTGTTTATAACATTTTAGTCTAGCAGTGATGCTAGAAGGTGGGTATTTGTAATGTTGAGTGTTTGCTGTTAGGTGATTTCCTTTGTGCTCAAAACAGTGAATCTGAAGTAGTTGACTTCATTCATTCTGCACATGTGGGTATACGGATCCGATTCGGATATGAGCAGGCAAAACTTTTCAAGCATCAGCTCCAAGCCCCTCCCTTACCTATATTACATCACTTCCTCCTATCTATCCCCAGATCTCGTTTGCCGCTCTTTGAGTTAGCATTGTGGTCTCTGAGCTCTAAGGAAGGTGGTAAGGTTTTTTGGTCTTTTTGTGTGCTAGTTGAGTGTGAATACCTTTCCCTTTTTTTTCCTCCCTTCGCGTTCGATCGTCGTGTTAGTTGCAAACAAAAAAGTTATAAGTGTTTTGTGTTTGTGATGCTGGTTTCCCGCCTAGGCCAAATCCCTGTTAGTGTGTGTGTGTGTGTGTGTGTGTGTGTGTGAGTGGGCCGTTAGGGCTTTTACTGTTTCTACTATGGCTGAACAGCCTAAGGTTCTTTTTAAGAAGTGCACAGAGTGTGATCACAAGCTCTCACCAGCCAATGGCCACACTCTGTGTGTTCTATGTTTAGGGGTCGCCCATCTGTCTGCATCTTGCGACATTTGTTGAGGCTTTAACCCTAGGGCTTTGAAGGATAGCCGGGCTAAGCTTGTGGCTAAGGGTCTGCTACCTGCTTCTGCCCTAGAGTCTGCCTCGGTTTCTTCCCCAGCCAGTGACACTGTGCAGGCAGGGACTCAACCTCCCGCCAGGCCTGCTTCATCGGAGTCATCCCAGAGAGGTAGGGACAGAAGGGATAAGGAGAGGCACCACAAAGAGAGGGACAGGCCCAGAAGAAGATCACCGGACAAGGAGTCTTTCTCCAGCTCCTCTTCAAAGGCACCCAGGTCCCGTTCTCCTCGGCTCCGCTCTCCCTGTTTCTCAACGGAGTCGAGGCACTCCCCTCAGATCTGGCCCAGACCCGAGTTGGTCACTTCCTCCAGGTCGACTCAGAGTGTCTCCGACCTGGATATGGACAGGCTGATGAGGTTCATCCAGAACCAGATTCAGATGGGGGTCTTGCCAGGGCCCTCTCCCATTGGAGAGGGTCCTCCTCCTTCAACGATTTTCCACCCTATTGCTCCTTCACTGACCCAATACTTTGTGGGGCTTTCGGGTCCGAGACCTTTCAGAGCTGTTGGGTCGGCACCGATGGTTCTCGTTTCCTCGACGCCGGCCATCACCTTGAGTTCCTCGGATCCGTTCTCTGATCCAGGAGACTCTCGGAGCCATGGTCGGGAGTCAGACCCGAGGGTCGAGATCTCGCTCTTTCGGATCCCATCCTCGGTGCCCGGACTACCCCTCCGTCAGCTCCAATCCTTGCTTTGGTGCCGGAGAGAGCCTCTTCCTTATGTTCTACAGAGGTGTGCTCTCCATCGGCGTCCGGAGCAGTGGAAAGGGTTTTTCTTCCAGGGGTTGAGACCACAGCTCACCTACTCTGATCCTACCCAGATCCCTCTGATTTTGGATTCTGCTCCCATTACCCTGTCTTAGGGACAGCCCATGCCAAAGCAACCCCAGGTTGTTCCCCTCAGGGAACCCCCGGAGGCTTAAGAATCCTCTCCAGAGAGTCCCACTGGAGAGGAACCTCATAAGCGCAAATGTAAGAGGAGGCACTTGGACTCCCCTGAGTCCATTACCACTCATACGGACTTGGAGGAAGGAGAGGGTTCCCCCAGATCACCTTCCGAGGACGTCTCGTTCAGACACATTATGGAGATCCTCCGCCAAAGAAGAGGTTGGTCAGCCCCTAAACCCTCTGCGGATGAGTCCATATTCCTGGAGGTCTTTGGGGCAGGCCCATCTACTTCTTGGATCTCATCACCACTAGGGCATGGAAAGATCCTGACACCGTAGAGCCTATACCCAAAAGGCCAGATAAAATTCTTTCCCTGCCATCAGACAGGCAGGCATGGTCCAAAGGAGCCCTGGTAGACGCTTTGGTGGTTGCAGCTGTCTCAAAGAAGGAACTGGCACAGGAGAGTTCCTCGGTTCATCCACCAGACAGAGTCCAGGTCGATGGATCATTTTGTCAGTGACATTTTCTATTCGTGCGCTGAATTACTTAGC
Source organism: Protopterus annectens (assembly GCF_019279795.1). Lineage (NCBI taxonomy): Eukaryota > Metazoa > Chordata > Ceratodontiformes > Protopteridae > Protopterus > Protopterus annectens. The sequence continues at coordinate 342,869,736 of NC_056741.1, read as the reverse complement.
ACATGTCATCCGACTGCAGCGAGACTTTATATCGGAACTAACTGAGTTGCCCCCGGAGTCTCTGTCGCAACAGGACAAGCAATCTTTCACTGCGAAGATGACTACACTGAAATCAGTGACAAATACCTCTATGCGTCTCCTCTCTCATGCTATGGAGGGAGCCGCTAAAGCTGCTGTTATAGGCATTGCCTTGAGCCATCATGCCTGGATCAGGCTGTGTCAATTTGCAGACCCCTTTAAGGCGTCTTTCATCAATGCCCCTTTTGATGGATCATCCCTGTTTGGGAAGACTGTATGCGACATACTAACCCAGAGTGAGAATGACGGAAAGACTTTGTCAGCCATCAGAATCCACTTCTCTAACCCCCAGAGGTCCTATTCCAGGAACCAAAAGGGGCAAAAGAAGATGTGGTTCCAGAAATCACAGTCCTTTCGTGACACTCTGGAATACTCGTCCCCCAGAGGCAGAGGGGGACAAGACCAACACCGTCCCAAAGGCAGAGGGGGTCCCAGAAACTTCGGGTCTAGGGAACCTTTTTCCGACAGACCCGCACAGCAACCCTGAGGGCTTGCCCAGCTGCTCTACTCTGGAGGCAGTCGAGGGAAGATTTTCCTTACATCCAGCGGCATGGGAGTCCATTACTGCAGACCACTGGGTGTTAAGCATCATATCCAGAGGATATTCTATCCCCTTCATTTCATGTCCCATAACCCCAGCACGCCTTCCAGATGTTCCACCCACTCACAGGGAGGCTGCAGCCTTAGAGGTTTCGAAGCTGCTGCAAAAACGAGCCATCGAGCCAGTCCCCCCAGATCAATCCGGATCAGGCATCTACTCCAGGTTCTTTTTAGTGCCAAAGAAGACGGGGGACCTCAGGCCCATTCTGGACCTGTCTATCCTCAACCTGTCGGTAGAGAAACAAAAATTCCAGATGGTCACTCTACAGTCCATTCTACCATTTCTGAGAGAATGCGACTGGATTTGCTCGTTAGACCTCCAGGACGCTTACTATCACATCAAGGTCCACAGGAGCTCCAGGAGGTTTCTACACTTCTGGCTAGGGGCCAGTCACTTTCAATTCCGAGCCCTACCCTTTGGTCTCACCACAGCCCCCAAGGTGTTCACCAAGGTTATGGCGGTCATAGCGGCTCACCTGAGAATTCAGGGCATTCAGGTATTCCCCTACCTAGACAACTGGCTCTTCGCTGCATCCACCAAACGTCTCTTGTGTTAGGCCCTACACTACTTACTTGGTCTGGCTCACAAGTTAGGCATCACGATCAATATCAACAAGTCCCAAATGGCTCCAGTTCAGCTCATAGACTTCATCGGGGCACGGTTGGATTCGATTCAGTCCAAGATTTTTCTCACCCCGGAAAGGATAGAAAATCTCATACTCCATGTATCGACTATCTTGGATCACTCGGTAGTCACAGCAGCCGATGTTCTCAGGGCCCTGGGTTCGATGGCAGCCACAGTCTCTATCCTCCCTCTTGCACGTCTTCACATGAGAGTCCTTCAGTGGAATCTAGCAGTTCAATGGTCCTGGCTAGACCTTCAGATGAATTTCCACATCCGAATCAATCAGACATGCAGAACGTCACTCCAGTGGTGGCTTCAATCAGTGGACATTTTCACGGGGCGCAGCTTTCTAGCCCCTCATGCTCAAGCCACGGTGACCATGGACACTTTCCAGCTCGGGTGGGGGGGGTCACTTCCTGGGAAGGACGGTTCAGGGCATGTGGTCCCCTCCAGAGACCAAGCTACACATCAATGTCCTGGAGATGAGGGCAGTGCTTTTCGCATTGAGAGCCTTTCATCCTGTCCTACCTCCGAGGATGGTAGTCATTCAATCAGACAACATGTCTATAGTCTGGTATATAAACAAACAGAGAGGGACCCGATCCTACCCCCTTTGTCGCGAGACCATGAGGGTTCGGGAGTGGGCCATATCCACCAGCAGGTTTCTCATAGCAACGCACATCCCGGGACGCTCAAATATTCTAGCGGACAGTCTCAGCAGAGCAATCCTTCTGCCTTACGAGTGGTCTCTGAAACAATCCGTGGCGGAGAAGATCTTCCGTGTTTGGGGTCAGCCTTGCTGCGATCTCTTCCCATCTCCTTCCAACGCAAAGTGCAGCAGCTTCTTCGCTCTGATCCCCCTCCAGGGGATGTCCCCAGGGACGCTCTAGTCCATGCTTGGCCTCCCGGGCTACTGTATGCTTATCCCCCGTTACCTCTTATTCCCAAGTTCCTTCAGAGAACTTGCCGGCTGCAGTGCAAAGTCATTCTCATAGCTCCCTTCTGGATTTGTCAAGTTTGGTTTCCCTTCCCGTGGTCTCACCTGTTGGCTTCTCCATGGACTCTAAATCCATGCCCGGATCTGATTTCTCACCCGTCGGGCTTACCCCTGCCCAACCTGGACATTCTCAAGCTGACTGTGTGGCTGCTCCAGTTCCCATGATCATCAGGACTCCCGGACTTTCGTGCCCTGTTAACAATATTCTGGTAGCTTCTCTTAAAGCCTCCACTAGGAAACTCTACAATAGCAAGTGGAGACGTTTTTGCGTTTGGGCCTCTCAGCACAATTTGAACCCGTTTACAGCCCCTGTTCCGGTCGTACTGGATTTTCTGGCCGATCTTTTTCGATCAGGTGCAAGTGCTTCTACCATCAAGGTTCAGCTGGCTGCCATCTCCAATTTTCATGTGGGTGAAAATAAGGTTGCTCTGGCTTCTGCCAAATTGTGTAAAGCTTTCCTGTAGGGCACTTTTTTATTGCAACCACCAGTTAAAGAAACGGTGCCCCCCTGGGATCTGACTTTAGTCCTTCAGGCTTTGACCTCTCTCCCCTTCGAGCCAGCTGGTTCAGTTCCGATTTAAGTTTTTGTCATGGAAGACAGCCTTCATGGTTGCCATCATGTCAGCCAAGAGAGTTTCAGAGTTGCAGGCCTTATCCTCCTTGCCCCCCTATTTTCTACAAGGATAGGGTTTTGCTGCATACGAACCCTTCCTTTCATCCCAAGGTGTCCTCAGCAGCCAATATTAATCAGTCTATAAATTTGCCAATCTTCTTCCCAAATTTCCAAAATAGAGGTGAACGTAAGCTTCATTTATTAGATGTCCATAGATAGCTTTGTTTTTACCTCCATAGGACTAAACCCTTCTGGAAGTTGGATCAATTGTTTGTCTCTTTTTCAAAACCATTTTTGGGCAAAGCAGTTTTGAAAGTGACCTTAGCAAGGTGGATCACTCTCTGTATTGCACATGTTTATAAGGACAAAGGTTTATCTCCTCCTGGTGTATTGAAGGCTCATTCTACTAGATCAATGGCCACTTCTGCAGCTTTCTGGTCAAAAGTTCTGTTAGATGATATCTGTGCGGCAGCGACTTGGGCCAATTCGCACACATTCATTTCTCATTATAAATTGGATCTTATTTCTAGAGGGAGAGCATCCTTTGGCTCTGCGGTGCTCAGGAATAGCCTTCCATAAGGGCCTCCCAGGAATAATAGTAGCTGGGGACTCTGTCCCATATGTGCAGAATGAATGAAGTCAACTACTTTAGATAAAGAAGTTATGTTCTTACCATAACGTTCCATCTGAGTAGTAGACTTCATTCTTCTGCACCTTCCCTCCATCCCCCTCACTTTCAGGTTTTTTCCTGTTTAGGATTGTGATTATGTTGCCACTTGTGTCAGCAAACTCGATCTGGGGATAGATAGGAGGAAGTGATATAAAGGTAAGGGAGGGGCTTGGAGCTCGGAGCTGATGCTTGAAAAGTTTTGCCGGCTCGGATCCGAATTGGATCCGTATACCCATATGTGCAGAAGAATGAAGTCTACTACTCAGATGGAACGTTATGGTAAGAACATAACTTCTTTTATTTTACTTTTTGTGGTAAGAGCAGCGTTTTTAAAGTAATTAATTTTATCAAGACATGGTCTTGATTAAAGGTGGGAGGGATTGTCACAGTTTTGGTCCTAAGCAGAAAAGCTATGTTCACAACAGCGTAATTTAACTGGCCTTCTAAGTGTGAGGGCATCATTAGAATGGGATTGAAGAATGTACTCTATTATATTTAAAGAAGTTCTACAGGTAAGAAATGGAATTGCATCAGATTATGAGTTTGAATGTGAATGTGCCCAGTAACATGTCTTACTTACTCTTGAACTATGAACCACCAGTCTTCGAATAACACAGTCATTTGAGGAAGTAAAGGAAATGAATGTACTGATTTTATTTGAGATCAGCTATAGGGATGAGAAGTTTATTTTTGAAGTGGCAGCCACTAATGGGAGTCTGTACTGCAGCTGAGTTAATAGGATCCCATTGCCAGTGGTGGATTATGGCAGTCTGGAGACAGGAAGTGATAAATCCTACTACAGTGTAAAATTTGTTTGTGAAGTATGATATTCTAAAGGCCAGTGTTAGGTCACACGAGAGCCCTAAGTATTTCATAATAGTTTTAAGGGGAAATGCAAGAGGTCATATATTTGCCAGTTTAAGGGGACATTCCACTTTTTAATCCCAGACATCATGTCTTGAGGTCTATGATTAAGAAGTTGGAAAAGAGAGGTAAGTTTTCAGCTGTTTTTTGTATGACTGCTAGTGAAGGGGCCATGTTGTAGAGTACCATGTTGTAAAGATGATTGACATTTTGACAATTTTAGAAACTAGAGTGCAGCTTCTGTATTAAAAGATAAAACAGAAGAGGAGAAATTGATAGCTCCTTTGGGAGCCCCTTGATGGTTTGGGACTGAGAGAAAATGTCAGACCTAATACTGATTGAAGAGGAACTTTTGAGTAGGAAATTGGAGATGAGTGTAGTGGTCTTGGGACTAAAGCTTATTGAAGAGTGCAGTTCTTCAAAAACTATGAATGACCAACTGAAGGGGCTTTGCAAGAGGTCATTTAAATACCAGTGAGGTTTTAACTTTGTAACAAAGAATATCATATGAGTGTGTAGAAGGCAGTCATGGTGTTACTGTCACACCAGGAAACTGTTGGTGTCTGCACAGTATCTCGTTTGTGTAGTTATGAGCAGGGATTGTTATCATTTTTTTTTCTCCAGTGGGCTTTCTTAAGATCTGTAAAATGTTGGGTCTAAAATCTGAGCCTGAACTGGGAGTTGCAACTTTATGAGAGGGCATACAGTGATAATTACTCAGTTATCAGACAGAAGTGTATGTGTTTGTGTGTATATATATGAAAGAGTGAGAGGTTAAAGTGCAAGGGAAGTGTAATGTGGTTGTTGCACACACTGATGAACCAAAGGTGGAGACCTTCTAATCCTAATGCATGGGGACTGTTAGAAGGGTCTTTAGCAGATTTTCATTATCATGATGGCATATGCTGCTGATGTAAAGGGTTGAACCTAGTTCGTCTGTTACTGGGAAGTTGTATTTGGCTGGGGGGGGGGGTGATAGGGCAGCAGAAGTGAATTTTGATAATTCGTTATGAAGTCTACTGTTAAGACAAGAGCATTAAGAATAATGGTGTCTGAAGTGGAAAAAAAGTTTTTGGCACCTCTGACAGATTACTTTTTTCTAGTAGATTTTTGTTGGGAGAGTATGTTTGTTTACCTGCTCTAATAGAAAGATGCATTATGTTCCTGGACTTTTGAGTTCTTGAGTAAAGTAATTTCTTATTTTGGTGTTGGGGTTCTTTTTCCAGTTGGCTGAAGACTGGTCCATAAAATTTAATAAGACATTTTAGTTAGATTATGTGTGACCTGTAATTTTTGAAAGATTTTTTTTTTAATAAACTAAGTTAAAGTACATGTTTTCATCCTTTTTCCGCTGTACTAGCCAAAGTCAGATTTTTTAAGTGTATTTGTGTTTTGTTTCAGCTAGGAGCAGTTTGATTGGGCATTTGTTTAAAGCTGATTAGTTTATTTGCCTTTAGGATAAGAGCTGAACCTTCCAAGGTCCCAGTGATCTCATTCCTAAGGTGGCCTGAAAGGCTGCTGTTAAAATCTGCTAGGATGATTAGGTTTTTGATTTATGCAACTTTGGAATGGGAGTTAAATGTGCCCAGAGAAAATGGAGGAGGGAAGTCAGAAGCTATGGTGTAAAAATGACATTTAACAGAAGGTTCATAATCATTCATTTGAGAGAATAGTAATTGAATGAAGTAGACATTTTCCCATGTAGTTAAAGTGAGACTTAAGGAGGACAAGGGTGTCTCCTGCAATGTTTGTCTTTCCTACCATTTAAGTACCTACAACCTGTAAAGAAGAGTGTAGTTGTGGGACAGAGACCTTAAGTCAGTATTCACCAATGTTGTCTCTATTGGAGGAAGTGATGGTAGCCATTCCTCAAGCTGTACTAATTTGTTGGTTATATTGCCTGCATTCAAAAGGCAGCAGTTTATCCTGTACTGAATGTAGAAGTTGGGAGGAGAAATCGCAACATTTGGAAAGGAGAGTAGAACAGGATTACTTCCACATTCCAGTATAGGATGAGCATATCGTGGGAAGATGAAAACAAAATTCCAGACATAAAAATATCCTCCAGAAACAAACTCAGGGTTGTGCTGCTTAATGCTAGAAGTCAAAATCAGAAACTGCACTCACCTGCAACACTTCTCACCCTGGAAGATGCTGATGTCTGTGCAGTCACAGAGACATGGTTCAAGGCCTCAGAGAGTACCCTGGGCATGCAGGGCTACAATACCTTCCACACATTTCAGACCATACAATGAATGTAAAAAAAAAAGGGAGAGAAGTATCCATCTTCATTAACGAAATATATATCTCCAGACTGGTTAAACAGTATGACTCCCTAGAGTTACTCCAAGTCCAACTAACTGTAGGAAAGAACCCCCTCCACATCATTGTTAGTTATAGATTCCCCACCATGAACAACAAAATTCACACAGCCTACCTGGACCTACTTGAGTCACTCTCAGTACAGCCAAATATCCTGGTCATGGGTGACTTTAAGTATCCTTCCATCGATTGGATAACATATGAACACAAATGCACTCACCCAAAAGTTCCTGGACTTTTAACATAAATGCTCTGGAGCAGACAACACCCCCACAATGGTCTCTAACATCATTGGCAATGTGCTCTGCAATATGGGAGATCACTGCACCACCCCATGTGTGGGGCCCTCTCTGGTAAGGTCCAATCATAAATCAGTTTCATTTGAAGTAATGCTTATACCTGATCCACCCTTAGGCGCAAAAAGATTTAAAAAATTCTCCAAAATAAGCTATAGCCTATTAAGTGATACTATCAATAGTTTCAGACCCCTACCAACACTGTCAGCAATGGCACCTATACTGAGATGTACACAAAAGCCCTGTATAAACACCTATACAAATGTATAGACAGCCATACCAGAAGAGATCAAATCAAGATCCTCATGAAAAAATAAGCCACCCTGGTGGACATCCATAATAAATGGGTTATACAAGAAGAGAGAAACTGTGGGTCAAAACACAAGAGGGAATGGTCCCAGCAAAGGAAGAACTGCCTCCAAATCATAAACAAGCAGATTAGACATCTTGTAAAGTCCTTTAAAGCTGATTATAAAACTAAATTAGCATCCCTACCTAAGGTAAATCACAAAGCATTATTTTGTTACATCTGAAATCTAAAAGGGAAGGCCCAGCTTTGTGTTAAACTAGCTGTGGATGGTACCACTTATACTGAACCTCAGGACATCGCCAACCTGCTAGTGGACAGGTTTGATGAAAACTTCACCTCCCTGTCTCACCAATCATACACCATAATATACCTGTCACCAGTCCTCTGCCTAGTATCTCCAGAAAGCAGGTCATAGCCACACTCTTCAAGGCCAAAAACACAGCCTCTATGGGACTGGACAACATTCCAGGCTGCCTATTAAATGGTCTTAAACAGGAGTTAGCAGAACTGCTCAGCATGCTGGTCTTCCATCTCCATTTAAGCACTGGCTTCATCCCAGCTGAGTGGAAAGCAACAACCATAATCCCCTTGCACAAAGGGGGTCCCTCAGCTAACTCCGGGAACTATAGACCAATAAGCTTAACCACCCTTGTTTGTAAGGCCATGGACAGAATCAACCAGTTTGGCTTTGTTAAGGGCAGATCTTGCCTGCAGTGTCTTTCTGGTCTGGCTGTAATTATTAAATGTTTCTGAAACACTGAAGTTTTTTCTTTCATCTTTTCAGGGTTGGGAGGGTGACCTAATGGTTAAGGTGTTTGCCTTACAAACAAGGTGCAGGGTTTGACTCTCACAAGGGATAATTGGCTAGGCTTAAAATGGCCCACAAGGGCAGTTAGCCTAGTACTACTCTATGACCCAGAAGTAGGAGAGTCAAATGTCTTCATGTCTAAACCAAAAAGTTTATTTGAATCAGAGTATGAAAACTGCTAGCAGAGCTAGACAGATGGAGAGATACATGTGCATGTAATGGATGACATAAGTGAAATTAATTGGAGATGAGATAGTGATATCACCTATGTGCACTCTACCAAATCAGTATAGGTGTTACAACTTTCTCAAATCACACGGGTTTCAAGAGATATGAACCTCTTCATTTGAGATTTTTCAACATAGTAATCTTAGAATGGAAATAATTTTAGTCATGATGTAGTATGTAGAAGAAATAAGAGAGAACAGGATGAGACACTGTAAAGGGAAAGTCTGGCTTTGACAAAGTATTTTTGAGTTCTATATACTCTAAAAAAATGACATCTCCAAACTTCAGGAAGAGCATACATGGCATTATCAACAATTTATAAAGGTGGGGGTCTGTAGTATGACTCATTATAGCTGTAGTTTTTTTTTTTTTGAGGCTCCCTATTGAAATGTTTGCACTCAAAATCCTGACCACTGAGAAGCCAAAAAAAATGAAAAAAACAGAAGAGCCATTCTCAAAAATCACTCTTCTCCTTAAAACTTTTTTTGCTGAAGGCAAGCCCCCCTTGCAGCCACCCCCCAATGTAGGTGAAGCCACCCCACCCCCCAAACTTGTGTATACTAACTCCAAGATCACCATAATACCGCATAGAAAAAGGAAATATTCCGAGAAATGGCTTTTCAGACTTAGTATATACATGTCTGATCTTTAGGCCATTCAGTCTCCAACTTTCAGGATTTGCTGTAGCAGGTCCCAACATTTCAAATGTTTACTGAATATATCATGAAGACAGAATCACTTGGAACTAATAACAAGTTATATTCTGTTGATATGGTCCACAGAAAAGCATTCTTTAAAACCTTGGATAGACAGGGAATGAACAAAGTCTAAATAGGGCAGGAATAAATCCCACAAAGCATAGGGAGTACTGTAAGGAATTTTCCATTCCCCTCCTTCCTTCAAGGTTCTCTACAGAGAAGAAAGGGAGTCATTGAGTCTGACATTTCTAAATTCTCAGTGTGGGTGGTGGAGGAGCTTCCAACCTCTGGACTAAGACCTGGAACCTCCCACAGGGAGTGCATTTCATTTGTTCATTATGTTCATTTACTGGCATAGTATACTGATCACAGAAGACCAATTTCATACACATTCCAGATTAACAGAATCACAGTAAAATCAAACAACATATTTATATTCCAGATGAACAGAATCACAATAAAATCAAACAACAGATTTATATATAAAATAAACAAGACAGCCATGATAAAAAAAGATTAACACCTGAACCAATGAGCCAGTCTTGCAGATAGCACATAATTAAGAAAGACAAGGACAGAATATTCCGTGAGTATAATATGTACTAGAAGAAACTTTGGACAGTAGGTACAATTTATTCACAAGTGAGAGTGAAAGTAGCTTTGTCTTCCATTCTAGGTTAAACATAGGGGACTGGGAAAAAATGAAGTCAATGAAGATGGGTTAAGTGGAAGTCGACAGAATGTTTAGGTTATGTGACCAGCCCGCAGTCAATTGCACTTGGGATTGTTTCATGTCTGACTGAGTTGTTAACGGACTGTGAAAAGCTCTCAAGGTCCATGCTTCAGGCCGGTTTTGATTTCAGACTATTCCTTCCTTTCTTGGTTTCTGGACCAGAACCAGATAGCCTCCTCAAACTGCCATTGCCTCAGTTGCATTGAGACTTTCCAGCATTACCAGGGACTGGCACTGGCTTGATTTCCACCACTTCAGTTGGCACCAGTTGGTTCTTAATTGCCATGCACAGTTCCTTTGGCAGCTGAGCTCAGGGTTAAATCCTTGGGTGCCTTGGTAATTCACTCAGTGTTAAGCTCCAAGTCCTCTGGTTTAAAGAGCTGGGGGTGGAGGAATTTAGTGCTGATTTGCATTGGCACTGGATCTTCAACTTCGGTCATCAAGGATGATGCTTTTCCCTTTATGACACAGACTATGGTCAACCTCTTGGAATCAAGGCTTCTGGTATCAGTGATGGCCCAGATGTTAGTTCCAGCATCACTAGCCTTGTATCTTCAGCTGAAAATCCCCTAGTCCGCTATAGAACTTGTCTTATGAGCTGTCTTACTTGAAATCTAAGTTCAAGAAGAGCCTTCCCTGATGAAAGTTTTTTTATGGACAAGGAACATGAAAGGCTATGGTGGGATCTTCCTCCCAGATCCAAGCATAATTTGGACTGTTGGTAATAATCCTCTTCAAGTTTCTTCCCTCCAAGAGGGCCAACGAGGAGAAGGTGCAAGAGGATGCACCTAGATTCATCCCACCAAAACTTCTGAGTTAGACTCGTATCTTCTGTGATGGCAGGGCCTGTTTCACCCCTGATGAGACTATGATGCGCTTGTTTTGTAAGGCCTTGATAATGATGCAAAAGAAAGAGGCCTAGTCCACAGTTTCTCCATCAATCTTTGACAAGTTTCTACAAGAGACCTTCCATCCTCTGCTTTTGCCATCCTGTTTGGTGCTTCTCATGGGCATGATGGTAATGCTTATGGCCACAGAGGGATGGAGGGAAACACCTATGCTGGCCCCTATGTCCTGTGAACAGATAAGGATACTCCAGACCCCACAAAGATGGTAAGCGCTGGTCTAGGAATCTTCTGATTTCTGTCATAACATTGACAGCCCTGAAGCAGACCCCCATCCTGCAAAACCCAACAGCAATAAATCCAGAGAGTTGGGCTTTTGTTACCAGGTGCATAGATTATCAATTAAGAAATCATATACAAAGGATGCCTAAGTCACTTTAATAAGTAAATGATTATGAGCTTTGAATGAAACTTTCTGCTAACCCTCTACCTTATATGTGATGCTGAATCTTACCCTCAGGCTAACATAAAATGCAGACAGTGGTGTAACGGGGGATTGACACTTGGAGTATTTGCCACCATACAAGGCTCTACATGACTAATTTTCACACACACACAAAAATCACAGCTTCCTTCCTTAATGTTCCCATCAATGGTTGTAACCTTTTCAGATTCCAAGTTTAGGCAAAACCAGAGGGCTGTGAGAAAGAGGGCAAGACACTTGTGGCTGTTGGTGTGAAATTACAGTTCTGCACCACTTCTGTTCTAGGATACAGAGCAGCCAATGCCAGAAGTGGTTCTGCATGCCTTATTTATTTAACATTTGTTAACCGGGATAGTCCATCTTAGCAAAAGGCCTTTTTCATTGGAGGCCTGGGGAGAAAATCTCCACAGTACAAGTAAGCAAGAAAATTTACAAAATTGTAGATGAATACAGTGAAAAATTTACAATAAAACAGTTAAGCAAATGTAGATAAAGCTCCACAGTACAATGTAAGAGGCATTGTAACATTCCTGAAAATGCATAGCAAAGAAATATACAGTAAAACATTTGAATGAATTGACATAACTCATTGGTTTATCTTCAGAGGGTAATTGTACAATACAGAGCAGTTAAATAAGTTATGGTAGTAGGGAAGGGAGGAATAGAAAGGATAGTGAATACAGAAAGGGGTGGGTTCATGTGGGATGATTACAGAGGCAAATCCATGTGCTACTAAGGTACTTTTTGAGAGTTTTCTAGAATTCGTGGGTGTAGGAAATGTTTCTGAGGTTCACAAAGAGCTTGGTCCATGCAAGAGCAGGGAAGTAGCGGATTTAGACATGGAATGATCAGTTGAAGTACCACTGTTATTACCATACATTAACCTAAACATATCATTTCAAACAAACAATTTCATATTAATAATGCAGTCCGTTACCTCAGCATCTCTAGCAGGTATAAACCCAGCACTTTTACCTATTAATAATGCGACCTTGGATGTATTCAGTAAGGCTTGTGAAGATGATTTGTAGAAGTATTTTGAGCATAAGTATAGCAATGGTAAATATAGAAACATGAGACCAGATGAATGGAAGGCATTGCTGATTCTTAGGAATGAGCATGATATTGCAATTTGGCCTGCATTCAAAGGGCGTCAAACTGTAGTAATAGATAGGAGATTCTATTTTAGCTCCATGACCACTGTGCTTTCGGATGAATCTACGTATAGGTTGATTTTTCTATTTGATTTTGAAGCTATGCAATGTAGGGTATATAATATAATTAATGATTTACATAACAGCAATATCATTACTAATGAGTTATATTATTTTCTATATGTTGATACACCCCTTATACCTTTTATACAAGGTGTCCCTAAGGTACATAAGAATTCCACTAGACCCCCCTTTAGACCCATAGTCAGCGGGTCTGGCTGGCTTACTGAGCCCTTTTCACTATTTATTGAGACTAAAATAAGACCGGTACTGGATGATTTCCTCGTAGTTTTGAGGGATACTAAACAATTTCTGCATGATATCTACCAGTTTATGCATGATCATGTTCTTACCTAGTTCATGTCTGTTGGTCACTTAGATACTATTTCTCTTTTCACTTTCATCCCCAGTTTTGAGGGGATTTCTATGGTTGACAAATTTTTGAGAGAGAAGCTCCTACCATGGTATTCTGTTTTATCTTTTATGTTCATTTTAGAGATTGTACTGGAGAATAATGCTTTTGTGTTTGACTCTAGTTACTATATCCAGCTTCTTGGCATGGTCATGGGCACTTCTTGTGCCAACAGCTACGCCAACATGGTGCTGGCCCAGTGGGGAGAGGAGCATCCTCTGCAATTCAGCAGGGTATAAAGAGCATGCTCTCTTTTACAGATGGTTTGTAGATGACCTCTTTATTTTGTTGTCGGGACACCTGTTGAATTGAATGAATTTGTAGATTTCTTACATACTGCAACACATTTTTTTGAGATTTACCATAAAATATTCATCAGATACAATGGATTTTTTGGATGGAAGGCTTACCAGAAATGGTACTGATAGCTTTTCTGCTAGACTTTATGGGAAAGAGCATTATAAACTACATTTTATTCATTCATTGATACATCCTCACCATGTTTTTAAAAATCAAGTAACCAGACGAAACTCCACGAACTATTAAGACAGAAGGAAAAGCAATACAGCTCACAATTAATGTGGGCATTGCAATCAATGCCCACATATTTTAGAGAATGAGGTCCTACACCTAAGGGGTTTTGGAAAAGTTACTCAAAAACAAAGGCTCAACTGTTTAAGTAAACATCTAATTTACATTGCGATTTGTCAGAATTGTTATTGTTTTTATATAGGGAAAACAATCAATAGCTTCAATAAGCGGATTTATCAACATCTATATGACATCCAGAAGGGCAACTTAAAGAACGCATTAAGTAAGAATGTTAAAGATTTTCCTGGACACACATTTAAATTTAGTGCCCTTGAACAGGTGCAACACAGAGACGGGGGGGTCCATTGAACACTTATTTAGAATATAGAGAATTATTGTGGCAGCTTAAATGTAATGCCACAAACCCCCTCAGGGCTTAATGAAGCTGTCTCGATTTCCAGCTATTTAAAGTTGAAAGCAGATTTTCACATATAACTTGCGCATTTTTTCATCACAAAATGCAAGTGTGTATACACCAGTTTGGCCTTAAGTCTTAGAAGTAGGCTTTATTAATTTCAGCTAGCCTAGTCTAAAAGATTAGTAGAATTCTAAGTGAGCTTTAGAGGTGAATAGATTTAAATAGTAAAAGGTATGACATTGTTTATAGGTTATAAAACAATCAATTTTATACAAGTCTGCCTTTCCTTGTTTAAGACCTAATTTAAAAGTATAAATATTTCTTTTTAAAGTATTTACCATATTATGTCTAATGCATTATATTATTTTCAGGTAATTTAATACATTTTTACATGTTTATATGTTTTTAAGGGAACTAATTGAGTGTTAATGTCATGTGACAGGGTATGTATTTACATGCAAAGTCATGGTGGTTTTTATTCTGAGGAAGTCAAGCTGTAAAGCAGACAAAAGCGCTAAATAAACAGTACTGGTACGCCTGTGAGCTGTATTGCTTTTCCTTCTGTTTTACATGTTTTTAAAAATATTGTTAAAGGACAGACGAGAATTTCCTGTATGAGTAATGTAGAGACAGTTTGTTGAAGATGTCTTAGGGTTTAAATGAGACCTTGGGAGAAGAGAGTACATTAAGAAAGAGGTAAAAAAGGGCTATAGGGAACAAATGATGCTTAGATCTACATGTGGGAAAAAAAACGAGGGGTTTTTGTGCACTGACTCAGGCCCTCTTCGAATAGATCTGACATTAACCTATGATAACAAAGATATTGTGAATATTTTCATAGGAACTGGAATATTCTTATGACTGACTCTGATGTTGCACAGCTGGTGCATGGGAGGCCTCACTTTTATTATAATAATTCTCTCTCTCAAACAGATGTTGTGTACCCTACGAGTTCCTGTAGTCTCAGTAAGGAACATCTATCCTTTGGTACATCTCCCTGTGGGAGGTGTCATTTCTGCCTTTTTATTGATGGTTCTAATTGCTTTTTGCATCTCCACTCAGGACAACTGTTTAGATTTAAAGTTACAACTAACTGTAACCTGTAACATTGTTTATCTGGCTCACTGCACTACATGTGCTGAGTTTTACATAGGGAAAACTAATAGATGTCTTTGTGACAGAATCAGAGACCACCTATACTGCATTAGGAGGTCTAATGAGACCAATGTGTTAGCTAAGCATATTATAGATGCAGGTACTGTCTACAAGTTCATATTTATGGCTGTTGATTTCATTGTTCCCACAGAGCGATTAGGTGATGTTATTAATAAAACAGAGAAAACAGAGTTGAAATGGATTCTTAATTTCAGGTCAGATTGTAAACCTGGCCTGAATGAACATGTTTCTATTAAACCTATTTTAAAGTCTTGTAAATTGCAGAAAGTATAACTGTTTTTATAGTTTATTTTTTACTCTACATATTTAGATGCTTTTTGTGTATATTTCTCTTTAAGTGCTTTGGCTTTTCTTAGATAGAATGCACTCCATTCACTTGCATTGCAGCACTTGTATTGGTTAGTTTGATCTAGGCCTGCTGATGTCGTACTACTTAACATTCAAGTGTGTTGTATGTTTTCAGCCTTCTGCATTTGGACTTTGGGTTACTTACTTTTTTGCTGCCTATTTGGAACTTTGCAAATTTTGCTGCTGCTCTGTTTGCCTGTGTTTGGAGCCAGCATGTTTGATATTTTTGGTACTTTCTTTGCTTGCTAGCTCCATTTATTCCCCGTGGAGTTCTTGGATTTTATTAGAAAGAAATGAGAGGAAGAAGAGCAACTTTTTAAGCAAGTGTAGTAATGGTAGGTGCATACCAGGATTGCCAGGCATCCCTATTTGAGCAGGACTGTCCCGGGATCAGCAGCCCACTGGCGAAACAGCCTCCACTTTGTTTTGTTTTTTTTTTTTTTGTTTTTTTTTTGATTGGTCTGCATGCCAGTATATGAACCAATAAAAAAATCACAAAACGGAACTACTTCTTTTTAATGTGGAACTGCCTGATGTTCCTCATTCAACAGAAGAGGGTCCGCTGTATGATTATTCTGATTGTCTCATATACTGGCATACATGCCAATCAAAAATCGCCAAACACGGAGCTACTTGTGTTTAATGCGGAACTGCCTGATGTTCTGCATTAAGACCTTTTACCTTTTTTTTTGTGAATTACTTTTTTTTTTTGGTCCCTACCTGTTCCGTAAGAAATCTGCCATCTCTGGTGCAAACATACCCACTAAATGATACTGAATGCCTCTTTTTGTTATAAGAAACATAACATAGTATGATAGTCCTGTCTGTCTTCACTGCAGAAATATCTACATTTCTATAACTACTGGTGTAGTGGTTAAAATGGTGTAGTAATTAAAATGGCCACATGAAGATAGGTGAAGGCTGCCAGCCTAGCTAGAGAGAATTTTGTAGATAATTCTGTCATTTGTAAATATTAATGTAAGTCACAGGCTTGTTCTTTTAAATGGAAGAATATGGTGTTAAATGTGGAACTGCAAAAATGTAACAACGGTGCACTCTGCTGTAAAAAAGCTGATAAGTCAAGCATTGTGAAATTCTTTTTTATCTAAAACTCTGAGCCAAGCTGTCTAGAGGGAGTCATTCTGCCTATTGTTTTGAGGCCAGTGTTAATGGCTAGAATGTACATGTATAATTTCTTTTATTGCTCTGGCTTCCTGACCAGCTGCAAGATCAAAAGGGGTATTAACCCCTGAGTTTCTGTTAGCTTGGGAATGAGAAAGAAATTATGTAATCTGAAAGGAATCAGTGGTACTGTGTTATCACTTTAAGGACAGAGAGACTCGGAGCACTGAGCATTTGTCTTGAGAACATCCAACTTACCAGCACTGCCTATGCTCTATATGTTAGTTTATTTTAGAACTGCGTTTTCTCTTAGATATAGCTAGGAAATAGGAAGATTAGAATAGTGTTTTTCTGTATTGATGTTAGAACTTTTCTACTGTAGTATTTTAAGTATTTCTCTGTGATCTCTGAACTATTGACTATCACTGTGTAGTAAGAAGTATTGTCTTGTGTTTTTATTATTAAATATTTTTAAACCATTCAACTGTGGCTGTTTTGTATAGAAATAATTTAAGCTCTAGAGTACATTGCATATATATAGTGATACTGTACAAAGGCACTCCAAATAAGCCTTGACTGTTCAGTTGCACTTACCATTTGGATAATAATAATGCACAGTATAATTGGACACCCTTTCATAAGGGCCTTTTGGTAGCTGATAAATATTAGTGGGTGGTGGCAGTGATTTCTTCCATATAGTCTGGGTAAAAGGGGCACAGCTGGAGAACCTGTGCCAGCCTTCCCCAGGAGTGTCTGTGTGGTTGTATATAACTCTTATCTCGAAGTGTGTGTGTGTGTGAGCTACTTGGGCAGGGACATGAAGCACTGGGTGAACAGAGAGGGTGCTGGAGGTTTTAGCTTGCCCACTAGGCTGAGATCTGGACTCTATAGCTCTGCCAGTGGGGAGTCTTATTGAGGATCCGGGGAGAAAGGGAGAGACCAGCCCCAGACTGACTGTGACCTCTCTGTGCTCTTAAGGGAAATTGTACTTTACTGTGTGTGTATTTGTTATCCTCCCCTATGTGGATGCCCCTCACTGGTGTTATTGGTGAGGATTGAGGCTCCTTGATTGCTGGGCCAGTACATAGGTATCACAGGCCAAATGCAGTAACATAAACAGATTCAACTGAGAATGTAGCTATGCAAATGAAAACTTATTACATATTTCCTTTTAGTGCTGCTTTATAGAAGGTTCCCGGGAACATCAAAATTTTGCTGACATGGATGTAACAATGAGACAGTCAGTACCATTATGACAATAGTGTAACTCAGTTAACATTATGACAATAGTGTAACTCAGTTAACTTTGGATGAGAAACAGCTGTATATTATACCCCAGAATTAGATATATGCAAGTTCCTTTGTCACCATACTTATACTTTGATATGTTGTTCTATCCTGCATATTAATTCCTATTATAGTAAATGGGTTACTTTAACATTTTTGGTCATGAACATAATGTTGATAGATGATTGGAATAAAACAAACTGCTGATGTTAATAAATCGTTAGTCTACATAATGGACAGCATACATTTTGAAAATATTTTCAATGAAGCATACCAGGAGGATGGCATGAGAGGGGTTGGAGGAATGTGTTATTTTGTCTTTTTAATCTGTTTTCCTATGTAATGTGTTTTTTAATATGTTTCCATCATTGCAGATATAGCCTGTTGTTATAACAGATGTTTGTTGGTTATTGTACATATTTGTTAATTCATTTTTGGTAGTTGGAAGGGCTTTCTTTCTTTCTGTGGACATTCATAAATGCAATTAGGTTATGATCAGCAATTTTGTCAAACCAAATGAAGATTTAACGCTTGTTCAAAGGTATGTAAATGACTGTGAAAAAAGACAAGCTCATTTTTTTTTTTGCTTTCTGAGATGCATAAAATTCAAAATATATTCTATTATTTAGTAAATCAACAGGTTAGAGCTGCCCTCTTTCACCACCACCCCAAAAACATTTCAGTTAAGTTTTCCTGAAATGAAATGAACACACTTGTACTTCATCTATCAACTTGGCATTATGCTTTCTTTGGCTGAAGGATCTCAGTGAAATCAAAACATAAGCACACACAAAACAATTAAATTAAATTAAAAGAGTTAGACCATTAAAAACAATTGATTAAACAATAAGTCATCCTGTTCCAATTAATTGTTAAGATCCCTTGGGCAAACAATCTGAAATTTAAAAAATTTATAATGCATCTTATCGAGCAACATTTTCTCCTTAGCTTAAAACTACATAGACCATTTTACACATGTCAAAGGGATTCTGTATAATAAAATATTTATTTTGAAATAGAATTTAATATGTTTATGTTATAGTTAACACAATACTTAATAAATTGCATATTTTAAAGGTAGGAGTAATCCTTATAAAGCTTTATCTCTGCTTTTATTTCATTTAAGAGAGGCAATAACTTTTCTGATATGTAGGTACATAGTTACTTTGAAACAAAAACAAGAAGACCTGAGGCACTTCTGCTAATATACAGTGCCTCATGCAAAGTGGCTTTACTAGAAAGGCGTACCCTGACTCTGCTATACTTTGCTGTGAGGGAAAGGTTAGTTTGCTTTTTATTTGTTGTATTACTTTATTGCTTTTTCTGTTTTGAATACTGTGATTTGTTTTATTTACCTTGTGTTTTAGTTGTAATCTGCTTTTAACTGCATATAAAAACTTGAAAAGAGACCACAGCTCTGTCTCTTGTGAGTCGGGCAGAATTTTTTCCCACCCTCCCACCTGGTTACTGTAGTGTTCTTAAACACCACTGTCTTTCTAGTTGCCTTCCCCTTATGTTAATTTGACCATATATCTCATTTCCTCTCTGTTTTTGCTGGCTTGTGTAAGCACAAAATTATCATTTTGTGAAATCACTCCCCTTCAACTATTTAAATTTATTGGCCATCCTACTGTATTCCATAGTACCAGAATACAAAAGTGACCACCCCCTTTTCAATCTATCTTGCTGTTTTAAAAATAGTGACTCTCCACTAAAACTTTTTAGACAGGTAAAACTCAAGTTACCTACTTTCACATCTACATCCTCTAGTGCACACTGCAGTGTTTAGGATAAACCTTTTTTTTTCATCTTGCCTTTAAGCATCCCTGTGACTAGCACTTGCTTCAAAAACTGCTGAAAAGCACTAGGAAGTCTTAAACCAATGCAAGCACTCAACTCTCCTTGTTAATAAGGAGAAATTAACCATTGGCACTAAACAACCTATAATTGCAAAGTAGCTTGCTAAGGTAAGGGAAAACAGCTCTTGTACTTCACAAAAAAAGCACCAAACCAGGCATGTCCAAGGGTCAGCTTTCGGTGATTTCTCCTGTCCACCTTGTGAATCTAGGCATACAGGGGTAATGCAGCAATTGCCTCATGTACACAGACAACCCTCTCCTCCTACAAACAACACTACAACCTGTGAGAGATGCACTTACATAGCCAAATTGGAAGCAAAGCTCTCTCCTCCCAAGATTGTGCTAGACAGTCAAGAGGAGGTTAACACCCGCACTACACCTCAAGCAATACATAGCCCTTCTAAACCCACACCACCAGCACCCACACATAGAAACACTAAACTCACATATGTGGAGGCCCTTAATATTAACCTGCCCAAGCAACAAGGACCTTCAAAGCTGAAACGCAAAGAAACACCAATCACAACCAGTGTCACATAGCTTGCAACACCAGTGTGCCACCCAACAGCAGCCCCTAAGGCAAGACAACGTACCCAACACTTTAGTCATAGGTGACTCTATAGTCAGGCACACTGATGTCCCACCCACCAGGCTAAACAAGTAGAAAATTATAGTCAGTTGCCTGTCAGGTGCCAGGATCCACCGCATAATGCATGCACTCAAGTCACTCCGCAACAAGTACAAATATGACTCTGTCATTGTCCATGTTGGAGTGAAAGACTTGAGATGTACCTCCTTGGACTACATGAAAAGATGCATAAAAGAGCTCTCGGATCATGTGGCCCAGGCAGGTATGACCCTAGCCCTGAGTAGCATCCTGCCTTCACCCAGAATTATACCACAGTATAAGGACAAAATGATTGACTTCAACAATTAGCTAAGCTTCTGGTGTCATTCAAAGAGGATCCAGTATCTGTCTGCATGGGATGACATGATTAACAGACCACAATGCTTTGCCAGAGATGGTCTGCACCTGTCGCCCCTGGGATTCAGGTTACTGGCTAAGGCTCTTGCCACCCCTTTAGTGCCTTGTTTAGGCAAAGTTCAAAGGACAAAACCACCACCTTAACAGGTACAAGCATGTAAAATCTGAAGGTAATGTTACTCAATGCTAGAAGTCTAAACCTCAAAATGCACTCTCTCAAGGCACTCCTAAAAATGGAGAACATTGATATCTGTGCAGTAACTGAGACCTGGTTCAAGGCTTCAGAGAGCACCCCTGCAATACCAGGCTACAACTCTTACCACACTTTTCAGCCACCAAACCAGGACTGAAACACTAAAGGTGGAGGAGTGTCCATATTCACCAAGGATATTCACAACACCAGGCTAGTTGCCCAACACAATGAGTCTGAAATTCTCCAGGTGCAACTAACAATAGATAAGACTGCAATCCAAATTGTAGCTTGCTACAGATCCCCCACCATGCCCCAAGATGTTCACTACAACTTTCTAAACATACTAGACAATATTAAGATACAACCAAACACCACTGGGTGATTTCAACTACCCTGCCGTTACCTGGGAAAACTACTCGTGTACCAACAACTTTGCCCAATGGTTCTTGGAATTCATAAATTCCGATGCCCTTGACCAACTAATCCTTAATCCCACCAGGGGCTCCAATATCCTAGACCTGGTCATTACCAACATGGGAAATCGATGCTCCACACCTATGATCACCCCCTCATTGGTCAGGTCTGACCATAAGCTAATCACCCTTGACATCCACATCCCCCCCCCCCAGCCCCCAGTATGGAAACCTCCATAAAAAACTTCTCCAAAGCCAAATTCATGACACCCATGCAGATGGGAACTGAAAGTTCAACTGCTGAATCCTACATTAAGGCACTGTATGAGCACGTCGACTCCTGCATGAATCGTACCATCCCCAAAAGAACCAAGATGCACTCCTCCAAAAAAAGGAAGCCAGTCTAGTGGTCCCTTGCCATAAGCAAACTTTACAACAAAAGGAAGAAACTGTTGCAGAAAAGAGGGAAATCCCAGGATGTAAAAAACTCCCTTACCAGCCTCAGTAAGAAGCTGAAATCCCTCATAAAATCCTCCAATGCTAGTTATGAAAATAAAATTGCCAAAGATTCCAAAGACAACCACAAGGAATTCTATAGCTTTGTCAAGAATCTAAATGGCAGTGCTCAGATCTGCTCTGATCTACAATGGAATGGCATTAAATATACTGATCCCAAGGATATTGCCAATATTCTGGCAGATCGATTCAGTGCAAACTTCATCCCCCTCTCACACCCTAAAGGTCCCATCTCAATACCGAAAGATTGCCAAATTCTGGTAATAATGGCCACACAGTTAAAAAAACACATTATACAAAGCTAAGAATACAGCATCCATGGGAACAGATGAAATCCCAGGCTATGTACTGCATGAACTACAAAATGAACTGGCACCTCACCTAAGTGTCATGTTTAATCATAGCCTCACCTCAGGTTTCATGCCCACTGAGTGGTGCACAGCTACAGTTATCCCACTCCACAAGGGGGGATCCACCTTGGAACCTGGGAACTACCACCCCATCAGTCTGATGAGCCTGATCTGCAAGGCCATGGAATGTATTATCATGGAACTTATAAACAAAGACATTGGCAACCTTCAAACACTAGACCCCATGCAGTTTGGGTTTGTGAAGGGCCGATCTTGTCTCCTGAACCTGAGTGACTTCTTTGAATCGGTCTCCCGAGCCATGGACAAGAGTAAGGTGGTCTGTACAGCCTATCTGTACCTTGCCAAGGCCTTTGACACCATCCCCCAATCTGGAATCATAGATAAACTTACTAAGCTGGGCATTAATCCCTACATCACTCGATGAGTTGCCAACTGGCTTACTGACAGAACCCACACTGTAAAAGTAGCCGATTCCAAATCCAGCTCCAGACTTATGACAAGTGGAGTACCTCAGGGTTGAGTGCTAGGGCTGCTCTTGTTTGGCATTTACTTCTCTAAAGTACAGACCAACACTAAGGGACTCTGGCTAACAAAGTTCCCAGATGACTGCAAACTGGGAGCCATTACTGAATCCCCAAATGATGTTGATATTCTACAGAAGGGCCTTATAGAAACAGATGCTTGGTGCCAAAGCCATGGGCTCAAGCTCAGTGCCAAGAAATGTATAGTTATCCCCTTTGGGAAAAAACATGTACCCGTGAATTACCACATAGATGGCAGTACACTAAACACCAAAAGTGTGATAAGAGACTTAGGGACACAGGTGGACAGTGGTCTTTCCTTCGATAACCACATCACCACAACAGTCAGGAAATCCTTCTATGTGGCACACCTCATCACTAAGGGCGTTTCATCCAGCAAAAAGGAGGTCATTGTACCACTGTACTCATTTCTCATTAGTCCCATTATAGAATACAACACCCCATTTGGTATGTACCTCTCAAGACATCTGCAACAACTGGAAAGGCCGCAGAAATACCCCACTAAAAGAATCACAGGCCTAAAGCAGATGCCCTATGCTGACCATGTAAAAAAACTCCACCTATACTTTGTCACATATCATCTACTCAGAGGCGATCTCTGCTTAACATACAAGGCCATGTCAAACCCAGAGCTGTTGTACATGCTACACTTAAAGAAATCCCAATCCCTCAGAGACACATGCTCCAGGGATCTAAACCTTGTCATCACAATGAACAAAACATGCTGGAGGGATAGTTTCCTGACCCAGAGACCCCCCAGACTCTGGAATAGACTGCCCATACATGTCAGATTGGATGGGAGATAGGAAGTTCACCCCGGGGATCACGTCAGTCGCCCTGCTAGACGGGTCCAGGGAAGTAAATACTGTGGGAAGAAATAGCCAGGGAATTGTTATGGCTAGGCTTGTATAGGCCCTAGAGCCGATAGCCTAGTACTGACCTATGAACCTATATTATGACAGATAAAAGTGGAAATATAAAACAAAAAAATTGCATACAAAGAGACTTTCACTTACAGCACTTCGGCAGTAGTATATGGTGTTTAGTGTCTATGTGGAGCAAATTATGTTGGAAAAACAATACACATTTTTATGCTAAAAGTATAAGAACATTATATATAGTGGGGAAATAAACAAGTTCTGTAAACAGGCACATTTAGAAATGTCACGTGGGAAGGATGTAAATAAGTTAAAATTCACTATTCTGGAGAAAGTGATTTTACTGAATTATATTCAGTCTAGAGAAGGCATACTGCTGAGACACCAAACCAAATGAAAGTATGTTCAATGTATATATGTGTGTGTGTGTATATATATATATATATATATATATATATATATATATAAAATGTATGTACAATATTTTTATTGTGATCACAATTTTTCCTGAATGTCCTTTTTGTATTTTGAAAAATTGAGGTCATTCAGACATGAGCAGTGCTAGACGTAGTATTCAAATTGCTAGGTATTTTTTTTAATTTTCCAGATTTTACAGAATGGAGATAATGTAGGTAGATCTGCATCTAAACTAAATTTTATTTCACTTTTGCACAAGCATGTTGCCATATTGCATGGAGCTATTAAAGTCTAAAAAACATTTGTACACTTTATGTAGTTTTTCACTGTCTACTACAGGTGCTTACATGATTGTAGATCATGACATATCCACTCACTTCAAGGACCTGCTTGAGAAAGCAAGTCCTTGAAGTCCTCACTCACCTGATCTCCGCTTGTACATAGCCCTATCCACACCAAACCCTATGCAACATTCCATCCCTTCCTTAACCTAAACTCAAACTCTAAAACTCAAACCCAGTTCCCTTTCCCTAAATTTTTGCTCCTTTACCCTAATCCTAGTCTGTGTGATTGCTCAATTAACTTAACACTCTAACCCACCTAAACATAATTTTGCAGTCTCTCCCTAAGCCTAAAATCTCCTTCACAATCCCTAAATCCCCTTCCCTAAATCTAAAAATCCCTCTCCCTCCTATTCCCTCCCCTTAACTGCTTGCCCAAACTCATATTCAGATCTGAGTGCTAGCCACAGCCTGCCTGTGCTACAAGGCACTCAAGTCCCCCAGCTTCATGATGGTAGTTTTTTAGCACTTGGGACTTAAGCACCTCTAGAGCTCCCATTCTTCCCACAATGCTACTCCTTTCCGAATGTGTCCACAAAATCCTGGTAAACTGATCTTTAAGATTTAAAAGTGTCTTGCTTTTGTTATAACTGGTAAAAACCAAGTGAAAGCACTCAAATGCCACTTTGTTATAACTGGAACATTAGGTCAAACATGTCAGCCATTTTTATGCGATATACATATTATAGAAAAACATTTACTTGTACATCTGGATCCTTCATGCTAAACTGAATTTATACAGTAAAAGTTAATTATTTGATTGAAAAAATGTGAATTCTCACAACAGTAAAATTAATGTATTTATTATTTTTTGTTAATATCATCAAAAATCAAAACAGGCCCCAAACAACAGTTTGGATAATTAAATACCTACTGGTAGGTGAGTAATGCACAAAATCAGAATGGACTCATTATATCATGAGCTTGCCATTGCATGTGGCTTTGATATGCTATATTAAACACTACATCATGTTTCATCGATTTAATATGTTGCATTTTATGTGCCTGCTGATCCTGTACACTTTTTTATTCAACTGCAATGAATGTGCATCTCCAGTGAAGTAGCTGTTACTTCATATTGATGTGGAGATATTTATTTTAATTGTCTATCAGAACCAGATCTTCCTATAGCAGAAATCAATTCACAACTCATTTAAACATTGAACTTGGTGAAATATTATGCACTTTACCAGTTCTTTACAGTGACTGCTAAGTTCGCTGTTCACCAAATTTATCTGGATACATGTTTAGTGTACCTGTTATTCAGATTTAGCAGAAGATAGCCCTTTTTGTAATTTAATTTTCCACTAGCAGCAGTACAGCTCATTGGATGAGACATTTATCTATTAAGTTCCCTTACATAAATTTTGTCAGAAAAAAAAGATTGTTGTGTGCTGTCACTGTCTTCACTGCTTTCAATATGAAATAGCTTGTTTAATAAAACTGAGGACCAATACCCCATGGCTCTTGATGAGCCTTTGCCTTGCATTTTTGCCGTATCCCTCAAAAAAAAAAAAAATTGATTTTCTGATAAATCACACAGGATTACAGTCAGTCAGTAATGCCAGACATTAGAGTTTTGCACTTTTTATTCTTCAGAAAATTGTTCAGAAAATACAATTTGATGCAAAACCTGTTACTCTATTAACTTTTTTAAATGAATTAGAGTAACGTTTAAAAATTGTCCCTGGTTTTGGCACTTTCCCATTTATATGTCGCTTTGTCCAGAATTCTTGAGAAAATAAGTTGAGAGGTATGCCCCTAGTGTCTACATGTGAACAGCTAAATGTTAGAAGCATCTTTTTTATATATTTATTTTGTTAGTTATTTGTAAATTCAGTGCATGAATGAGGGATTTCAGAATTTTCAGTAAGCTCCTTCTACCAATACATCTCCAAGCCCTTACAGCCAGGTACAGTGCATAGGGTTATTCCATTAAAACAAAATCAACTTCAGAAAGTAGAGTGGCAGTGAAAAACTTAAAGATGGTAGTGGTAATGGCGATGCAAAAGACAGATCCATTAATAAGTCAGTCGGTTTAATCAAGGACAATGTAACTGTAGAATTCTATAGGACTGGACAGTGGTAATCCAAAATAATAATGATCCTACAGCTAACCAGCAACATAACACCTCACAACAAAGGTCTTAGTAAGTGGATTAGTTAATCAAATGGACTAATGGAAATGTAGCAGGGATAACCCAAGAGATGCGGCATATTTTACCTGCAACAAGGCCTTTGATGTAGTTCTTCCTAAAAAATTGGAAAGTGGGTTAAAGGAATGTCTTGATGTCCAAAATGAGAAGATGAATAAGGGCTTGACCTGATTTTCAGTGTTTTAGTAAGTAATGTTCAGCATACTGATGTCATTCATTTTAGTGGAGGGGGGACTACTATCAGCAATATGTTGAAGGATAGCATCATGTTAACCACTCTACACCTATGGGGAGCTAGCTTAAGCTATGATTCTGTATGAATTACAGTAAGGGTACATCAGTGACAGATGAGGCCTCTTAAAAGAAAGGAGGGATTTTGGGGATAGGGCAAAGAGGATTATGACTGGGTATCCAATCATAACCAGCTTATTATCCATTTGACATATGAATGCCAAGAATTTCATCTTGAGAGGGAAGCTTGAGAGGTGAATATTAGTGTCCGTGTCAAGAACATGTTAGAAAATTTTATAATCAGTGATCTGATCATATTCTTTGTAGTGCATGGAGCTTTATCTGCTCCATGTACTACCAGTTACAGAAAAAAAGACGTGTTGGAATGGGAAGTGTTTTATCAGCTTTAAAAAATTTGAAAGCCAGTAAAAAAAAGTTAACATTGTCAAACAGACAAAAGTAAAATGCCTTTCTGTAAAACAGCTTTAAAAGCTGTTAGACATTTTTTTTCTGCCACACTTCTGTGGTACAGTAAAGCGCTAATAACTTTTAAAAGCTTTCTACCGTCTGCTGCTTTTCGTTCCCAGCTGGCACTGTCCACTGTCCGGTCAAAGCATTAGACACAATCTTAGCCCTTAGGTGTGCTTAGCAAGCTTCTGGTAAGCACACCTAAAAATTGCAATCCTGACTTACAATAGTTGCCATGCTTAATTTTTTCCCAATTTTGAAATGTATTACGGTATTCTATATACTACATATATATTACATACAGTAACTACAGAAAGGTGTGAATCACCACCACAGTTAGTATAAAACAAGCATTCTATATGAGGTCTGGGAGAAATGTCATTAGAATATTGGGGAATGTAGCAAGGGAGAGTGTGGCTCACAAGATTCTGACAGCTTCATTTTATCGTACTGTGCTGTTGTAAGGTCACAATGAAAATATGTAGTGGAGTTGTAAAAGCCATACCAGGAGGAGGACAGTTCAACAGATGTACTACAATGGGAAAATGCCTAGGAAGCCACAGAACAAAAAACATTTCATGCAGTAAAGTACAAAGCTGAAATGAGAAGGCAAAGTGGCATTAGAATGTGTGTCACTAAATTATCAGAGGATTGATAAGTGGATTAAATCTAAGGGCAAAGGAAACAGGCAGGGAAGATGAAACACATGGCAAATGGTAAGGACAGGCACAAGACTGACTTAAGGAAATGTATTTCATGGAAGTGATACTAAAGTCCTATAATCTACTGCATTAATGTAGAGGCAGAATGGTAAAGTGTTAGTCAAAGCAGATCAAAGGACAATGGGGACTAATGTAGGTGGAGTCCATGAGGCAGCATTTTGATGACCCCTCATCTGTCACTGACACCATTGTAACACTGCATTAAGTTAGATGAGCATTATTTGCCAGATATAAAGCCATGTTGGTTTCTGTTCAAAAAAATCATTTAGGTTTACAGGGAAAAAGTTGCACTAATCTGTCCTGTTATACACCAAACTGACAGGACAAATATTTCCTGTACAATGATTTTTGCCAGCCTTGAAAACTAGCACCACCATAGCCTCCATACCTCTCTGAAACAAAACCAGCTAATAAAACAATTTAGAACAAGTTAGTTGAAGAGGGCATTATATTTTTACAAAGATTACAGTAACTCTATTGAGTCTTAATGATCTGTTTGTTTTTAAACGTTTAACTGCAGCAACCAGTATATTTTTTCAATTGTAAGTCAGGCTATAACATCCAGGTTATAAGAAATGCAGAGTGACTACTGGAAAAAGTCAAAGATGGGGCAAAAAAAAAACCTCACTTAAAATATTAGCTATGTTATGTTAA
Source organism: Protopterus annectens (assembly GCF_019279795.1). Classification (NCBI taxonomy): domain Eukaryota; kingdom Metazoa; phylum Chordata; order Ceratodontiformes; family Protopteridae; genus Protopterus; species Protopterus annectens. Next base: position 342,841,311 of record NC_056741.1, on the reverse strand, counting down.
GGGAATTATTAAACACAGTCCCCCGGATTCACTAATCCGCTGTGCAGGAGTAAACTAGTCCTGCACATAAGCAGCAGTTTAAGAGGAGGACGGCTTAACTGAGCGTAGACGAGTGCAGGGGGTGTGTCTGAGAGCAGAGCTCTCAGAATAAACACTCCCCTGCAAAGTAGAACAGAAGAAAGTGTAAATAAATGAGTGAAACCGCTCATAGATGTCCGTACATCTCCACCAGCAGTCCCCATGTGTTCAACAGCAACAGTACATTGAAATAAAATGAAGAATCTCTTGTATTCTTTTTTTAAAACCCCGAGTACAGCTAATCATACGTGCGTGGGTTTGCCCATCACCTAGCTACGGTTAAAGCAGATGAAAAGGCTGAAGAGGATGACAAGGAATATATATGCAAATGAAGCAGCACAGCAATAGTGGAGTGGTTAGAGCATCCTCCTAACGAACAGGCATTCCTGGTTCGAGTCCCACTGCAGCACAAATCTTTTTCCACGGGAAATCTGTATATGAACATAATTATACATAATTTTGCCATATAACCTACATAATAACATTTAAATGTGAACTGGAGTAATGCATGAAATGCACATGTGAAATATTAGTGCCATAATGAATAAGGCACAAGTAAGCAGGTCTAAGCACAAATAAGCAGTGGTAAGCATGCCCAAGTGCGTTTGCACGGGGATAATCATTGCTCACACAGATTAAGCAAAGTAGAAACTGTAACCGGAGGTTAGCAGTGCTTACTGTCGTGCAAACCCACTTACAACTGCTTTAAAGTGCCTTAATCACTCTGGGTCCAATGGCCCATGTTCTGCCCAGCAACAAAATAAACTGCCTCTGCAAGGCTTAAACCCAGGACCCTGTACACTATAGTCACAGTAGTTAACCACTCAGCCATTATAGCAATAGATAAGTGAGATTAAGGCCATACATCCACATGGTTTTAGATATATATATATATATATATATATATATATACACAGCAATATGTATATATATGCAAACATATATATATATATATATATATATGCAAACATATATATATATATATATATATATATATGCAAACATATACATATATATATATATATATATATATATATGCAAACATATACACAGATATATAGCTGTGATAGGAAACAACACACAAGAATGACATATGTTCACATGCTATGCTAAGGGAAGTGAGGGGCCCAAGCAAGAATCATGTAACACGTAGCATGACCCCCCCCCCAGCAGGACAGAGGAAACATACACACAAACAATGTAAATAGTCCTCTTTTCCCCAGACCACTGGCAGGATACAACCGAGGGGGGTACACAGTGGACCCATGAAATCTAATCTTGCAACACAGACAGGAGCGTCCCTTGCGGGATGCCCCAAAAATTGACATATTATGGGAGGAAGCCAGTGTGATGACCTTTCTGGGCGGGGTGTGTACATACCCGGAATACAAGGGTGGGAAAGCCTGATGACCCATGGGCCGAGACAACATACTACATGGGTCCCATGAAGTGGAGAGTGGGCAGTGTGTAGTGGTGTGTTCAGACCTGACCTGCACCCAGAGTAAGGATGAGTGCTGTAGAGGAGGTGCGGGTGGGGGAAGTATGGGTAGCTAGTTATGGGTCTAAGTGTGCAGGTGTTGGCTGAAGTGGGTCTATACGGACAGCCCCAGGGATGTAAGCAAAAGTGTTCATTGGGCAGAGGCAGAGGCATTGCCCAATGAGCAGCTACACCCACTATGAGCCCCACTGCAGCAAAGTCTAATCTACATGGCAAAGAACGGAATAACCAGATGTAGATGCATATATGTAGAGGTATGTGTGTGTATATCTACCCATAACTACATGGAGATAAACCTCTCCCTCTCCCTCTCTGTAGTACAAATGTATACATACAGAGACAGAATACATATAAATACCCACATATAGATATATACATATGCAGACACCAATACACCCATATGTCATTTTATATATATATATAGCAATATATAAACATATACATGTATGCATACATATACAGATATATCTGTATATAGTAATGTAACACGTAGCATCAACCCCCCCCCCCGAGCTAGACCAGTGAAACATACAGACACACAATAAAAGTAAACACACCACTTCTTCCCGGACTACAGGCAGGATACTACTAGTGGGAGAGACCCGCCAAGTCTAATCTTGAAACAAAGACATGTATGTCCCTTGTGGGACACCCTAAAATTCAAACATTTTTGGGTTTCCTGCCATTACACTGATGTCAAATGGCAGGCCATGCATGTTCCCTGTGTATAAGGTAGGGGAAGCCTGATGATCCATGGGGCGAGACAACATACGTGATAGGTCCCGAGAAGTGGGGAGTGGATACAGTGTACAGGTGTAGCCAGACCCGACCTGCACCCGGAGTAAGGAAGAGTGCCAAAGAGGATGTGCAGATTGGGAACTATGGGTATGAAATTATGGGCCTAGCTGAGCAGGTGTTGGCTGGATTGGGTCTATTTGGACTGCCCCAGGGATGTAAGTAATAGTGTGCATTGGGCAGGGCCGCCACCCAATGGACAGCCACTCCCATTGCAAGTCCCATTGCAGCACAGTATATTGTACATGGCAAAGAACGGAATAACCAGATGTAGATGTACAATTGTAGAGGTGTGTGTGTATATATACCCATACATACATGGAGTGAAACCTCCCCCTCTCCGTAGTACAAATGTGTACATACAGAGACAGAATATAATTAAATACCCACTTATAGATATATACATATTTAGACACCCATACATCCATATGTCATTAGACACACACACACACACACACACATATATATATATATATATATATATATATATATATATATATGTGTGTGTGTGTGTATATGTATGCATACAAATACATACATATATATATCTATATATATATATATATATATATATATGTAGAAATAGATATGTATATATGTGGGTAAACATACACATATATATAGCTAGGATATTAATTGAATTATGTATTTAAATCACATCTGTTAACTGGGTAAGTCTGGCTGAGCTTTTGGCTCATTTACAGCAGAGACCCGGGGAGAAAAGCTCCTCAGGACTAGAAAAAAATTGTTAAATAGTAGTATACAGCATATATATATATATATATATATATATATATATATATATATATATATATATATATGTATGTATATGATACACCAGTTAAGGATTACATATGTTCACAGGCAGTGCCAATGGGGTGAGGGGTCCAATCAACAAACGTGTAACACGTAGCATCAACCACCCCCACCTACAGAGGTGAAACATGCAAACACACGATACAAGTAAACACACCACTGCTTCCCAGACCACAGGCAGGATACTACCAGTGGGGAGAGACCTGCCAAGTCCAATCTTTAAACAAAGACATCTATGTCCCTTGTGGGACACCCCAAAAATTAATGATCACTGGAGTCAGTCCCTGTAACGATTTATCTAACCAGACTGTATATGTACATGGACCAGTAGGTTGTGAAAGCCTGATGACCCATGGGTCGAGACAATGTACGACATGGGCCCAACACGTGGAGAGTGGGCAGTGTGTAGTTAGACCCTACCTGCACCCACAGCAAGGATGAGTGCTGTAGAGGAGGGGCAGGTGGGGGAACTATGGGTATGCAATTATGGGCCTAGGCGTGCAGGTGTTGGCTGGCGCAGTTGTATTCAGACCGCCCCAGGGATGTAAGTAATATTGTGAATTGGGCAGAGCTTACTGAGCTCTCTCAACCTCTAAGAGCAAAACCACTGGACAGAACCTAAACTGTTGGGGGGACAAATAGGGACAGAAAGCACATATTCCACTTACAACCTTAGAAAGCTGATAGAATAATAGGTTATGTATTAGCATGACTCGTCTGAAGGATGTGGAGTCAAACCCAATTACGTGTCTGTATTTAATGGAGTCAATTCCCAGGTATTTGCCAGACAGGTGCAGATTGTAACAGGAACACACCGATATTATGAAGCAAACTTTGGACAGGCCGAGGACTCAGTACTGTCAACAGGCATGCTTACGCCTAACTGGCAGCCATTCCCGATATGGGTCCCACCACAGCACAGTCCAGTTTACATGGCAAAGTACTGTATAACCATATGTGTTGTTGCATAACCCACTACACAACACCTACAAACACGTGGTCACATCACCCCACTGTAGACATGTAAGCCGATGTAATAGGCATCACACGGTATTATTGAAGTTCTCACCCCCACCCAGGGGTGTGAGTGTCCAACGCAAACACCAAATGCAGTGCATATGCACAGCTGTTGTTGTAGTCAACATGGCCAACTGTGGACTTCCCTGCAGCCATCCTGCACATCCCTGGATAATCCCCCTACTAACACCCCCCTTTGTGCCCCATGCACACCATGTACCTATCAGCTCCTGTTCCATTTCTATTAATGTCTACGGGATACATGTAGGTGACACCCACATCCCCCACTATATTGCCAGTATCTGGAACCCAACCCACATGTAGTATCACAGCTGTCCCACAGGACACATGTAACTAACACATGAAGGAACACCACAAGTACACCTGGAGCAGCATAGGCTCACCACCTTGCAAAACCCACCCCCCAACTCACACTGTATACCACTACATCAGCTATTGATACCGACACCTCATGTCCTGCCTCGCATACAAATTCCAACATTCGACATACCTTCCCTATTGCTCCCCATCCAATTATACATACCGGCTACTATACAGTTAAAATGTCACCCCTACTACCTACCTGCCTACTTCTTAGCTATTCGCCTCTACTGTACCACATAGGTATGGAATAACTACACCTACCCTGAATACCTGCATGTAACCTACATAGACCTGTGAAACAGCAATCCAACCTCACCTTAAACTGACCTTTGTCAACAGTCATACCTGACATGTAAACCTGACCTAAGCATGGATGATACCAACAGTTTAATGTAAACTAAGCATGATTAATGGGGGACTTAGCTATGTTATGTCTGTTACCCTCTATGAATGTGAACACCCCAGTATTAATTGGGATACGTAGCTGGGGTCAATGTGGAGCTCTACACCCTGGGCCACCACTGACAATGGACAAGCATACAGTCCGAGTGTCCCGGTTGACAGATGTGAACAAAATGCATGACATTGTGCGTGAGTATGTGGGAGCAAGTGGGTATAAGCCTGTTTGGCCACCGGTATGCGAGTACCACACTGGTGAAGCAATGTAGAGGCTGAGTGCAAGATGCCGCAACCAGAGGTCAGTAATGTACATCGCGCAAGCAAGCACATACTCACCTACAAATGTTCTACAATGCCTTAATCACTCTGTAGCCAACAGCTGTTGTTGTGGCCATTAACAAAATAATCTGCACTGCCAGGTTGCAATCCCCTGACCCTGAACACTATAGTAGACGTGAGTTCCACTAAGCCATGGCAGATACACATTCAGCTGCTGTGATCACAAACACATCATCCAGCACAGGCATCCAACAGTATAGGAAATGTATATAAGTGTGTGGATTAATACCAGAACACGTGTCCATTGCTCAACCACAGTATTATGAGCAGTCTATGTGCAGCACAGAACAGTGCCTGTCCAATCATATTGTGAGAACAGTAGCTCTGCATAATACCAAAGGAAATAATGATATACGGTGCACACCATGTGAGCATGTGAGCATGCTTCATGCACAGTATGTCACACCTGTGGCATTGGTTCTGTGGAACCGGGAGATGAAGCTGGCCAGGTGTGTGAGCAAACTGCTGCTACACAATACCCTGGCAGGATGCTACCAGTGGAAGAAACACTGTAGACCAGCTAGGTCTACTCTTGACACAATGACAGGTCCATCCCTGGCAGGATAAACCAACAGTTGTGGGTCACATTGATGTCACCACCAGTATCGGAGGAGGATCAAGGAAAGGCTGGTACATACGTGGACTAAACGGATGAAGAGCCTGCAGATGCTTGGGTGGGGACAGTATACTGGAGGTGTACCGAGATGTGCAGAGAGGGAAATGTGTGGAGGTGTGGTATGGCAGGGCTTGCAACCAGGGAATGGATGGCTGTATGTGGAGCTCGGGGGCCAGGGGAAAGGAACATGGGTATGTCATTATAGTAGACATATGCAAACGAAGCAAAACAGCAATAGTGCACTGACCAGAGCATCTGCCTAACACTTATGCTTCCTGGGTCGAGTCCCACTGCAGCACATCCTATATTTCATATGATATCCGTATGTTAACTTCGTTATTCTTTATAACCTACTAAGTAACATTTATATTCGCACAGGAGTGCCGCCTTAAATGCACATGTGAAGTGAAGCGTCATAATGACTAAGGCACTAGTAAGCATGTGTAAGCGCATAACAGCAGTAGTATGCATGGATAAGCAGTTTTGAGTGTGTGTACGTGTATTTGCGCAGGGTTAAGCATTGCCTACATAGATTGAGCTAAGTAGATGCTAGCTGAGTGTAAGGAAATGCAACCCGAGCTTAGCATTGCTTAGCTGTGTGCAAACCCGCACACACCCACGTACGACTACTCAAATGTCCTTAACGCACTCTGTATCCGACAGCTGGTGTTCTGTTCTAAAAAACATTATACAGCCTCTGGACGGCCCGCACCATGGACGCTGCACATCATACACTACGTGATTTACCATTAAACCATGACAGATGTACATATAACTACTCATTTCACATACATATCATCCAGCACAATCAGTCAACAGCACAGGGAATGTAGTAATAACACACCACACAACCTCTTAATGCATGAATCCCGGACATAGTGCACCATAATGTGGGTACATATAGGAATATCTGTCATATCCTGTTCTAATACACTTCAAACGTTGCAAGTTACACAGTTATATGTGGTAGAACGCATATATTGCTGGAGATGATACGTCTGAAACACATACGTGTCGGCACGAATGACTGAACTCAGTCCTAAGGTCATCCATGTCAATTGCCAAGAGAATGAGGTACAGGCCACACATATAGGCTGAACATGCATGGACATATGGACAGCCATACATCTGTAAATGTAGAGAGATAGACAGCTATAGGTATATATATTTGTATGTATGACTCACAAATAACCATATAACAGCAATCGTACATAGATAGATTAATATGTTCAGCGTATATATCCATATATATATATATATATATATATATATCTCTACATACATGCATATATATATGGATACATATACATAGCTAGAGCTCTATCAATGTCCAGTTCTATCCCTCTATACATGGGGGTGTAACATATATGCATATATACTTATGCAGATATACATACATATATATATATATATATATATATATATATATATATACACACACACACACACACACACACACAGATAGACATGTGTACATGATTTCCATATGGGAATGGACTCCTGGTCCAAAAGCACAGTTAATGGGGGTAGGGGCACAAATGAGGGACACCTGGTAATTATTGCTGTGTAACCCCTCCAGCCCTAATGGATATGCTGTGCAATCCAATATCCAGCACATGCAGTACTTGACAGCAGGATCCACCACAACACAACTACAATGCTCCAACAGTTATCCATGTCACCTGTACATGTCAGGCCAATATCTGTAACATATCATGCAGATGCACCATTGTACCGCAGGGAGTATACTATGTTGAAGGGCTACACATTACAACGGTACAGATATGCACACACATCCATACATTGACAATCATGTGCAGGTATATCTATATATATATATATATATATATATATATATAGAGAGAGAGAGAGAGAGAGACAAGATGTATGGGATATATGGGTGTATACACATATACACAGACAAAGGGTATTAGTAGCCATACATGTGTAGCAGTAGTGTGGATGTACTGGGTGCAATGAATATCCCCAGCCACAAGCCCTGTAACTGGTACCTATGACATGTGCGGTGTGGCAACCAGCCCCACAAAAGGGATACTTACATTCCACATATACCCACACACAATTCAAAGGACATGACACGACACACAGGTATGTATACATAGACACGACACACAGGTATGTATACATAGACAACCTTTATTTGTGTACCATACAATAATATATGCCATTACTGACAGCACATGGATGTTGATATATATAACCAGTCAATGATGCAAGGCCCACACAAAACAGCAGATGCAGACAGTGCAGATATATAACATACTATGGTGTCCAGGCTAAGCCCTTCAGTTCGTACAACAGTTGACAATGAATTCGCCTGCACGATACGCAACAGTCAACAATATCAGATGTAGTTCAGCAGCATCCAATTACACCTGTAGTCAAACCCTAGGGGGACATTCATTACTAGTGGTAATGTCAATGTATCTGTCACATGTATGGTCCCTGGCCAACAAATCATGTGGGTGTCCACGCTATGCCTGGGATGATAGTAGGAATGCTAGCAGTAGTTAATGATAGGCCATTACCTAACAACCCCTACCCGTATCACAGCAGGACAAAGGCTGCCATATATGTGGAGGCCAAAGGCAGGAATGCAAGGCCATACCCGCAATATTGCAGTTACATACCCTGCGACATGCTGGTGTTACAGGATGTGTTGCAACATACCCTTATGCAGGAATATGACATCAGGTACACAAATGGATATAGCCATGTACTGCTAGCATGCAACACACACACTGCCAGTTGTAATATCCGACACAGGACCTTTTTGTGGACAGACAACACGTGATAGGCACACCTCTGTTCAGCTAGAGGATAGGCCCACAGTAGTGAGCTATGCAGACAGACTGCAGTCCAAAGTAAACTAATATGTACACACACAAACACCCTGTAACACCAGTACTATGCAAAGAATTACACCACTCTACTCACAATCTGTCTGTATGTCCCGATCCTCCTACATATATGTGGCTGCCCTGACTGTGCAGGTTTACAGTAAGAGGTATTGCTACCTGCTGTCTGTAACATTGATGCCCACACAGGAAGGATGTCCATCACACAGGGAATGTACAGGGAATACGTCCACATGATGTAGGGAGTCATAGTTGGTGGTTGCCATGACAGTCGTAATTGGAAGTACTACGCATGTGTAGTCATATATATATATGGCTATCTGGATAAGTACATGTCCATTTATTTCCACCATATGTCCTGGACATGGTGTGCAGCCCTACCCCAGCCCCTATAGTCCCAATGTAGTAGTGCAAGGGGATGTCTGGTATGTATAGCTGGTATATTAAAAGACATTTGCTACTGTCATGGAGATTGTTGTCACAGACACGGTGTGTGTGAAAGGTGACATCTGCTCATAACATGTGTGCCATTGGCTACTGACAGACATCCTAAGGTTATCATGGTACAGCACCTGCATATATAGCAGGCTCGACAGCCATGTTACAGCACAGGGTAGGATACACCTGTGTGACAGTGCATACTCACAACCAATGTGAACACAGCCACAGCCACATATGGTATGCTAGCATAATAGTACAGTATATGGTCTATCTGTCCAACACCATCCTCATATGTGCCTCTCACAGAATGACCCTACATATGAGCCACAAAGCATCATAGAAAATTATGAAGTCTACACAACATGGGATCACCCATTACCAACAGTTCAAAAGATAGCTGCTAGAAAACTGGATATAGTACTCCATGAAAAGAACACAAAAGTAGCATTGATCATTGAAATCTCCACACCCAGTGACTACAGCGTTTTGCATAGAGAGAGACACAAAGTCATAAAATAACAGGATTTGTAGGCAGAAACAAGAGCAATGTGGAAGAAAGATACCCAGACAGTTCAATAATAGTACGAGCAATGGGTCTTATTAAAAAGAACCTACAATCGCATTTAGATATGTTAGTACATGTAATGCCATACAAATTGCAGAAGGAGTCATCACTGGGCACATTGCGGGTGCTGAGAAGAGCACTTCTGGCTGACACCAAAGAGTGAAACAATACTAATTTCATGCACTTTAATCATACTTTGCCTTAGGAATAGGGTCCATTGCTGATAAGGTATTAGAAACCCAAAAGACTTGGAGAAATTAAAAAAAGAAAGAATGGGCCACTTGGATGACTTGGGAGGAAAGAAGGTGATCGCATAGAGCAGTGGAAAATGCAAAAAAAAAAAAAATCGCAAAATGCATTAACATAAATCATATCTATGTCATCAATCCAATACTGAACATTGACTTGTTGTCTGGTAATCATGGTAAAGTTTTGTATAGTGCAGTCCTTCCATTGGTAATACAGTAAGATATTAATTAAATTCAGTCAGAAATCTTGCAAGATCAGCAGGTTCGATAGTAATATCCACAAAAAGCTTTTTACCATTTCTAAGTGGATAAAACTATCTGCAACATCTGACCATGATCCAACAAACAACTCTGCCTTATCCAGAAAATGGAAAAAAGTGTTGTCACTGATACTAAATTAAATAAATATAATTTTCTCTCCACATTTCAGACAACTGGCTTACTGATAGAGGTATCAAAAACTTCCATTATCTCCAATAAATCAAAGTAATTTCTCTCCACAACTTTTCACACTGTACTTCCCCTTCTATTTTCCTACACAAAACACTCTCTAGTGAGCAAAAGGGTGAGTAGGGGAGTACTGCTGATGCAATTGTCAAAGTTCCCCTAAAATTTATTCAAAAAACTTAATGCAACCTTTTCCACTCACACCACATCAAACACAGCAAACTTTACAGTTGATGGAACATTGACTAACAGTAAGAAAACTCAGAGGATGACTTCCTCCTGTCAAAGACATCAATGTTTTTCTCCTTCCATACAAGAACAGACTTCAAGAACAACTCTAGATTTTTCAAATCTGAACATATTCATAAACACAAAAGAAGACTGTACCTTTTTTGACCAATACACTTAAATGACCACTTGGATATAGAAGATGCTTAGCTTAAATTCCATTGAGCTCTTCTAAAAAAAAATGCCTCGGATTCCAGATATCATTGTCAATTTTAATTTCTACAATTATGACTAACCAAAACCAAAATATATATACTAAATATTTACACTGAATAGCAAAGCATAACAATCCTCAATCATCAAAACTGTAGCTTATTAGTTTCAAAGGTAAGAGCACTGTCGAACAGCATATGAAACAGACAGTTGTACTCTTCCATTTTCTGGGAGTAACCACAGCATTTAGTGACTCTGACCACTTCAGCATTGATAACACTTTTAGAGGATGTTGTAATTTAGCATTCCTAAAAAGTTTTCCCCACCGAGGACAAGCAGAGGTTCAAACAGCAATAATAGCAAAAAGTTTCTGAGTTCAGCATTTTTTTCTCCCTTACAGCTGACCATCAGCTGTCAGTGGTAGTTCTCCTTGTCCATTTGGTCTACTAGATTTTACTCTTCCAATCCTGGACTTACTCTGACCCATGCTGCAGACTGGTGAGTAAATCAAAGCATACCTGTGCAGCTTCATACTGCTACTGAGAGGTGTTATTTACATCATATATTCCTGATCCCCCTATGATTTCCTCTATGCATGTATGTACATGTCCAGTAGGTGGACATGCCATGGGGACATAATATATTTTCCGGACTCTGGAGTAACTCTGCCATGTCTCCTGCTTATTCCTACTTTAGGACAGTACTATTTTTGCATGTCCCCAGCCTCCACCAAGGATCTAATGCAAAGAGTTTCTGGACACACGTCCTCCTGCAGAATAGTCCTACCCATCCTTACTACAGATGCCCGATCAGATCACCAAGGTTTGTAAGGGGGTGGTTATTCATCTGTTTAACAGCACAGCTGAGAGCTCATTTGTATGTCTTCCTGCATTCTTCTAGTTCCCACACAAGACTTCTTATGAAAAAAAAAGACTCAGTGTCACAAATCTGCACATCAGTTGGAAATGATAATTCATGTTTTCCAATACATAAGGAGATACTTTCTGTGGTGCAATGATATGGGAAACATATCCACTGGAATGATACTACTTCTCCCATCAAAGTCCATGGCAGTGGTTCAACAGATATCCTACTTGTCTTTTATGCTGGAAGATCTTGAAGATCTAGAAAGCTTTGGGTTCTATACCTGCCCCAGATGCTTAGATTAAAGTTTTAATGCAGCATAAGAGAGCTGCTACACCCCCTGAGTGTGCTGTCCTTCAGATGTGATATTAAAATGAGGTCCCCATCTACCCAAGTTGGTGGTAGCTCAGTTAATGTAAAAGGTCCTGTGGCAGCCAGTTAATGAAAATGATGACGCCATTATATGTTTGAAGAGCAGAAGGCTGTGGATTCTACATACAAGAGTAAAACCAGTAGAAGGAACAGAAGCGGAAATGAAGCCACTGTAGTTTGGAAGTGCTACAAACCATGAGATTGGTGTATTATTGTAGCCTGAGATTGTTACAGAGCAGTGAGTGGAAGAATCATTGTAGAATGAAAGTACTGCAGGACAAGAAACAGAAGTGATCAGTAGTACTGCAGAGAAGAAATCTACAAAAGTAAAAATATACAATCCAGGCAGAAATCTGACCCTTATGTTAAATTAAAACAAAAAGTCTTACTAGAGAAGAATTCTAAACAACAGGTGAGGGTTTAGGAAGAGGAGTTTGCCAGTAAAAGATGTTACATTAGCATAGTTAAGTAAGATGATATGATACCTGACCAGAGTTATAAATCCACTTCTTTCAGTAGAGGACAGAAAAATCACGTCAATATGCAGCAAGTAACTGTAGGTGTTGATAAAGGAATAGCAGTAGTAAACGAAATGTGTTCTGTAATACCCTTTTCAGAGGACATAGTGAAGAAAAGGTAAGTGAGAGTGTGTTATGCATTCGTTGTGATGGAGACAGAAAGCAGTTTAGAATGGGAAAACACAGGGAAAGACTAGTGTGGATTCATCCTAAAACAGAGAGAACAACATAAAGAGAAAAAGGAAAGGGTTTTGCATACCGAGAGGCAAGGTAACCCTGAAAAGAGCCACAGTGGGATTTCTGATGAGGATGGAGGATTTTTTTTATCATTTTGGTAAGGAACAGGAAATCTAAATGAGACAGAAACTGAAACAAAAGGAGCAGCAGTAAAGTGGAGGTTAGACAGGAAAAAGGATTTGGTCTCCTACCATAAGCACACTGAGATGGCACAGTAGCAGAAAACTAAAACTGTAAGGGATGTCGGTATATTAATAGAAATTGAAGTGATGAAGAATTTTGAATTTAGAACTATGAGTGTCAGTAGGAGAACTAAATGAATACCAGACCAGGACAAGAAATACATATGAAAACCTACAAGAACTGATCATAACAAAACAGAGGAAACAGATGAAAGGCCTGTAAGTGTAGTTAGTGAAACACGTAGAAGAGTCCAGAGTTCTGAGCCTATTTGTTCTTATGTATAACAGTGAATACAACTGAGGATAGATTCTAAGCTACAGATATCTGTGCAGCCTAATTTTAATATACCCTTCCTTTGAAAGGGCAACATAAGGGAAGAAAAGGAAATGAAAGGGTGGTACTGACCTAAACTAAAGTAGTCAACAGGTTACTGAAGAAAGTAATCCGGATTTAGCAGATTTACGAAAGAACTATATAATCTTTAAAAAAATGTCAAAGATTTGGCAGGTGGTATAATGGTTAAGGTATTTACCTCACAGACACAAGGTACAGGGTTTGATTCTCATCATCAAAAAAGAAATTGGGTAGAGTTAAAATGGCCTGCAAGGGCAGCTAATCTAGTACTTCAATATGAATTTGTATAATCTAAGTAATATACTCCTCAAGCAATGTCAGAATAAAAAAAAATGGAAGGACAGCATACTAAGAAATTCATACTGGCTATGTGGCAATAGTAAAGCAAACCTAAAACTTTTAAACAGAAAACAGGTTAGCATGGAAGGCATAGAAACGTAAGACAGAATGAATGCATTAATTGTACAGAGTGACATCTGAGATCTGCCTATATCAGAGTTGAAACTGGTGAAGAAAAAGAATCATGTATTTTAAAAAATGCAGGTAAAACTCCAAGACAGTTTGGTGAGTGTTATGGAAAATATTTAAGAAAGAAGGTGAAAGAAAAGTTTATCTTTCCGAACAGAGGGATCATATCAACAATGCTTTGAAACGGCTGAGAACAGTAGGCATTATGGATAAGGCAGAAGAGAGGAAGTAAAGTACTTTAGGAGGAACAGATAGTGAGGCTAATAAATGTTATCTAAACATTTTACTTAGAAACAAGTATTCAGGAAGTCAAAGTAGTATGCAAGATCATCTATAAAAGGTTTGCACAACATTTTCTATGACTATTCTTGGGATAGAGAGAAATACTTTTTGATAGAGGGAAAAACCCATGTAAGAGTGACATTGGTAATCTGAATGGTAGATTAAAATGGATTCCTTAACACCAAATTCAGTAAAAGGGAAGTTTCTTTTTTGGGAGTGAGACAGTATTTGTGAGTTTATCTTGCCACCCCAATTGAAGATGTGTTCATACAGGACTGTTATGCTTAGGGGATGAGATGTGGCAGACTACAGCTGATGGGGTTTGACTTTATTGGTATGATTCACCAGCTATTTATTTATTAATTATCCTTTATTGACCAGGCTAGTCCCAGTAGACAAGTTAAGACTTAGAAAGTAAAAAGTCATGAGCATTCAGAGCCATGTAGCTGAAACACTGTGTGTCTTTAAGGGGTCATTTGCTTATATCCCATGGGACTCCATTATAAGAGGTTTAAGGTATTACATAGTGAAAACTCAAGCCTGGTTGGTTTTCTTTTTGCAGTTTTTACTGAATTGTTTGCTTGTGTGACCTTTTTAACCCTTCGTTTTGGATGCTAGTTGGGATATTTTGCAGACACCTTAATGTTTATGGACATCTGGCTTGATGTGAAGCTATGTGTTTTTAAAGTATAGCCAAACAATCCACTTAAGCTGTGTTGATATGATCATTAATAAGTCCGAACCATGCATGTCCCCATCTAGTAGGGTTTGGCTTTATTGATCTGTATGTATCCATAAAGACTTAAGTAAAAAGTCACAGACATTCAAACCCCTTAAGGGATCATTTTGGTATATTCCATGGACCTTCCTTACAGGAGGGTTAATGAATTACATACTGAAAACTCTAGCTTGGCTGAGTTTTTCTGTTTGTGTGACCTTCTGTGTATGATTTACTATAAGAAACGTGAACCCCACTATACATATATATATATATATATATATATATATATATATATATATATATATTTATTTATATATATATATATATATATATGTGTGTGTGTGTGTGTGTGTGTGTGTGTGTATACATGTACATGTCACTATACTGCTCAGAAACAACATTTGATTGCATGCTTACATTTTAATATGTGATGCTTTGCAGAAGAAAATATGTTGCCACTTAAACTAGCCGGAGGAACGAAAGGGTAAACTTGTTATGAACTGTCCTGCTTACATGGTATTATAGCAAAGCAATCTGTAAGACTATAATTAAAACCAGCCAGGGTCTCACTGATGTTGTAATTGTCAGTATCCTTATCACCACTTCTATAATAGTAGTGTAGGCTTTGATAGCATATACAGACTGCTTGGCACTTTCTAATCTGTCAGTCATCACACTGTGTTGCAGCATCTAAACACTGTTTATCACTCACATCACTAGAGAAAGCACAAATAGCATTTTTCTTAATAGGTATTATCATATACAGGTCTATAATTTATTTCATTTGGAGGCAGCAAGTGTTATAAAAAGTCGGCAGCCTTGTATAAAATCTGGTAAGAAGATCATGGTACAGTACATATGTTTTATTCCCTGTAGGCTAGCATCTTTAAATACTGTACTCTGTTTTGGGGGGCTATCATGAAGCAATAGAATGACAAAGATGCAACAAATGGTGCAACTTTCCTGTACCTCTTGCATGAGCAGTAGTAAAACAGAGCATAAAGAATGCTAGTCTTATTATATTGTATGACTGTCTTTCAGTCAATTTCTGACTCATTTGCAAGGAATGCCTATGCAGGGTGCAAGCTACAGACACATGCCACAAAGTCGTACTACAGTGAAGGAGACCTTTTAATTGGTGGTGTGTTTTCGGTGAACCTGTACCCCTTTTTTCCTACAGTGACTTTCAGACAAGCACCAGTACCACTTATCTGCACTTAGTAAGGATTTTGCTTGTTTTATCTATCAGTCATTTTTCTGTTTATGTATTTTATGTATGTTGTTGGATATTTTGTAAAATCTCCTAATAGTAATATTCAAAATTAGTCAGTTTATGGAGTAAACCAATTTTAATGGAATGTTGATGCTTACTAGTCTCTGAAAAAGGTAACTTTTTTCAGTAAGAATGAATCTAAACAGGTAAATTGTCAGTTAATGTCTCGTGTTGAACTGTAGAACTTCATTAATAAGCTATGGAGACGTATTATGAAACAGAACACATTCTGGGTTACATCTTTTTAGTTTATTTCAGCACATCACCTACATGCAAGTGATACATATAAATACACGTAAACAACACAGTCAGATTCACTGAATCGGACTTGCTCCCCTTCAGAATCCATGGGAAAGCCTGTCTTGCAATCTTGACAAGTAATTTATTTATTTATTTAGCTGCTTGTATTTACCAGGAAAGTATGGCTAGTACTGCATGCCCATTTTCAGCTTGAGCCCCAGGGAGAAAAGCTACAGTAACAAAAGACATATCAATAAGGCAAAAAACAGAATTATTTACCCACTGTTAAAAGTTCAACTTTTTTTACAAAATTTAGGAAGCAGGTAATCTTAGACATTCAAAGAAATGCAAGAGTATGTGCACAGTATTACAAAGTTCAACAAGTTTTGATAAGTTGCAAACTGTTATTTTTGTGTTATCAGAAGTGAAAGATAATGCAACATTTAGTTAATTAGGGTTACTGTATAAGGAGCAAGTATTGGGTTTACAAAGTAGTTTAGCTCAGGTGATGGTGAAAACGGAAAGAGGATTAGTGGATAGTAGGAGCTTTAAAGGTGGAGATGATAAATAGAAGGTAATATATGAGGAAAACAACCAGAACAGGAAAGAGTGACAGCAAAGAGGTAACAGTAAGGAAAAAAAAATAGGAGGATGGAGCACATTAGTAGTACAAGGGATTGGGGAAAAAGAAGGCAAAAGAAAGTGTAAATCCACCGATGGATAAAGTACAGCTACATATTTTGCTTTTCACCAGGTGGTCTTTGAAGTGTTTTATATTACCTCAAGAGTCTGCTATCTTAAAAGCAGAGTTTTTGATACTTTTTGACTCTTAACTAGTCACCGTCTCAAGTTTTTGATGTATTGGATATGAATAATCACAAGTCGATTAAACGAGATGCAGTTATTCATAGTGAACCCTATGTAAACATTAGTATGAAGTATTAACAGCTGAAACTCTCAACAAATTCAGATAAAACTAAGTAACGCATCTGTTGCAGTACTACTGATGTTTCTTAATGTTAATGAGATGCTCTTAAAGGCACAGTGGTTGCCAGTGGTCCCTGCATAGTAGACCAACATATAGAGGGAGTACCTGTAAAGAAATTTTCACATAGCTAAAATTTCAAATCCAGTTAGCAAAAAAATAATTACAAGTTTGGAAACTATTCTGTGACAAATCCAAGATTGCAATAAAGCCCATTATTTCTGCTATGGAAGTTGTAGGCTTTCTGGGCTAGGGAAATGTGGCAAAGTATAGGAAAAGAAGTCCACTCGAATCTAATATCAAGGAAGGCACAGTTGACAAGAAGCAGTGAAGGAAGTAAGAATGAGGAAGTAAAATAAATGAGATTATTCCAGAAGTGAATGTTTTGAGTAAATGAGAAAGGTGACACAGTTGGAGAGGATATCCAATCCAGAGAAGGTGAAGGAGCATTTCACCTTGTAGCCCATGTCTGTATTCACATAGACTGAAAAATGATATGGTGAACATCAAATGGTAGATTTTTATTGATTGACAGTCCTGGCAGTAACTGAATTTAGGAATGGTTTAGGTCAACATTTATTATAAGTATTTAATATATCATTTTACAATAAGCACTTTTAACTATCTTCAGCATTTGATCACTGTTGCAGTAGACTAAGCTGTTTAGGTCCCAGCCCTGCTAACTGTCCAGTTTTTTTTAAGCTTAATGGCATTCTTTCCATGATCCAGCTATCAGGAGCTAAGTTAAGGTGCCAAAATCTTCAGAGCTTTCTTGCCATCGAAGAGAGCAATACTTCAAGGCTGGGAAGATAAGTCTCCTCTTGGAGAAAACCCTCAGCACAATTATTTTTCTGAGAACAACTTGTGTTCTTTTTTGTGAAATGATAGATTTTGTTGGCTAGGACCATCACAACAGCCAGGGGATTATTTACTGTGTGAATGCTTGTGGGAAGAAACTTTGAAAATCAATTTTTGGCAGTGTTTCATACAGGTTTTACATGCTAGGGGCAAGAAATTGGGCTTATGGGGACAGTCAGTGATTTTCTGGTATGATAAGGTGTACTGACTCTCTCAAGCATCACTACATGTCTTCAATACTTCTGTCGCAGTTGAACCTAGGGAGGAGTTACTGGTTTCCTATGTTCTTCCTTGCTACATCCACAATAAGAAGAAATGTGTCAGGGAGTCTTTAGGTGTTTGGCTGGCTCCAGCTGCACCACAGCTGCTGATGGGTGTGTCTGCTGTGGACCTATTTGATTGCGAGGACCTGTCATTATTTTCCCCAGTCCCTCTAGCATAGTGCCTATAGGCACTAAGAACCAAGGGATAGACATACCCTCTGTATCACCATGGTTGCCCTCCATGGACATTGAAGAACCACTCTTGCTGGTGTTGAGGAAGGGGTGGATGAAGGTCTACTGCATAACTTGGAAGGGGAACCTGAGCTCCAGTGTAATATGCTTATTTATTTATTTTTTCATGTGGTTTCCCAAGAAAAGAAAAAAAAACTTGTTTCTATTTTAATGGATGGCAACAATTTTCTGGGATTTGCTGAGGGGTTAATTTTTTTCTTTTATTTTACCTGCTACTCCTTTAGAAAGAAAAAAAAAGACAAGGATTTTCTTCACGTTCTGATTTTCAGCCAGAAGAACAGGGATTATGAGAGAGAATGTTATGCTTCAGGATGTTCTTAGTTTAAAGGTACTGATTCTGAGGAAAGTATTCATTCAAATTCCCCTCCAGAAGACTTTTTTTGGGTCTGAAACTTTATATAAGACGGGAAAGTTGTTTCTACTGGGATCAGAATGAAATTCCTATTTCCCAGCAAATGTATTGTGTTACAATTGGACATTCCTCAATCTGATCCTGCTCCTCTAATTTTATCTGTTTTAGAGAATGCTTTTCTCACACCTTGCAGTTCACCTGAGAGCCAACCTCCTGCCTCTAGGAAGTCTGGCAGATTATCCAGGATATCACAGACTCACAAATACTTGCTTTGTAACCCTAAAGCAGAACCTGTGTGACATTCTATCCAAACTGCTTCTGCTGGACTAATGATAATCCTATTCCATCCCATAAGGATAGGAAAGCTTTTGAGAGATTTGGAAAGAAAGTTTATTCTTCTTTCACTTTAACATTCAGAATTTTAATCTGACAGTCTTCCACTTTAATGAATTATTTCTGTCTTTTGAGACAGTGAAAAAGTTAGCTGTTAACCTTCCCCTCTTCTAAGGTGAACAGTTTTTGCATGCCTCTTTTGTGTTTGCTTCTCATATAACTAAACATGTCCTCTTTTGGTGCCTCTGCCCACCCTGGCAGTTTCCCTGTCTGAGACTACATATTCCTATATGACACCAGACTGTTTCAGACAAATGGCAATGGGAGTCCATCCCTCCATTCCAGTGGACGACTCCTTACTCAGTAAACCAATTATCCATGTTTTTCCTTCATTTATGGAACAAATGTTATCTCGGAGAGTCATAGAATCAGTGCCTGACTGCCAGATGTGCAAGGGTTTTATTCAATAATTTTTCTGGTGCCAAATAAAAAGAATCTTAGGAGCTTGTGGTAGACCTTTCCTTTGTCAGTCTTTTTGCTAAGGTCCCACAGTTCAAAATATTAGCCCTTCAGACCCTGTTGCCTCTTGTCCCCTTACTAGCTTTCATGGTAATGCCAGATTTAAAAGATACTTACCATCACATTCCCATTGACAAGCATTTCAGACATTTCTTACAAATTTTCTGCATCTGGCTCATATTATCAGTGTTGTATCTTACTATCAGCTACTTCAAGGTTATTTACAAAGTGGCTGGTTCCAGTAAATGCTTATCACAGACTTCAAGACATTCACATTTTTCTATACCAGGACAATTATGTTTGCAAACTCTTTTGACAGCTGTCAAAATTCATCATTAAGTGTTCAGACCTTCAACTCAGTCTGGGTTTTCATATAAACTTACAGAAATCTTCCCTCATTCATTCTCACAAAAATTGCTTTCCTGGGATGCCTGTTAGATTCTGCACTGGAAATAGACTTTCTTTATCCAGGAAAAGTAGACATATCCCAGAAGTTCTTTGTTAGTATTTTCCAACCAAAAATCAGGCACCTGCTGGAGAATTTCTCAGGATTAAGTACTGCATGGCTTCTAAAATTCTTATGATTCCCTTGGGCACACATCACATGACAAAAATCCAATGGTACCAGAGTTTAGCCTGAACTCCACATCTACAACCTTTATGTTTTCAGATCCCTATATTGGGATTACAGTTCTCTTAATGCAGCCTCCTATTCTCCTTTCTACTTTCTTGTCAGTCTGTCACAACAGATTCTTCAGACGTGAAATGGGGAGCAGTCTCTAAAGGTGTGAAATTGCAAGGCCTGTGGAACAAACTCAGAATGCTCCTTGCTCCCACCCCACATAACTTTTTCTGCCTACTCTTCCCTCCCTGCTCTCCTCCTCCCTCCCTATTCTCCTCGTCCATCTCTTCCTCATCCATCCACCTCCTCTCCTCCTGTCTTCTCTCTTTTTCTCCCAACTCCTCCCCTCTAGGTTCATTTCTCCCCTATGTCTGTTCCCTACTTGCACCCTCTAGCATCCCATGTGCTCATTATCCTGCTGTCATATTTCTACAGTAGGAACATGTATATTTGTAAATATTTACTTATGTGTATAACATTTATTGTGAAATTTCATGAATTGTATCCTTTAAATGCTATGATTTAATCCATACTTCTGCATTATTATGTAACCTATAACTCTGATGATACTATTGTCTTTAATGGAGCTTTTCTCCCCAGGACTCCATTGAAAATGGGTTCTTATTGGCCCAATAGACCATCCTGGCAAACCAACTGCAATAAATAAATAAATAAATAAATAAAAACAAATAAATGTCAAAGACCTGATGGCAGTAATAATGCAAAGACATAAATCATCTGTGATCTCCAAGAACTTTACAAGTTCTTACAGTCAACACAACAGTGATACTGTCCATAAACAAACAGGAAGGTACTAGATATCCCCCCCCCCCTTTACAGATTTGCTATGATAGCCTGGGAGATAGCACTGAGCTCCATTTGTCTCTCTTCAGGCTTCATGCATTCTGTCAGAGTGAAACCTTCCAGGCAAGCTAAGCAGAACTAGTACAGACCCTCTCAAGTTAAGACTTCATCTTTGGGTCTTCCAAGAATTGATCCAACTGTGGGGAACACCTCAAGTAGATCTGTTTGGCTTCTCTCAGAACAGGAAATTAAAGAAATGTTGTTCCAGGACTCATTGCAAGTTGGCCTGGACAACAGATGCCTTCTCATTACTATGGTCTTTTTCACAGATATCCAGGGTTCTTCTAAAGATCCTGAAATACTTAAAGATTGTGGTAGTGACCCCTTTCTACCCAGGCAACAGTAATTCTCCCTTCTTTTGAAACACAGATTGGATTTACTCACATAAAACAGGGATTGTTTGCTACACCCCAACCAAATAATTCTTCAGTTGACTGCCTGGATGATAGAATTCTAGTGCATTTTAGGAACATTTTTTATGGGAATGTGCAGTAGGTAGCAAAGGAAGCTAAGAAACATACGACTAAGAAACCATATGTTTATGGGTGCCATACAAGTCTATCTAATCACAAGTGGTTTAAAAAGTGATCGAATCACATTTGATCTCATGATAGTCTACAGTACATTTTACTAATTATAACTCTGATAATAAGGCATGTTTATGATTTTGATCACCAGTTCAACTTTTTTTAAAGATTTATAAGTATAATTGCAGTTTGCTTTATTACAATATGCTGGATTGTGCTAGCAAGGTTAACATAAAAGTGTTCTATCTGTAATTACAAAATGCTTAACGCAGAAGATTATAACCAGGTCTTCAGTCATAACTGGTTTATTTATTCAAAACATGGATGCCAAGACATTTACTCCAAGAGTGGAGCTTGAGAGTTAAATCTTGACACCAGTGTCAAGAACAAATAACATACAGGATTATGAGTGGGTCTCCGATCATAATCTGCTTATCATATGTTTGAGACATGGATTGCAAGAAATTCACCTATCAAACAAAGCTCTTGAGGTGAATCTTGTATTCATAATTAAGGCTTATGATTGGAGACCCAATCATAATTCTTTGTAGTGCATGGAGCTTTATCTGCTCCATGTACTACCAGTAACAGAAAGCTAAAAAAAGCACTAAGTTTTTGTCGGCTTTCAAAACCATAAAGCACATTGCAAGCTATGCCAGGAAGGCAGTTTAATACAGTCCCTTATGTTTGCACTCACCCTGCAATGCCTGTTAATTGATCAGATGTTTGTATAATGTCCAGAGTTTTGGCTCATATGTTTGGTCTGTTCATAAAATCTGTGGTTCTTGGACAAATCAGTGAGGACTGAAGTCACTAAATAATGACATGCATTTCAGTTTCAGATTTGTATCTTTCAGAAAATGCAGGCTGACACACATTCTGTTACTTTAGCCACTTTCAACTGTTATAACAGGAAGTCAGGAATGCATTACTAGTATGGACAGCACGCAGAAACAAATCTGTTTCTTATTCTGTTGCTATCTTTGCTGGTCAGTACTGTCAGATTTAACTGCCTAGTTTGAGACCTGACCTTCATAAGTTAAGCAGGGGTACTTAACATTTATTAAGATCGGGTTCAGTCAACTCATTTCTACTTCCACCCGCATTAACAAAAACTACCGCTCCATTCTTGATTGGATCTTAACCTCTAACCCTTATCAGTAAAATAATCCCAGTACTTCACCAGACTCCTTAAGTGATCACCTCCCTGTCTCAATACTAAGAATGCCATCTCACACCTCTAAAACCCACCTGTATAGAGATTGCCGAAACCTATCTAATTTCAGTGCAAATAATTTCAACTACCAACTCTCCCTTGTTAACTGGTCCCACCTGTACAACCTTCCTCTGAATGAAGCTGTTCTTGAGTTTAATAATATATTCCTAAACATACTAAACTCCCTAGCTCCCATAAGGAAAATTTTGATCAAATATAATCCAGCACTCTGGCTCTCCAAACATTCCCTTTTCACCACGAAATTCAGGGACTCCACATGAAAAGAATGGACTAAGCCAAAATCCCTTTCTGTCTTCCTTAGATTCAGGCAACTATGAAACATTACCAAAAAACTTATCGTCCAAGACAAGAAAAACTTCTACCTAGAGCCTCAAGCTACCCACTGTTCAAACCCTAAACAATTTTAGTACACCATGAACCGTATTCTCCATCCAGGAAAACCTTTCACCCCCCAAAAAACAACTCTTGAAACAGCCACCCTACTAAACAATCACTTCATAGACTCAATCCACAAAGTAAACCCTCTGGACACCAACCAATCACAACCTCCCTCCCCCTCCAGCACCTGCCCCCATTCAGCCTTCTCCCTGAAACCTGTTCCCACTGCCTATATAAAATCTCTTCTGCAGAAACTTAAGCCATGTTCTTCCTTCAACAATCTACCCCCTCAATTTCTCAAACTTGCAGCCAGTACTATAGGTTATCCTGTTCCAATCCTTATTAACCATTCTATCAAAGAATCCTTAGTCCCAGACATCTGGAAACCCTTCTATACAATACCACTTCACAAAGGAGGTAACTTCACTGACCCATCCAATTTCCGCCCTGTAGCCATCCTCTCACCTCTCTCAAAAATCCTAGAAAAATGCATTCATACACAGCTTCTCAAACATCTACTCCAAGAATATCTCCTCACCCCCTCTCAACAAGGATTTACGCCCCACCACAGCAACTCCACTGCCCTTCTGTCCTTCACTCAGACCATAGCTGAGGCTAGAGACAACAACAAACTGGTGTCATGCTTATTCCTCAACCTCTCCAAGGCATTTGACACTGTCTCCTGCCCTATAACTGAACTTAACCTCTCTGCATCCACTACTCTTTGGTTCTCTAGTTATCTTGCTAACAGACGGCAATCTGTTAGATGCCTGTCCGCTTGCTCTCTCTTCATACCCATCAAAACTGGTGTACCCCAAGTATCTATTCTCAGCCCCCTCCAATTCAATATTTTTACTAATAATCTTTCCTCCACCTGCTGCACATCCTCTCTAATCCAATATTCAGACAATTCAACTCTTATTATCCTCTTCGACAACCCTACTGTCTCCACGTTCTTACGCAAACTTCATTTAACACCATAGAGCACTGGCTGGTCAGTAATCAACTCATCTTTAACCCAAAGAAAACCAAGCTACTACTTTTCCTCCCAAAATCCATGGCCAACCTTAAGACATCCTTCACTCTCTCTTCCCTAGATAATACTATCATTCATGCTGACTCACATACCAAACTTCTAGGTGTCACAATAGACAATAACCTGAAATTTGACCTTCATATCCAACAAACCATTAAAAAGACCAATCAAAAACTAGGTCTATTGTACAGAAACAAAAAATTCTTATCAATTTCCTCTAGGACCTCCCTGGCTCAAGCCTACCTCCTCTGCTGCCTACTCTATGCTTCCCCTATATTTGTCCACCTCCAAGCAAATCATTTAAGTAAACTCAATCAAACCTACAACCAGATAGCTAGACTTGCCTGCAACTTTCCCTATAAATCCCACCACTGCCTTGCCCGCAAACAACTGCAAGGGCTTAAATTCCCTCAATTGCTACAACACCTCAGCTTCAAATGACACATTTTCTGCTTTAAAACCTGCCAACTGCCCCTCCCTGTCTAGCTTCCTATCCCCATACAAACCTTCCTGATCTCTCTGCAGCACTGACCAACAACTTCTTGATACCTACAGTCCCCATAAAACTATAGGCAAAGTACTTTATAAATGTTCTATGGCTCAAACTTGGAATAAGCTCCCTAACAATATACGGTCTATCCACTCTTCTGTTCTTTTCAAAAAAGAATTGAAGAGCTACCTAGGTAACTCACCCTTCTGTACCTGTCAACACCCTACTTAACTATTATCAATCCAGCTGTTCCACAGTACAATAGTCCTTCCTGTCCCTAATTTATATTCTCTTAAACACCAGCACTGCGATCCCTCAGTTGTAACTCTGAGCAATTCTCTACCTAAACCTTATCTTATCTCTTTCACTATTACTATTCATCCCACCCCCTCTCCCGCTACTGCTTTACTCTGTCTCTCTTTTACTCTCTTGACCCTCCTAAACTTCTCTTCCCTCCCCTCTACCTATTCCCTTCTACTATTTACTGCTGCTCCACTTTTACCAGCTTGGTCTAAAAACATTAACAAAACTACAGGGGCTTTCCTTTTTACCCTCTTGGCAATCTACTTTGTTCTTGTAAATCATTACTATTTTTAGATGTATTGTTAAGTCTCATTATTGTAGAACATCATGATACCTTGTACTATATTTCTGACATGTCTAGAATGTATGTATTTCAAATATAAAACTCTGTAAGTTGTTCTTTATGTGTAACTTTTCTCCTCGGGTCTCCACTGAATATGGGCCACCAGCTCAGTGGACTAACCTGGTTAACAAAATACAAGTAAAATAAAATAAATAAATAAAATAAGATGAAGTCTTGCACTATAATAGTGCTTAACTGATTTGTCTTTTTCCAAATATCAGAGTATAATCACCACGCTTCATGCTGTCCTAGTGGGTTGTGATTGCAGATGGTCGATCACAATTCCTTATTGTACATGGAAGTTTACCTGCTCCTAGGCTATATACCACAAAAGTTAGAATAAAAAGTGTATGAACACCATGTATTTAAAGCTGTGGCACACTTACTGCTACCTTACATAAAGCCACCACAGAAGAGAGTCACAAAGCACAAATGTCTTTAAATGCAGTTACCACTTCATTTACAGTGGCTTTAAAGGTGTTAAACATCTTTAAAGGCCCTTTGTACTTCCTGACACTCTTCTATGGTGACCACTAGCTGCAGTTAATGCTCCAGTATGCGACTAAAGCTGAACAGCTGAGGTGCTTAACAAGTATGTCTCTTCCTTAGTTTTGGAGTATAATCCCAGCACTTTATTCCCAACAGTATGCTTAGTTTAGATTCTAGAAACCTGAGTAGAGACAAAAAAGGAAGTTTGAAACATATCATAAAACAACATATAAAATACAGACTTTCTAGTCCTAAACCACATCATGCATTGATCAAACAAGTTCTGCTGTAGCCAGCACAGTATAGTTACTCCATTAACATATAGAGCTGATCTTCCAATAGTTACTCCTTTAACACCTACAGCTGATCTCCTAACTGTTACAATATTAATACCTAGAGCTAATCTCCTATTAGTTAATCCAGTATTAGCTAGAGCTGATCTCCAAATAGTTACTCCAGTAACACCTAGAGCTGATCTCCCATCAATTAATCCAGTAGCACCTAGAGCTGATCTTCCAACTTTTACAATATTAATACCTAGAGCTGATCTCCCAATAGTTAATCCAGTATCACTTAGAGCTGATCTCCAAATAGTTACTCCAATAACACCTAGAGCTGATCTACCAGTGGTTACTCCATTACCACCTAGAGCTGATCTCCCATCAGTTAATCACATAACACCTAGAGCTGATCTCCCAGTAGTTAATCCTGTATCACTTAGAGCTGATCTCCCATCATTTAATCCAATAACACCTAGAGCTGATCTCCCAGTGGTTACTCCATTACCACCTAGAGCTGATCTCCCATCAGTTAATCCCATAAAACCTAGAGCTGATCTCCCAATAGTTAATCCAGTATCACTTAGCTGAGTTACAAATAGTTACTCCAGTTACACCTAGAGCTGATCTCCCAGTCATTACTCCATTACCACCTAGAGCTGATCTCCCATCTGTTAATCTCATAATACCTAGAGCTGATCTCCCAAATGTTACAATATTAACACCTAGAACTGATCTCCCAATACTTAATCCAGTATCACCTAGAGATGATCTCCCATCATTTAATCCCATAACACCTAGAGCTGATCTCCCAATAGTTAATCCTGTATCACTTAGAGCTGATCTCCCATAATTTAATCCAATAACACCTAGAGCTGGTCTCCCAGTGGTTACTCCATTACCACGTAGAGCTGATCTCCCATCAGTTAATTCCATAACACCTAGAGCTGATCTCCCAATAGTTAATCCGGTATCACTTAACTGATTTCAAAATAGTTACTCCAGTTACACCTAGAGCTGATCTCCCAGTCATTACTCCATTACCACATAGAGCTGATCTCCCATCTGTTAATCTCCCAACTGTTCATCACCTTGACTAAAGTAAAATGTCTAGTAACACCTAGAACTGATCTCCCAGTACTTAATCCAGTATCACCTAGAGCTGATCTCCCATCATTTAATCCCATAACACCTAGAGCTGATCTCCCAATAGTTAATCCTGTATCACTTAGAGCTGATCTCCCATCATTTAATCCAGTAACACCTAGAGCTGGTCTCCTGTCAGTTAATCCCATAAAATGTACAGCTAATCTCCCATCAGTTAATTCAGTAACACCTACAGCTGATCTCCCATCAATTAATCCAATAACACCTACAGCTCCATTAAAATCTACAGCTGATCTCCCATCTCATACGTCCTGCCTTTATAGCTCCTTTCCCTAGTTGCCACTGTTTTCTTACACACACAAGAAGTGAGAATCATTTTCATTACACTTAAAATACTAATTGAACAAGCTTTTTGTTTATGTCTACAAAATAAGCAAAACCAGGCCAATGGAACCCGTTTAATTGAATGGCTAACTGAAACTTGTTTTATAAATTTCTGCAATGTTATGAGATTGATTAGTCAGTTATATTAGTTGATGTAGTGGGGGAGGACTGGGGTGTAGAAAGCTTGTCTGTCTCACTGAGGAAATATATACGAAATTGTCGATTTGACTGAATATGTTTGACTGTTCACATTTTGCCTAAAAGTGATTCACAGACATAAACCTTATTCTTTTGTAACAACTCACAGTCATTATTTCTGACACGGATAGGCTGTGTTTCCAAATAGCATTAAAACAATATTTTTCAGCAATATATAATTAAAATACTAAATATTTTTGTATTTATGTAATACTTGTATTAACAATTAAGCCCACATATTGTCTTTCTACTGTAGACAATAAAGTGAACTGTGGTTATCAAAGAAATAAATCTCTTTCTAGTTAATGACATAGCAGAATGCTATGTCCAAAAGTCAAAGTCTATAGACCTAGGAAAGCAGATAGGCATGCCACAGTATTACACGTGGCTGCACATTCCATTTTAGCTCCAATCAGAAGCTGTGATAATGTGATGTTTGATATCTTTTTTTTTTTTTTCTGGTATTGTGTATTTTGAGATTTGATCTTCTGGCTGCAGGATTGGGCTACATATTGTACATGCATTGTTCATCACCTTGACTAAAGTAAAATGTCAAATCTCACTGAGATACCAACTAGTGGGATCAAGGTAGTATACAGCAGATGTAATGATCACTAGTGTAAATGTTGTTGAATGCAAAATTGTGCTCTTTTCAGATGAGGTCCCTGTAGAGGAAACTCCCCTCCTCTGATGTACAGTGACCTAAAACCAAATTATATTAAGGGGGCAAAGGCATGCAACCCCTTACATGCAGGAGTGGGATAGTTGCTGATATATAAAAATAGAGTTCAAGTTCCACCTCTGTTTCATTTTTTATTCAAATGTTGTTTGATAAACTGGCATATTCATGATATGAACCACTAAACCAAATGCTGTTGGCAGTAACAATAGATGAACATTTATGGGTTGATACGCATGTGCAGCAAAACACTGCTTCACCACACATGGCAATCTATGCAAATGAGTATCCCAGGTGTAGTTAGTACTTAGAGGTACAGAATGATCTCTGAGCTAACCACTGACGACCAGTCACTGTTGTCATCTGAAAAACTTCCTACTGGACTATCAAAGCAGCATGGATAAGATATTTGATCTTCTAACACAGGCTACTGTATCAAATCACCCTGTTGGCACATTTATGGAAGACTGTTACACTTATTTGTCCTAAAAATGGAAACTGCAGCAGATGAAAGTTCTTTGCTTTTTAGCTACAATATTCTAGAAGACATTTTAGTATTGCACAGAAATTTGAATTTGAATTTTGAGTTGGAATTTGACAGCAGTCATCTACAACAACTGCTGGCCACCACTGCACCCTGTGATTATGTCACGCACGAGCTCTTTTTTGCTATGCCTGTTTGTACTTGCTTGCTTGTTGCTCTTAGACTAAAAACACATTTCCTGGTTAGCCAATAATATTGAAATAATCTGAGGACCAAAAAAGTGCATAAATGTCTTCAGTAAATGATTTTATCTATGTGTCTTCCTGTATGTGGATCTCTGTCAATATATACAAATGTTTCTATCAGCTGGCTAACAGTTCATGGAAAAAAAGAAAATGTGTGGAAGATGCAGAACATTTGTACATATAGGCTTGTTGCCAAATGAAATATCAGAATAACTTTATCAGAGTAATATGTAATGATCCTCAGAACCTATACAATGTGCTTAGCAAGGAACTCCAGGAATTACTGTGTCCTACTAAACTGTCCAAGCAAATTTTGCATGCAGATAACATTCATCCTTACTTTCTAAAGCTCTCTTGGACATAACTAGGCCATTGATATATATCATAAATCTTTTCCTTACCACCACCAACAGACAGAGGTCACCAAATAGTACAGTTTTTTTAATCTTAAAAAGGGCCTCGGACACTGTAAATCACTTACTTTGGATACATTATCTGTACTTCTTTTCTATCCTCATGGCATCCTGTCACATGACAAGTTATCTAAACAAAAAAGCCTTTATACACTCAAAAATTCATAAAGCAACCTATATAGAAGGACACAGAGTTCCTGAAGGCTGAGTCCTTGGGCTTTTACTGTTCACACATGTTATTAACTCTTGGCTCCAAAGTAGAAGTTATTTTATATTCAGATTATCTGGTCTTCTTTTGAAATGGTCCCTCACTCAACAAATATTTTCATGGAGATGTTTAATAAGAGATGCACATTTATACATCAATTTTCCTACTGCTGCTCCAGCAAAATATACTTGGAAACCTGGGAATGTAAAAATGGAGGTGTTCCAGTGGGTTGTAACATGAAGATAATAGATAAATGTAGCCATTATTCAGGCTAAAATGTGACATCTAAACTGCACCCACAATTTAGAGCTGTAGTGAATAAAGGGGCTCAGTTAAGAGGGCATGGGATTTCATCTGACAGATGTATACTTGCATTTATACCACCATCAGGAAATATTCATTCATTCTCACTGAGGACCTGCTCTGATCTAGATGTAGTTTATTTAATTACTTACTTAGTGTTTGTTAACTTTATAGGCAGACCAGTCCACACTGCTCTTTTTTAGGCAATGACTTGGACCACAAGGCAAATGGAGCTACAGACATCCAGTTAAGCTAATC
The DNA here is from genome assembly GCF_019279795.1 of Protopterus annectens. NCBI lineage: Eukaryota > Metazoa > Chordata > Ceratodontiformes > Protopteridae > Protopterus > Protopterus annectens. The sequence continues at coordinate 342,810,428 of NC_056741.1, read as the reverse complement.
AGTATAATGCATAAAATAAAATACAACCTGATCTACTGAATACAAAATGAACATAACATGATTAGCTAATGGGCTTTCTAATCAATGCAAAACAGTTCAGTGAGAGCAATGCTAAATCTCTAATGCTAAAAGATCAAACACAGAAAAACTAAAGTTGGTTTAAAGCTGCAGAAAGTACTGAGGCAGTGTAAGGCAACAGTGCCTTCCACACGTTTACTCTATCAACCGCACAGACAGGGACTAAAGGTGGAGATGTCTTGATATACATTAGCACCAAATAAACCTCAAGTATGGTTAAACAGCATGATACCTCAGACTTCATCCATGTGCAAATCACCTTAGGTAGCATCGCTTACTATATCTTAATGAGCTATAGGTCTCCATTTATGTCTCAAGAATCCCACGGCTCTTATCTAGATCTACAGGAGGCAGTCTCTGTTCAATTAAACACTCTATTCATGGGATAATTTAACTACCTCTCTACAGACTGGGAAGCATGCACTGCCACTAACTTGTAGGCACAATGTTTCCTGGACTTTATTAACACAAATGCCCTTGATCAGTTAGTGCACACTTCAACCAGAGGTTCAAACATACTGGACCTTGTTCTCACCAGTATAGGTTCACAGGTAGGTACTAGGCTATTGGCCCAAGGGCCTACAGTTATTTTCCTGTGCCACTGTTGAGCAGAGACACAGAAGTGATCCCCGGGGTGGGAGAATGCTGCCCCCCCCCCATCATGTCCTCACTGGTGAGGTTGGATCACCAAGCTCTCTTATCTGAAATAAAAATCAGCTTGGAAAACCCAGCAAAACCTGCTAAAGTTAGAAACCATCCTAAAGCAAACTATATCCTATTAAGAGACAATTTATCAACATTTAATGCCCCACACAACACAGAGTTTGCAACAGCCTAAGCAGAATTATTCACAGAAACACCATACAAATATGTAATTGCTGCATAGAGGCTGCTGTCCCTACCAGAAGTAAGTCCCCAAAAATGCCAAAAACAAATGACACTGGTGGAATCCTAATATCAACAAGTTGTATAACAAGAGGAAAACAAGTCATGGGCAAAGTCAGAAAGAGCAACTCTCATAATAACAAGAGCTCACTAATAAAGCAAATCAGGAAACTGAGAGGATTAATTAAATCCAACAAGGCCAGTTACAAGGTCAAGATAGCTTCTCAGGCTAAGGACAACAACAAGGCCTTCTACAGCTATGTCTGAAACCTGAAAGGTAATATGCAACTGTGTGCTGAGCTAGTAGTAAGTGATACCACCTTTACTGAGCAGAGTGACATAGTGAATCTGCTGGCTGAAAATTCAGTTCAGACTTTAACCCCCACTCACTCACTACCACCATTCATTGTGAAATCCCTACCAGTATAACATCCACAACTATCAGCAGGCAGCAGGTCATATTGGTGCTCACTAAGGCCTAAAACAAAACCTCAGTGGGGTCTGACATTAACCCAGGTTGCCTCTTAAATATGTAAACCACTCACGTATTAAACCAAAAACGAACCACAGGAACCATAAAACTCCACACTCCTGGATTGAAGATTCAATTCCGTTTATTAACTGACAGTACTTAGTTGAGCAAATAGCAGCAAAATAGCAGCAAAACGTTGTGTTTTACAAGAAAGATTGGTTTGCTGCTATTTGTTTTATCCTTTGGACATTGCTTGAAATTTTTCTGCTGCTATCCAGTATCTGGTGACTATCATTTTGCTGCTATTTTGCTGCTATTTGCTCAACTAAGTACGGTCAGTTAATAAACGGAATTGAATCTTCAATCCAGGAGTGTGGAGTTTTCTGGTTCCTGTGGTTCATTTTTGCCTCTTAAATATCCTGAAACATGACCTGTCAAGACTACTTCAGTCACTTTTCAACTATAGCCTCAAAACAGGATACAAATTAAGTGAATGGAGAATGGCAATAATTATCCCCCTTCACAAGGGTGGACCATCAACTGACCCCAGAAACTACAAATCCATTAGTCTGTCTAGTTTAATATGCAAAGCCATGGAATGAATTGTCATAGAAATGACCAGCAAAGACACTAGCAACCTGCAGACACAGGACCCATCCTAGTTTGGTTTTGTCAAAGGAAGGTCATACTGAATACTACCAACCTAGATCTGGCTAAGACATCTGGCACAATACCCCACTCAGGTATGTGGACAAACTCACTGAACTAGGCATAAATCCCTGTACAACTCACTAGATTACCAGCTGGCTCACAGTTAGGGCCCAAGAAGTCAGGATTAGTGACACCACCTCCACTAAGGTCACAAGTGAAGTACCATGCCGAGCCCACTCCTATTTGGTATCTACTTCTAGGAGGTCAAGGCTAATGTCAAGGGTCTCTGGTTCACCAAGTGTGCAGATGACTGTTATCATAAATTCTCATCATGACACTAATATTCTCTAACACAAATGAATAACTGGTGCCAAAGGCACATATTAAATCTCGATGCAAAGAAGTGCATTTAGTGCCTTTTGGGAAAATTTCTACCCAGGCAAATTACTCCATTTATAAGATACTCCTATGAGTTGACCTGATAGTTAGAGATCTGGGAACATAAGTAGACATCCAGGTCGAAGGAAGTTATAATACCACACTTCTCATCCCTTATCAGACTCATCCTTGAGTACAATGCCCCTTTTGGCATGTAGCTGATTAAGTAAATGCAACAGTTGGAATACCAGCAGATGCCCATCACAAAAAGAATCCAGGGTATTGATGCACTTTCCTATACAGATCGCCTTAGAGCCCTGTCTCTATACTCAGTCTCCTACAGCTTGTTCAGAGGTGATCTGTGCTTATCATATAAAGCTTCCCTAGATCCAGCCCTGATGGAGCTTTTCCACATCTGCAAAATGAGTAGCACCAGAAACACTAGATCTAGGGATTCTAACTTTGCTTGGAACATAAACAGAACATGTTGGCAAGACAGATATGTGAATCAAATGATCCCCATGCTCTGGAATAGCAAGTTAAGTAAAGTTCATCCCTACCCCAATTCAAATGTAACCTTGACCACTGGATAAGAAATCACAAATTCATCCCCTTGCTGGCTCCCCAATATCTCTTATAGACTGAGGCCAACTAACATACTCCTCCAGGTAACTTTTAAGCAGCCTCCTTAACAAACATACTACACCAAATTAAGATTCACATGTTACCAGGGTATGCAATTGAGTTGGGTTGCATGGATAAGCTTATGAATGTCCTGGTGGTCATTAGCCTAGTATATACCTATAAATATGAACCTATAAAAACTTGACACCATATATGGATGAATCATGAAATACTGACTATGTCACTGTGTAAACATAATGAAACATTAGATGTCAACAACATTAATCTGTTGCTTTGCAATGCTATACAACTTAACATCATGAGGTTATAATCTTCACCAGCTTCCCTATCCTTGGTTAGTGCAAACTGGAAAATGTTTAAGGTTGCCAACTATTCAATCACTATTTCCAACTGATACTCACTGCCAGTCCAGTTTGTATTAGTGTGGCAGCAATGATTCAAAGACTTTGGGCTTTTTAATCTTCTCTGAGGTTGTACAATCCTGGATGTATACATAAATAAGAAGGGTGTGTCAGGCAAATCCCTTGCATGGAGGGTACAGGAGTTCCTGTCCACAAACATTGTTTTTTACTTCCTCTGGATAAAGCTTCTTCAAGTAGTTTTGTTTTGTCTGACTGAAGCTACAATCAATGTGGACTTATCCAGATGCAGTGGAACCATTTCTGCCAACAAAGCAGACTGTGATGATTTTATATGTAATGAAGTCTACTGCACATTAGTTTAATTTAACCACATTACAGTAATATTTAAAAACTGTCCTTGATTTTTTCCCTGGTTACTTTTGACTATGTCCAAAATTTTTGAGGAAAGAAAGGTAGGTAGTGACCCATCACCTCATCATGGTAAAAGTAAATTTAAAAAAATGTATATTCTGCTGTATAACTAGGGCATGGTGTAGCTTCTTTTACCAATGCCCACAGTTTTAGCCAGCTACATGCCAGTATTTAATGTAAGATGAATGTATCTGCAAAAAAAAAAAAAAAAAAAAAAAAAACAGTCTTGAAAGTTCCTAACAGTCTCCAGTCACATACTACTACTTGACTACAGATTTCTGTGGAAACACTTGCAGACCCTTAGACTGCTTAGTAATAGGTCATGGTTGGCTATCCATGTCCCATTACTGAGATTTATTACTTAGAAATTCTTGCACACCCTCTGTAGGGGGTTTAATCTTTTGGAGGAAGAAGTTCCTCTCAGGGTGGACTAATGGTCGGGATTTCATAATCTCAGTCCTGTGATGCCTGAGGATGGAGCACTCAAATGCTTCTTCTTGAGAACGAATAAAGAATGTAACATTTCTACTTCCATGTACTTTTTTGAGACTGCCAAGACTCCACCAGGGAAATAAATGAGGGCTGTATAAGCATTTTTCACGATTTTTCTTTCACAGATAAGAAACTCCTTTTAAACATAAAACCTTTTCCACAGGAAACAAGGCTTCAACGATGGGCTCTACATCCCTTAGAGACGTTCTTCCCATGAGGACCACTACCACCAATGAGCAGACCTCACAAGTGATCCTAAACTTTTAGGAAAAACTGGTTCAATTAAAATAATAAAGATAAAAGAAAATTTAAAATCAAAGCTGAAAGGTAACAAGTCTTGCTCCCACAGGTGCATAAGAGCAGAGGGACAGACCAACGAAAACCATTCACACCAGAGCTGCTTCATACTCAGGTGTCACAGGACTGGGATTACAAAATCCCAACCATTAGACCACCCTGAGGGAAACCTCTTCCTCCTAAGGATGAAACCCCTTACAGAGGGTGAGCGAGAATTTCTGAGTAGTTTATTCCCCTCACCACTGGAGGGGCCGTTCTCGCAATCTGGGTTACTGCTTATGTTCTGACTCTATTACTGTAATTTGAAAAAAAATATCTTTAAGTCTTTGGATTTTTTACAGGAGGCTCCAGCATACCACCACTTATACCTGTAGTGTAAACTAAGGTAAAGTAGCAATTATAAGATAGAGTGCCAGCCACTTTTAATCACGTACACTGTGTTTATTTGCTTGCAAATTAATCACTTTGAGTGTAGTTGGTATCCGTCTGTTCATAATATCAAACCTTAAATACTAACACTAAAAGATTAAATGTTTAAAACACATTGAGCTAAAATAAGTGAAGCTGGCATGATGAAGTAAATGTGAAGCCTACAGTGTAACCATTACATTTATTGCAATTTCTTTTGATTTGTCTAAAAGTGTGATATCTCTTCTGAAACCAATAATAATACAACACTGAATATGCTAAACTCTTGAATGTGATGAAGGTATAATAAGATAATGTGAAGTGTATGCTACCTGTCTTGTTGTTCCTCACTATGGGCAAATGATGAAAAACATATATATATATATTTTATCTTGCCATGAATTACCTCACCTCCCAAGCTCCCGGCAGCAAAATAGTTACTCATTCCTAATTTTATTTTTTTTATCCTTGTCTAGCCTCATGGGGACAGATATCCTGATTCCTTTGGAAAGCTATATTTGTCCCATAATGCACTATGAGATTACAGATTGTGAGAATAAGTGGCCCTACCATTTGCTGCCAGACTATACTTTCATTCACTTGGAATGGAACATCTGAAAAAAATTAACAAATTTGAGAGTCTGCAAATCATGTATCATTGATTGGTTTGCACTGAGTTTTACAATGTTGTTCCTAGTGCTGTACTACACATTCTGTGAAACAAGATTGCAAAAGTGTCAACAAATTACTGAGGAAAAAAAGAAGACATTTTATTTTTTATAAAGAGCAGTTTTATAAGTTTTAGTTCCTGGCCAAATTACTTGTCCCATTTCCCCTCCTTTACAGAGCTACAGTCTCACATTTTTTACATAACAATGAAACAGTTCTCAGTTTCTTAACAATGGGCTCCCAAACTTCTAATGTACTTTCTCTTACTATTGCTTTAAGTAGTTTGTCTTAGTTGTATACTTGTAGCATATATTTCATGTTTTCAGCAACAGACTCATGGAGAAAGCTTCCAAATCAGATACTTTTGAAAATAACAATACTACCGATTTAGCTTACAAAATAAGACAACATGAATTAGCATTCATTCTCTGAAGAAGAAAAATAAGTCTTTAATAGCAATGAATGTCATTGGGCCAGATTCAGGAAGCCTCCGTGTAAGAGTTATAACTCTTACACGGAGGCTGCAGTTAAACTGTGTGATGTCAGCATGTCATGCATATGCATGAGGTGCATGAGGCATGCTGAATCACACTAGTAACTCTTACACGGTCCGTGTAAGAGAGTAGGGGGCGTGTCTGTAGGCTAAGCCCTGCAAGCGGACACGCCCTGGAAGACTAGAATGGCTGAAAGTAAACAGCCACGAGAAAGGCCATGAAAATGTGAATAAACACACTATACAACACATGCCCCGACTGGCCATCAGTGTATAAAGTGAAGAGATGTCATAAAATTAAATTAAAACCTTTTTTTGTTAAACCCGTAAATGTTTGCTACTGTGTGCTGGGTGTGCTACTAAGCGCAATCACAGTTAGCAGTCAGTGGAAAAGGATATAAGAACTAAATATGCAAAGTAAGCCAAGAAATAATAGCTTAGCGGTAGAGTAGCCGGCCTAAGAGTAGGCAGGCAGGGTTCGAGCCCCTACAACAACCTTTTTTTTTTTGTAAATAAGCACTAAAAGCCCCTGACAGTATTGTACAAATGTAAATGTATTCCCTTTTGTAAAATGGAATGAAATAGAGCATATATTTTGAAGTAACATAAGAATAAAAATAGTCAGAAATGTACTGATAGCTAAGCTGCTGTGAGACAGAGTGCCCGTAGCTGAGTAGTGTTTAAAAAGCTGCAAACTGCGTGCCCGTTGCCAAGCAGCGGGTAAACAGGCTGAAACTGTGTGCAATTAGCTGAACATGTGTGTCACTAGCCAATTAAGATTTATCCCAGCGCACACCGTTTGCGCCCGCCCCACCAGCTAACTGCCAGTGCGCATGCGTTACCTCCGCAAAGCGGCGCAGACCAGGTTTAAAGTGCTTAAAAGTGCTTTTGGCATGTTTGATTGACAGGTCCTCAACTCATTCCTGTCAGGAAAATCAAAAATCAGTTGCCAGATTCGAACCCAGGATACCATGCACTAGAGTCAAGGAACTAAACCACCAAGCCATGACAGCAATACCTAGAAATGCAGAAATAGCATATATATGGGATAAAACCCAGAATGGAGCATGAGAAAGCATTTTCAGTGAAGTAGATACAATTCCAAAATGGCCAATCAGAGAAATGTGCGGGAAAAGCGGCATATATAAGCCCCATAGGCGGGAATACACAGCATAACTGATTGTAGAACAGACTTGCAGTCAGCATGAGTGGAGTAGGTGAGGGCGTTGCTTTCGAGCACAGCGTTGGGGCGTTGAGGAGTCCAGATACATGGTCTGGCTCCTTGTCCATAATCACGAGGCCCAACTCATGCAGGGCCAGGTCTCATGGGGAGCATATAGGGCAGAGGCGTGGGACCAGTTGGCTCGTGATCTGACCAGTGCTACTGGCATTCCACGCACTGGTGAGCAGGTCCGTCACCACCATGCGGACCTGAAGACGCGTAAGCAGGACCAATTGAACCGTTGGATCCAGGAGGCCCGGCAAATGCCCAACGCCCCACTACTGAGTAAGTCACATTTTACTCATGTATGTAAGGATTTCAACCAGCTGATACCATGGAGATGTGTAGTCCAATATTATTCCCTTTGTATTACAGCTGCAGGTGTCCGCTCTATGAATCGTGAGATGCACGCCAGGAGGCTGGTGCGGCTGCCACCATGCAGGTTAGTAACCCCACCCAGTACTTGTAAATAAATATTATTATGTACCATGTATCAGAACAGTGCAGTGTATTGATTAAAAGTAATATAATGTGCAAGCAGGAATTGAAAGTCTGCAGGTATGGCTGCAACAAGTTCATCAGTATGCAAGTGTAACTGGAAATATAATTGATAGAATTAAACAGTGCTGTAATACAGATGTCCCATCATTAATTAAATATACTGTAACCTGCAGTAGTCTCAAGAGTACAGCTTCAGAATCTGAGGTAGTCACATGTGAGATATATCCCTGTTGAAATGCTGAATCATGACAGAAGTGAGGCTGTTGGAAAGTGTTTGAATCACCACAGGTCTAATATGTGAACAAAGCCTAGAAGTACCAACCTGAACTGTGAAGTTGCAGAATGTGTGAGAGTGACAGAAAGGCTCATGTATGAATAAATAAAGTAGTAATAACCCTGAATATATAAGCCTCAGTGTGTTTCTACAGAACTAAATGCATGTGGGAAGTACAAATTAACATCCCAAACTGATTTCAGTGTGTCTGAATCTGGAATGTCTAGGTCAAAATCTGTATATGGTGATAACAGTAAACAATTTGCAGATAGAATGAATGATTATCTGACAGACTAAACAGCCATAGTTCTCCCCTGTCCTGTCATCAAAGTGTAGCAGGATGATGTATCTGATCAAATTCAAAATAAGTAGGATAGTGATGTATGTGTAACAGGTGTAGCATGACAGTCAAATAAAGATTATTTTGAAACATCAGCCTCAACTTAATTGTGTACCTATTAGAAATGTGAATCAATGTGTAACATATGAATGTGTCATCACTTTCTATCCCCACCCAACCCTATAATTCCATATAACAACATCCACTAAATAATGGTATGTGAACATTTCATTAATCATGGACATTTGTCCGTTTCAAACATATATGCATGTCTGTTCGTGCATGTGCCCTGTTCATACCTGCAAATCTGATGGCCTGTTGCCATTAATCAACCCTGCATGTCGTTTGACTGTGTTTTGCTGTTCAAATAATGCATGTGATATTGATATGCCCCTTGTTCAATGGTGTTCATATCTGGGTGTTTGTTTGATGGGAATACCAATGCATGCTGTTACAACTAATCTGAATGGAATAAAATGCCACTAACCCAAACTAACATAACTACTCACAAACCTAGAACGCTTGGGAAGGCAGGTCCCAGCGGACCCACCTCTCCCACCTCAGCTGGCGACTGCACCTGGCACTAGTGCCCAGGCCGGACCCCCCTCCGGTGGCCCTGTGCCACCTTTGGGTGGAAGCGCTGCAGGGGATGGGGCCCGTCCCCCCTCTGCAAGTGTGGCCGGAGGGGTTCATCCACTCACCCTCCGCGGTGTCCGGTCTGTGGTGCGAAGGGAGATCCAAGACACTGTTCTTGGACCCCTACGCCAGCTTGAGGCTCGTGTGGCACAGCTAACGGCCCCGGCCGTTGCCCCGCCTACACAGCCCCCAGCACAGCCCCGTCCTGGGCTGTGAAGGAACAGTGGCAACTGCCTATGGGTGGGGATATCAGTTCCACTGTTGCCATCTGTGGGCTCGTGCATCTCGGATATCCCAACCTCCGTCCCCGTCAATTGTGTAACCCCCCCACGTGTGTCATACACCGTCCCTGTATGCGTCTTGTCTGTCTTGTCTGTTAACCTACCCAACCTACCTCCCCAGCTTTACCGACTTCCTTCACCTGTCATACCACTCTCACCTGTAAAAAAAAAGGGCACTCTGTCCCACAAAAAATTACGCCCCATACATAGCTGTCCATGTCGCACACATGTCCGCTGGACATCTAAACTGTTAATTACAATTGGCTGTACAACAAATATTAATGTTGTCCTGACACCTCTCTCAGAGGTGGAAGGTTTCAAATGTCTCACCAAAATACATAGAAATATACAGCTGTTGCTGCAAAAGACATGGGCATCTATGGGCCTTACCTACACCCTTCCTGCAAATCCCACGCTTCTTTCCCTACTGTCTTACCCTCTTTGTGACCCCTTTTCACCACTTTCCTGTCACCCCTTTTCTTTTCTTTCAAAGAAAATAGCGGGTGTGCGCTTGTGTCTTGTGAGTTCACCGCCAGTGCATGTCGTGAGCTCAGCAAAGCAGCGCAGATCTGGTTTAAAGTGCTTAAAACTGCCTTTATGGCACTTTGATTGACAGGTCCTGTACTCACTTTGAAAGTTTGCTAAAAGAAATAAATTCCCACTGTCAGTCTCGAACCCAGGACCTTGGTAACATTAGTCTGTATGACCTACCACTAAGCCATGCCTGCTTTACAAGAACACAGTGCTAAAATAAATATAACATGTAATAGTAGGAATCAGTATAAAGGCAATATAGGAGATGTACTATCCAAAGCATGTCAGGTAGAGTTTTAATGGCCAAATTACTGGATTCCCATACTAGTTCAGTGTGAACAGAAACAGCCCTGCTACCTGTTAGCTTGTACATAATAATGTAAGGTAATGTACATATGTGAAGGTATGTATATCTACACATACATATATATAAATATATATTAATACATATGAAATATAATCGTAGGTCTCAGTAGCCATACACACTCACTATAGGAAACAGTGAACATAATTGCAGCAACCTGAATCTGCAACACAGCCTGACCCCTGTGTGACCTACTTACCCTTCTAACTGCTTACAGGTGGCCTCAGCACTTTGATTGACAGGTCCTGTACTCAGTTGGAAAGTTTGCAAAGTAAAAAAAATTCCCACTGTCAGTCTCGAACCCAGGACCTAGGTAACATTAGTCTGTTTGACCTACCACTAAGCCATGCCTGCTTTGGAAGAACACAGTGCTAAAATAAATATAACATGTAATAGTAGGAATCAGTATAAAGGTAATATAGGAGATGTACTATCCAAAGCATGTCAGGTAGAGTTTTAATGGCCAAATTACTGGATTCCCATACTAGTTCAGTGTGAACAGAAACAGCCCTGCTACCTGTTAGCTTGTACATAATAATGTAAGGTAATGTACATATGTGAAGGTATGTATATCTACACATACATATATATAAATATATATTAATACATATGAAATATAGTTGTAGGTCTCAGTAGCCATACACACTCACTACAGGAAACAGTGAAGATATATGCAGCAACCAGAATCTGCAACACAGCCTGGCTCCTGTGAGACCTACTAAGCCCTTTAACTGCTTAAAGGTGCCTCCAGCACTGTGATTGATAGGCCCTATACTCAACTCAAAAGCAGAATATGAGCATACTAGTAGGCCCTACCACAAGACCATTGTAACACTAGTCTGTATGACCTACCACTAAGCCATGACTCTCATACAGGAATATAGTGCTAAATAAGTGGAACATGTAATAGTAGGAATGAAGATAAAGGCAATATAGTATGTCTACTACCCAAAGCATGTCAGGCAGACTTTTATAGTCCCAATTACTGGATTCCCATACTAGAGTAGTGTTAACAGAAACAGCCCTGCTAATTGTTAGCTTGTACCCAATAATGTCAGCTAATGTACATATATGAAAGTATGTATATGTACACAGATATATATATATATATATATATATTTATATAGCAATACATATGACATATAGTTGTAGGTGTCAGTATGCATACACACTCACTACAGGGAACAGGCAAGATAAATGCAGCAACCTGAATCTACAACACAGCATGAAGCATGGGAGATGTACTAACCTTCACACTCACAGAACACTGTCAACAGCATACCAGCATGGTCCACGCCCTACAATCTGAAAGGGCAACGCCTATCTCACATACCCTTTTATAGCAGTGTCCTGAAATCACAGTGAGACATGCAATCAGTACACACCCAGCTGCTTGCAATTAGCAAATGCTGCCTTACAATTGGTGCAGAGGCCATCACATGGACCTATGCAGATACCTACAAAAGCTTTGAGTTCCCACACTACACTCACGCAATACATTCATTGCACAAACACTACGGATAAAGAGAGAGAGAGAGAGAGAGACAGAGAAAACAACCAAACAACAAAAAAAGAAAAAAAATATTAGGACTGCCAGCAGCAAAATCAGCAGCAAGCAGCAAGGAGCAAGCAGCAAGCAGCACCACTGGCACAGCAACAGCTGCCACAAACACAGGTAATGCAAAGTAGCAGGTTAATCCTGTGTATACTGTGACACCTCCAAATGTATCATAGTTCACTATCTATAGGTATGTCCATGAGATAGGTTGTGTGTAGATAGTCATGAAATATAAACATATGTAATATTGTTGTACATGTGGGCCATAACTAACACTTCCATAGCTTAGAACACAAGGCCAGTTGTGCATATGATGCAGTAGTTCCCAGGGTCAGTAGAGGTTCCTCCTCATTGGTGTGGGACCACTGTGTATGTATGGCACTGTTCAGGTACATATCCTGTAGTATGGCCAGGGATTAATATCAGTCTGTCATGTGGTGCTATGTCCTCCAGGGGTGAATGTAGCACACATCCAGGGATACCATTTCGTAACAGTGATGATATGTGTTCTGCAATGATGAGGGTGGCTCTCACCTGGACATGTGAGAGGATAGGGAGGTTACAGTCATCTGGGATAACTAATAACACGTGTGTAGGACAATGGGGGGTACCTGCACCTAAACTGTCTGCAACAATGTTGCCAATATCTGTGCATTTGGTGAATGTGAAGCCACTTAACACTGCAGACAACAGATGCCTTCCCGTCATGTGAATATGCCCTGTGCTGCAGTAGCCTCCTACTATTGTTATACAATATGCCTGTATCTGTAGTCCACTGGACAGGATTAATAAGTGGTGTGCAGTTGTTCTGGGTTAGATAACTGTGTGCACAGTACATGCAGTATGTGGGATGTCTGTGGTAAGCATATGCAAAGGTGCTGGCGGTGTGTGTTGTGGCTTCCACTGGCCCAGTGGGCTGCATGCATAGCATCACTGTCATAACTACTGAATAACTGTGTAATAACATGCATACATAGCAAGGTAGTGTACTGTGCTTGTGGTGTTGTTCGGATATGTATATCCAGGCTGAGTAATGTGTGTCCACATCACAGGGTTGGATGGCAGCACACATCCAGTATGTATGGATGAACACCCAGAATGTGTCAGATGTGTCACCTGTGCAGACGTATCTGCCCATTACCTGTGCATCCCCCACAACACACACGCATGCAACATATGGCAGAAGTACTAAAGCAGTACACACATGTTCATAGGTTCATACCAGGCTATCTGCCCAAGGGCATTTACAAGCCCAGCCCATCGTTTTGTGGCTTACGCCACCCCTTTAGTATGGGGAACCATACCCATTATTTTGCTGTGCCTCTGTCAAGCAGTGACACTGAGGTAATCCCTGGGGTATATCTGCGATCTCCCATCCATTGGTCAAGATTTCTCTTGAACAAGGCCAGCGAGGTGCTCTGCCTCACATATACCGTGATTTTGTTCCACAGCATAGGGAGTCTTTGGGTGATGAATCTATCCCTCCAGCATGTCCTATTAATAGCTGTGTCGAGGTTTAAGTCTCCTGCCCTTGTGGCTCTGATGGAGCTACATATTTTGAGGTGAAGCATATTCATCAAATCTGGGTTTGACATGGCCTTGTATGTTAGGCAAAGGTCACCTCTGAGCAAGCGGTGGCGACTGAATAGAACATACATGGACATGCTGGAGGGCAAATCCTAACCGAGAGGCTCCCTTCACTCTGTAATGAGCTCGAACAGTTGAGAATGAACAGTTCATAGGTTCATACTAGGCTATTTGCCCTAGGGCATTGGTAAGCCTAGTAGAATGTGTTTGTCTTTGCCACCCAATCACAAGTTATGCTGCTATGCCCTTGTCCGACTTTAGTATACTGTGCCTCTGTCTAACAGCGACATAGAAGTGATACCTGGGGTACAACTATGATCTCCATCCACTCATCCAGATTCCTATGGAAGAGAGTCAATGAGGGACTCTGCCTAACCAGTAGTGTGAGCTCATTACAGAGTGAAGGGAGCCTCTCGGTTAGGAATATGCCCTCCAGCATGTCCATGTATGTCAGTGCTGAGGTCCAGCTCTTCTGAGCATGTGGCTGTATGGGACTCTGATTGCCTGAGGTGCATCACGTTCATTACTGCTAGGTAGGACATGGCTGTATATGGCACGCACAGATTGCCTCTGAACAGGCAGTATGCCACTGAGTCCAGCTGGATTCACTTTACCTGGGCAGCATATGACATCTGTGTGAGCCATTGCATCCCCTTGATGATGTACTGTTGTCCTGTACCAGTTGCTGTAGGTGTCTGGTTAGGTACATCCCAAAAGGTGCATTGTATGCAATTATAGGCCTGATGATGGATGAGTACAGAGGCACAATGACCTCCCCTGCCATACATGTGAATCAGTCATGATTATCTGGGCTATATAACATGTCTGTCAATCCACGTTGGCCATGTGGTAGACAAATGACAGACCGCTACCATGTTTCTTCCCCAGGTCCCCAACTACGTCTTCTGTACTCAATGGCCTAACACCTATGTTGTACTGTGCCACCAATGTGGAGGCGTGGGAATCTGCATTGAATACTGATACTCCCCCTCCCTTGTTCAAGTGTTGGGGCCGACAAGAATGGTAACAGCTATAACGTGGTAGTACTGGTGTGCTCCTGTGAAACCTGAAACAGGTTCATGTTACTGCACAGATATCGATGTCCAGAATGCTAGGTAGGGTTTTGGGTGCGTGCATCCTTGGGTCTTGAGTAGCATCACTCTTATTTCCTCATCCTTTGTGATACAAATGGATGTGGGTTTGCCTTATGAGCCTTGTCCCTAGCAAAGCATACCACCCCAAGATGGCAGGCATTGGCACACCTGTGAATGACACCAGTATGTCAGTCAATTGTTGGAAGGGATCATCGTGCCTTGATATTGTGGCATCGTTCTAGGTGAGGGTAGGATGCTACTAAAGGTCAGGGTCAAACTGTCTCGGGCTACGTGCTCAGACAGCTCTGTAATGTCTCATGTCATGTAGTCCAGGGAGGAATGTGTCAGGCCATTCACAGCAGCATGGACATTGACTGAGTCATACCTGTACCTGCCTTGGGGTTACCTGAGTGTTTGTGTTATGTGGCAGGTCATAGTGCCTGACAGGCTGCACACCGTGACCCTCACCTCGTTAAGCCTGGTGAACATGATGTGAGTGTGCCTGATGATAGAGGCACCTAGTACAGGTGTATGAGGTGTGTTGTTAACTGTTAATGGCTGTGAGTGTTCAGCACATTGGCTTTGTGTGATATGTGTTGCACATGTTCGTTTATGTGGTAGTGGTTGCCTGGATGTCTGCTTAGGAGGTCTCTGCTGCATAGGCAGAGCTGTGGTCTGAGCCTACAAGTATGATCATGTGTGATCATGTGTTAGGTCCGCTGTTGTGGTAGGTCTACGTGAGACTGGAAGTGTAGTGTGTGATCCCCTTTGCCACGTGACTGGTTATGGCGGTATTGAGTAGACAGAGCCTAGCCTCCAGTCTGGTATATGGTTGCATCACTCACATGAGTTTGAATTTGTTGTTAGGAGGAGGGGGTTGTCTGTGTACATACAACTGTTCTAACATTGTCTCTGGAGTACCACACTCACCAGCTGGACTGGGGAGGGAACTGACAACTGACCTCTGGACATGCTAGAATACTATTGTGAACTCTGTAATCACTAATGATTGAAAACAAGGTCCAGTGGGGAGTGAGGGTGTACTGACATTACCTACAACTGCTGACTGATATAAAAGTGTCAGTGAGCAAATGCCAGGTAACCTAAGTGCAATGTGTCACAATGAAGTAAATGCAACAATGACAAGCAGTCACTTGCTGTCATGTGTAACATGGAAGTACGTACAGTAAGCAATGCAGATAACAGTAGTGAGTCACAGATGTGTTGAGAAGATGTGTACTATGTGGAAGTAGCATACCAGTGAAATAACAAGCTAACAGATAACAAGCATATAAACAAAGGTAGATCCAGGAGGCCTGGATGTAGTGTTTGCTACAACAAACAAGGTGTAGCAATGTCAGTAAGATACAGCTCAGATATGCAGGCACTATAAACCTGAAACCAGATGTCCCCAGCTATGAATGGCAGAGTACAGCCTATTGTCACACATGAGTGCAGACCACAAACCTCGTTAATGTTAAATAACTGGCCTGAAGGCCAACTGCCCATACCAGAAGTAATACACTTGTACACTGGGCCCACAATCAGCAGTTCCCAACTTCAATGGATGAAAGATATGTGTCCTGCCACCACAGTGCTTGCCACCAACCTCCCTAATGTAAAACAACTGGTCTGAAGGCCAAGTACTTAGTACAAATGACATAGAATGATAGCTACACTGTAATCAGGTTTTAACCAATCAGTAATAAGTAGAAGTTAACACTCCCTGTATAGAATGTGTACCATGTATTGTTGAGATACTATGCTGATAACCTGTTTGTGTACCTTTCCAGATAGACATGGCACCTAAAAGGAATCCTGCCTACTCTGCTGCAGAGGATGACGTGATCCACCAGAGCCTGGTGCGTGACTATGCCATCCTGTTCTCACGCACCACCCAGAATCAGCAGGAGAGGTCTGCACTGTGGCAAAACCTTGTTAGCAGGATAAATGATGTTGGCATGCATGATAGGACATATGAGCAGGTGAGACATCACTGCAGTGATTTGATAAGAAATGTCCGCCAGCGTGCTGCAGATATCCGCAGGCAACAGGTTGCCACAGGTGGGGGGGTGGCCACACATCCCCCCCTCACCAGACAGGAGGGGCTACTGCTAAGTGTTGTGGATCCAGCCCCAGAACAACAGCAACAACCATGCATCCTGATGGAGGTTGGATCCACACAGCAGCAAGACAGCGAGCGTGCAGGTAAGATGCCATATTCATTTATTGTTATTACTTTTACATTTGTTGACCCAGATAGTCTAGCTGGATATAACTTCATTTTCAGTAGAGGCCTGTGGAGAAAAGCTCCACACATAACGTAATAAAGGCAGACAGACAAGTTGTCAATACAGACAGCCAACATAATAGAATTGTACACCAGCCTGTTAATCAAATCAACATACATGTAAGGAAGTCAAACAGTTTAGAGTCATACACAATGTACCGTTGGTTTCAAAGCAATCCTACCTAAAGCATAATGGTTATGCAATAAGGCAAAAGCCATATACATAATAGTTAGGGCTCAGAAGGGTAGAGAAGTAGAAGGAGTATGACAGATACAATGATATGGAAGAGGCAGGAGTCAAGAAGGGAAGTGAGGAAAAGAAGGAAGACAGTCAAGAGGAGGTGGGAGGGATGGGAGAAGTAGGTCAGAGCATAGAAGGACATCAAGGTGAAAGAAACAGGGTAGAAGCTAGTTTCTATGCACAATGAGGGGTTAAAGGTGAAGAGAGCGTAGGGAGAGGGACGTTAGCCTGGACTCCAAGAAGAACAAAGCCAGTGGTTTTGGAAGTACAATTTGAGTTGACGTTTGAAGAGAGGTAAGGGTGAGATTAGAGTTAACTCCTGGTATGTACATATGACTGTTCTGTATGCTGTTACTTCATGCACGCATAAGGTGTGCATGTGGTATGTATCTGTCATCATGATATATATACAGACATGATGTGCAGCTGATGTGTATAAGGGAACTAGTGTACTACTGTACTGTATCATGTGCAAAACAAATGGCACACATGTGCCCACTGACATTACTCTCTTCACACTTCCAGGTCCCTCCCATGTAGCAACGAGGCAGGCCATACATGCTGGTGAGTCTTTTAACAGTATCTGTAAAACAATTTATAAAACTAGGAAGAGTAGTGTAACTCTGTAGTAGACATGCTGGTGACTGTGTTCACAATAACTGTAATTGACAGGTAGTAAATTGAGTAGTGTAACACGGTACTGATGTGTGTGTTTACTGTGGGGTGTGCATGTGTGCAAGTGTGCCTGTGCCCAAGTGTGCATGTGTGTTAGTGTCCATGAGTGCATGTGTCCATTTCTGAATGTGTGCATTAGTATTGAAGTGCATCTCTTTCAAATATGTATTGAGACTGTAATCTGTGTTCCATGTTTTCCTCCCGTAGGTTCTGGTGCTGCTCTGGTGACCTGCAGCAGGGAACCTGAATCTTGTGCCCCAGGTACTGATGATGATGAAATGTCTGTAATGGTGCAGGAAGGTGTGTCTGGGTCCACCATTGGTCAGCCAATTGACAGTACACAGCTTTCAACCCCGTCAATGCGCACAGTCATCCTGCCGTTACATCCTTTATCACCATTGTCCCTAGGTGATGGACAGTCAGCAGTGGGCATAGATCAGGGTAATGTGGTACCTGTGGTACATGCATCCTCACAAGGCAGCCATGTGCAGAGGCCTCCAATGGTACCACGCAGACAGTCGCCCATGGGTTCTCGTGGGGGCATCCGTGGCGGTACTGCCTCTGGCCGGGGTGCCCAAGGAGGTATGTCAACCTCCACTATGTTTAGAACTGTCATGCAGGCACAGGCACGTATGGAAAGGTACACCAGACAGGGTCTGAGGGAGCTGAGAGCATGTCGCATAGCCATGACAGTCGGCATGCATGATGTTGCGAATGCTATCCGTAACTTCACAGATGTCGTTGACAGTCGTTGTGGGGGCATACAACAGCTGCTCCACAACCAGATGTCCATGGGCCAGGGCGATGGTGTGCGTTTGCGGCGTCGACGTGGCGTATGCCAGCAAGAGCACCAGCTGGCAGTGGCGCGGGCGACAACGGGCCCACGCGCGCGCCTCAAGTGCCAGCACCAGCCCCAGCAATGCTGGGTCTGTGCTGTCATCCAGACGCCCCAGGAGACCACGTGCACGTGGCTCTGGACAGTCCCAACAGGGAACTGTGTCCAGTCAACACACCCCTGCTTCCGATGACAGTACCCAGTCTGGGTTAGTACGGATCTGACGGTAGCACCTGCCAGGCACAGGTACCGTGTCCGTGCCCACAGACACTGATCTGGATGACCTGACAGGTGCAGTCTGTGGCTGTCCACAAAACCCTGTACATGGCAGCCATTATGTGGGACTGTGTGCGTGCTTACACACATGCAGAAACCTAACACCTAGGGCAAACACATACACACACACACTGCACCAACAACGGTCCACCCTGTACTGCTGCCCCTCACAAACACACATACACACACATGTCAATTGGTGTTACCAGTGGGCGGCTTGGGCATACCTAACCCACACCCTGTGCATATGATGACACTGTGCCACCTCCTGCATACTACAACATCGGTGCAGGTAAAGGTAAACACGTTGCTGATGCACAGGGTGACTACATAGATGTGTATAAGTAGTAACATGTTGGTAACTGTTGTGTGTTGCAGTATAAATGTGTGTATATCCCATCAGTCCTGCTGCAGTAACTGTATGAATGTCCTCAATTGTTATCTGCACCCATACTACTTAACAAAGTGTACCAGCTGCACACCATCACATGCTAACATTGACTATGGCAATGCGCATCTTGTGCTGTTATGTAGATTCAGCTACATGTATCTGTTCTGTCACACATGCATTTATACACACCCTGCTACCCACACACATGCACACGCTCACCTGCCATTCCCATTATTTATCACCCTACATGAGTAGCTGTTGATACATGACAGGTACACATTTCAGAAGTGCACTATGTTGTTTACTACTGGCATCCCCTTCTCTACCTGTACTCACAGGGTGCAGGCAACCTCATCAGTTGGAAGATGTAATGTGCATCAGGTACTGTAGTACCCTGATTGCCACAGCAAACATGTTTCCCATGGAAATGCACACACAGACACATCCCACATCCACACACTTGCCACATTCAGGCTTCAGAACACTATCTAGGTATATTCGCGTACATGTGCGTGTTACAGTAGCATGTAACACTATACTGAGTACTGGCAGTTAGTTGTCTGTTGTCATGTTGTCTGTATAGAATAAAAGAATTGTTTTATTATCCTACTCCGTTTTGTGGACATTACTTGAACAAGTGTTACCTTACATGTGTTATCAGTACCACCACCTTCTGTTTTGTAGTTTTGTTTGTATAGGGTGCTATCAACATCACTGCTTGTTAAGGGTAATGACCACCCTGCAGTGCATAGCCCCATGTGGCAAAAGCCACATCCCACCCCATCATTGTGCACACACACTAACCCCACCAACAGTAAAACACATACTTTCCATTTGCAAGATTCAAACCCATACCTAACTGTGCAATGACAGTAGAAACAGACACATTAGCAGAGTGTGCTATTTGCAGTAGTTGGAGAAATCTTTACTAATGCTGTACTTAGAGGGTGCTGACATCATCTGTGTGTAGGAGGAGGGATGTGCACCCTGTAGTGTGTTCTCCCAGTTGGCAAAAGGCAGTTAACCCTCCCAGCATAGTGCACACACATAAACCACACTCATACATTCCCTTTGCAGGATTCAAACCCCCACCTAACTACGTTATGACACTGAAGAAAGACACATTAGCAGAGCGCACTATGCAAATTACTGGAGGACTTTACTACAGGTGATATAGTTATACAGTCCTGACATCATCACTGTTTCAAAAGGGGATCTGCATCCTGTACGATACTGTCACGGTTGCTAATAGGGACATTTCCACACACACACATCGATGTGTTTGCATATGTGGGGATCCAGAACACCAGTGTGATTAGTATATGGTTTGATTGCAACAATGAGGATATACTCCCAGTGGTGAGCAGTTTGTACTCATGTTTGTAAAGATCAGCTCTAGTATATCTGCCCCTCTTGTGGGAAGGTTGGTTACCTGTTCCATAGCCAAAGAATGTCTGATCAATGGGAACCTTAGAGCTTGGGTATTGTGGCTTGTGTAATGTTCACAGTCTATGTTTGGGTAGCTGGCATCACCCAGTATGATGGTGTTTGCAGAGTAATCTAAACTCTCCTGTGTCAGCATGAAGGCTGTGTGGGAGACCTGAGTTTGAGAGGGTGCTGTAAGAGCTCCTCTGTGTCTCTTTCCATGTGGTCCAGGGAGGTGCGTCCCAACAGGTAGCTGACTGTGACCCTCCCTTGCTCTGTCTGGAGGCGGCACGTCTGTCAACAGCTCATGTCAAGCAAGTGCACACCCCTCATAAATGATGTGGAAACCTTCAAAGGCCCAAGGCCTGTTGAAAATATGGACCAGACTGCAGATACCTGTATAGAGGCATTCTGTGGACACATTCAGGAATGCATGGATCATGAAGCCACATATGAAAGCATGACCCAATTCTCCAAAGGCAGATGTCCTGGGCGCCGGACACCAGCCATAAACACACTATACAATAGAAGGATGGCGCCACTACATGATACAACAACCTCCCAAAATGTGAAGGCACCACTGATGAGTATTGGAAGACAACTACAGGCACCCATATGATTGTCTAAGGCCATCTTTGAGAGAGGATTCCACAAGCCACTGAGGATAATCACAAGGCTGCCTGTAGTTATGTTAGTAACCTGGGTGGTACTACCCAGATATGCTCAGAGGTAATACAATATGTCACACAAAATATAAAACACACAGACATTGCCATCATCCTAGTGGACAGGTTCAATGCTGCCTTCTCTCCCCACCACACCAAAGGGAACATATGTCTCGCATCACAGTGCTTCCCCCCCCTGACATCACAGATGCTCAGGTAAGAGATGCCATTCCCAAAGCAATAAACACTGCATCAATGGGACCAGACAGTGTCCCAGGCTGTGTCCTACATGAACCACAAGAAGAGCTACACCCAGACATAACACCACTGTTCAATCCCAGCCTTAATACATGATATGTGGCCAGAGAGTGGCATACAGCAACAGTGGTCCCTCAACATGCAGGTGGTGCCGTCACGGATCCTGGACACTACTGCCCCATATGTCTGACTAGCTTTGTCTGCAAAGCTATGGCAAGGATCATCAAGAACCTCACATATCTAGATATTGTGGACCTACAGACATGTCACCATACACAGTTTGGCTTTGTCAATGGCAAATCCTGCCTATCAAACCTGTTTGCTTTGTTTGAAACAGTCACCAAGGCCACTGTCAAGGGTAGGAGGTCCACACAGCCTACCTGGACCTTGCATAAGCCTTGGATACAATACCCCACTTGTGCATTCTAGGAAGCTCACCAGTGTACATATTAACCCCTATGTCACTATGGGTATTGCACAGTGGCTCAAGGGCAGAACACACATGGTAGAATTGCTGGAGCCATGTCAGCCTCCAACCTGGTACAAGTGGTGTCCCACAAGGCAAAGCCCTAGGGGCTGTCATGTTCATTATATATTTGTCATAGGTACAGGCCAACATGGAAGTACTGTGGCTCAGCACGTCACAGGTGACTGCAGACCGAACACCATAATCAACTCAACAGCTAACACACGCATCCTCCAAAGGGACTCTTGCAAACACATGACTTGTGCCACAGCCATGGCCTCAACGTGAATGACAGAAAGAGTATAGTCATCCCCTTTGTCAAACACTAAATGACCACAATGTACCACATATGTGTTAATCCAGTAAGTGCAGACCAAGGAATTATGGACCTTGGGGTACGCAGGTTGATAGCATTCTACCATTTGACAACAACATGGACAAAGTGGTTAGGTAAGCATGTGATATGGGCCACATCATCATGGGATCCACATGTAGGCCAGGGGAGGACATTGTGCCCCTTTACTCATCCCTCATCATGCCCATAATTGACTATGATGAACCTGTCGGCATGCACCTTACCAGACACCTGCAGCAACTGGGGCTACCACATATGTACCTCGACAAGGGGATCAAAGTGCTCAAACAGATGCCACATACTGACTGGTTAAAGTAGCAGCAGCTCTACTCAGTGACATACTGCCTCTTCATAGGCAATCTGTGCCTGACATAGAAGGCCAGGTCATACCCTCACGTAATGGCCATGCTGCATCTCAGAATATCCAGATCCCACCAGGATACACGCTGGAAATACTTGAACTTCAGGAGTGATATACATAGGACATGGTGGGGGGCACATTCACAACTCAGAGGCACCCTTCATTCCTGATTATTATCCCAATAGAGGTTAGGCGGACTGACTCAGTGACTATCTTCAAGAGCGATATTAATGACTGGATGTGACATTGTAGGGTTACCCTGGGTATCACTTATGTGTCACTGTGAGAAAGAGGCACAGTATACTAACCTTGGAAAAGGGCATAGCAAGACAGATTCACAATGCATGTTGAAAGGCACGCACATTCTGGCTAGGTGGATACATGCCCTGGGCAGATATCCCTGTACGAACCTATGGACCTATGTCTCTTTTTCACCATTGGCCCTATGTGCTGTCAATCACCAATGTAATCTCAATACTCGGTAGCATGTGCAAAGGTCAGTTGTCAGTCACCTCTATGGTACAGTTGTGGAATATGTGTGTCATGTAGTAATGTCACAGCTGCCACATGTACACAGTCAACCCTATCCCCTACCCATTGATGTACATCACATGTATGAGATGGAAACACATGGCCAAACTGTAACAACAACATACAAGTCAGTCAGATGCATGGACACATATGACTCAGTCATTGTCCATGCCACCACAGCTGATGTGGGATGTCGCTCACTGGGATACGTGATAGGGAACATGGAAGGGATCACTGAGCAAGTGACACAGGCTGGTAGACCCCTGACCTTGGTTGGCATCAGACCCTCACCAGGGATTCCGACAAATTACTGAATGCTAATGAATAAGTGTATCTACAACACCCTAGCTGAATGGTTCTTAGCATGCAGTCACTGCATTGCTATGGAATACTGTCTTACCACTCCCACAACAGGTGAGAACATGCAGCTCCTGTACATTAACAACATGTAGACTTTATGCCCCAGACCAGGTGTGCATCCCTCACTACTAGGCTGATAGCATCTACATCTCACACTGTATATACACATCCCACATGCAGCATCTGCACAGAAGACCACGGTCATAATGTTACCCTGTGCAAATACCATGTATTCACATGTGGCAGGCATCACACATGGTAACTATTGAAAGTCACAGGTACATATGTGTATTTGGCACACACATACATCATGTGTTCATTGCCATAACTGGTGTAATCAATGTCATGCATTATTGTGAGGGACAACCCACACACATGGGCATTCTGTGTGTGCACAACACACATGGCATGTCTGTAATCAAAAGCCATACATAATTGTGATATCGTTTAGAAATGGGTATGTGCATCCTGTAGTGTGTTTTCCCAGTTGCCAAAAGGGATATATCAATCATACACACTTACCCCCCTTCACACACACTTGCCACCTGCTGGATTCAAACTCCTACCTAACTATGTTAAGACACTACAGACGGACACATTAGCACAGCGCGCTATTCGCATTACTGGGGGATTTCCTTTCCCCTGATATACTTATAGGGTGCTGACATCATCAGAGTTTAGAAAGTGGAATGATCACCCTGTGGTGTGTTTTCCCAGTTGCCAAAAGGGATGTTTCTTTCAAACACACTTACCCCCCTTCACACACACTTGCCACCTGCTGGATTCAAACCCCTACCTAACTCTGTTATGACACTATAGACAGACGCATTAGCACAGCGCGCTATTTGCATTACTGGGGAATGTCCTTTCCCCTGATATACTTATAGGGTGCTGACATCATCAGAGTTTAGAAAGTGGAATGATCATCCTGTGGTGTGTTTTCCCAGTTGCCAAAAGGGATGTTTCTTTCATACACACACACTTACCCCCTTCACACACACTTGTCATCTGCCGGATTCAAACCCCTACCTAACTATGTTAAGACACTAGAGACGGACACATTAGCACAGCGCGCTATTCGCATTACTGGAGGATTTCTTTTCCCCTGATATACTTATAGGGTGCTGACATCATCAGAGTTTAGAAAGTGGAATGATCACCCTGTGGTGTGTTTTCCCAGTTGCCAAAAGGGATGTTTCTTTCATACACACTTACCCCCCTTCACACACACTTGCCACCTGCTGGATTCAAACCCCTACCTAACTATGTTAGGGCACTATAGACGGACACATTAGCACAGCGCGCTATTTGCATTATTGGGGAATGCCCTTTCCCCTGATATACTTATAGGGTGCTGACATCATCAGAGTTTAGAAAGTGGAATGATCATCCTGTGGTGTGTTTTCCCAGTTGCCAAAAGGGATGTTTCTTTCACACACACTTGTCATCTGCCGGATTCAAACCCCTACCTAACTATGTTAAGACATTAGAGACGGACGCATTAGCGCAGCGCGCTATTCGCATTACTGGGGAATGTCCTTTCCCCTGATATACTTATAGGGTGCTGACATCATCAGAGTTTAGAAAGTGGAATGATCACCCTGTGGTGTGTTTTCCCAGTTGCCAAAAGGGATATTTCTTTCATACACACTTACCCCCCTTCACACACACTTGCCACCTGCTGGATTCAAACCCCTACCTAACTATGTTATGACACTATAGACGGATGCATTAGCACAGCACGCTATTCGCATTACTGGGGAATGTCCTTTCCCCTGATATACTTATAGGGTGCTGACATCATCAGAGTTTAGAAAGTGGAATGATCATCCTGTGGTGTGTTTTCCCAGTTGCCAAAAGGGATGTTTCTTTCATACACACACACTTAGCCCCTTCACACACACTTGTCATCTGCCGGATTCAAATCCCTACCTAACTATGTTAAGACACTAGAGACGGATGCATTAGCGCAGCACGCTATTCAGATTACTGAGAGAATCCTTTTCTCCAATATACTTATAGGGTGCTTACATGATCAGTGTCTAGAAAGGGGGATGAGCATCCTCTGGTGTGTTTTCACATTTGCTAGGGGTAACATTTGGATCAAGTGTGTGAGCATGCCCAGTTCAGCCTTCCTGTGGCATGTTGTGTGAAAGATGTCTCATTTATCTAAGTGTGTGAGCATGCCCAGTGTGGGCTTTACATATGTTGAACTCTGCAGCCCATCACATTTGTGGATGAGTGTGACCTTCAACAAATACCTCCAGTTTATGGTTGTGTGTTCTGTGCCATGTTGTGTAGTTACTGTCCGAATGCTTGTTGTGTGAACAAAACTGGGAGTATACTGTGCCTGCAGGTTTTGCATGGGATACTTTGCACACAATTGTCAACATCCGTTCATACTGACCTAACACTGTAGCACTGTCTAGTGTAGTGTTTCAGTACTTTCACTGTGGTGGTCAGTATCCTGGGCTTCAGTCCTATCACTGATTTACATTTCCATAGTGTGCACAACAGGCTGGTTAGGGTCCAGTTGTGCACATCTGCACAAAGGCAGTGCCTCTACAGACCCTGTTAATTGCTGCCCCATAAGCTTAACAAGTGTAGTCTGCAAATCTATGGAGAGGATCATAATTGAGCTCATAAACAAAGATATAGGGGACATGCAGACATTGTACCCATCCCATTTTGGCTTGGTCAGGGGCAGATCATGCCTTTTGTACTGGGTTGACATCTTAAAATTGGTCACTTAGGCCATTGTTGGGGAAAGGCAGTCCATACAGCCTACCTTGGCCTTGCTAACACTTTCAACACAATACCCCACTCAGGTATTGTGGAAAACCTAAGAACTGAAATGTAAACCCATATGTCACAAGATGGGTTGCAAACTGGCTTAGGACAGGACCCACAGGGTTAGAGTTGCTGGCACTATGTTAGACTCCAGGCTGGTCACAGGTGGTGTCACACAGGGCTCAGTCCTTGGCCACCATTGTTTGTCATGTACTTCCCAGGGTACAGGCCGACATGGGAGGACTTTGGATGACAATGTTAGCAGATGACTGCACACTGGGCACCATAGTGGACAGTGCATCACACACAGATATCCTTCAGAAGGGACTCACAGTAACTGATAGCTGGTGCCAGGGCCATGGCCTGAAGTCAGAGTGCACAACATGTGTAGACATACCCTTCAGGAAAAGCAAGGTGACCCCAAGCTACCATATAGGTGGCAATCCTCTAAGCACAGAGGAGGTTATCATGGACCTGGGGACCCAGGTTGACAGTCGCCATTCTTCTGAGACTCACATTGCTAAAGTGGCTAGGAAGACCTTCTACATTGCCCACCTGATAAGGATGGGATTCACATCCAGATCTAGTGGGTCATTGTTCCCCTGTACTCTTCAGTTATCAGACCGGTGATCGAGTCAAATGCCCTATTCTGGCTGTATCTCACCCAACATCTGCAGCAATTGGAGACACCCTGACTGTCCCCCACCTAAAGGATCAAGGAACCCCAACAGCTGTCATATGCTGCCAGATTGAAGACACTCACACTCTATTCACTCACATACCGTCTGCTTAGAGGTGACATGTGCCTGACATGCGAGGCCATGTCCAAACAGAGATTAATGGACATGCTCCACCTCAGACTCAGAAGATCCACCTGAACCACTATTGCAGGTGACTGACACCTTAGCAGGGATGTATGTTGGACATGTTGGAGGGATGGAGTTATCACTCGGAGACTCCCTACGCTGTGGAATACAATCCTGGTCCATTTGAAGCAGAGCACCTTGCTGGCTGTGTTCAAGAGGTATCTTGACCTAATGCTAGTCGGAGAATGTGTTTGTCCATCAACACATTGTAAGCGTAGTTTGACATGTCATATGTCTTGTTTAGTATACTGTGCCTCTGTCTACCTGTGACATAACATTGATACCCAGGGTAAACCTCCCATCTCCCATCCACTCATTAGGATTCCTGTTGAGGGGACTCAACCAGTGTCTCTGTGGACAACCTGTACTGGTAGTTTACTCATGTGTGGGGGTGGCTTCTGTGTTTTGGATAATGCAGTACAGCCTGTCCTATATATGTCAGTGCTGGGGTTCAGGTCCCTCATGTGCATAGCTCCCTGCCATTCAGATTGTACAAGGTGCAGCATGTGCATTGATTCCAGCTTGGACATGGCTTTCTACATCAGGCACAGCTTGCATCTGGGTGGACAGCATGGCAGTGTGTGGAGCTGCACTCTGTTTAATCAGACTACACATTACATGTGTTCCAGCTCTGTCATACTCCTGGTGAGGTACTGTTGTGGACTTTACAGGTGCTGGATGTGTGTGCATGAGGTACACCCCACAGGGGCTGTTGTGGTAATTTCTACTGCTGATGAAAGATAACTGCAAAACCAGAATGACCTCCCCTTATCTAGATGTCAGACAGCATGGACCATACAATCACAACTGGAAACAGGACCCTCTCCACAAACGGAAAGTGTCCTGTCTGGTGGACCCCAGCCATAAACAAACTGTATGACAGATGAGGGTTACTAATGCAAGACAGAGCTACATCTCCAAAAGGGAAGACAGCTGTGATCAGCACTAGTAGAAAGCTACATTATCTCATAAAGACATGCAAGGTCAACTTGGGGACATAAATCACCAAGGACAATGAAGGTAACCACACTGCTTTCTTCAGTTATGTCAGACACCTGGTTGTGAACCCTCGGATATGCTCAGAGTTGGTACACAACAACATATATTCCAGTGACCTGACAGATATTGGCAACATTCCGGCGGACAGCTCCAGAGCGATGTACCCCCTCCCTCACCCCCAAAACAAGATAGTTATCACTGCTGTATGTAACCTCACTGTCATCTTGGATGTCCATGTGAGAGCCACACTCAGCAAAGACAAGTACACAGCATCCATGGGACCTGCTGGTATCTCCAGTTGCATGCTATGTGAACTCCAGAAGGGGCTGGACCCATATATACAACTGCTAGTTAACCTTAGTCTTGCTACAGGATATGTACCTGAACACTGGCATACGGCAGCAGTGGTCCCACTCCACAAGGGAGATGCCTCCACAGACCATGGCAACTACCACCACACAGGCTTAACCAGCCTTGTCTGCAAAGATATGGGAGGAGTCATGGAGCTCTTACACAGACACATTACTGACCTACAGACCCTTGTTCCCACCTAGTTCAGCTTTGTACAGGGCAGATCCTGCCTTTTGCACCTTTGCACCCGAAAGTACCTACCATGAAGATCAGGGTTCTTCAACACATGTCATATGCTTCCGGAATAGAGGAAGTCCAGCTTTGTTCAGTGTCATACCGCATACTTACAGGTGACCTATGCCTGACATACAAGACCATGTCCAATCAGGATTTGGTAGACATGCTCCACTGCAAGCAATCCAAATCCACCAGAGCCATGAAAGCTGAGTATTTGAACCTCAGCACATACATGTATAGGACATGCTGGAGGGACAGAGCCATAACTCAGAGGCATTTCACACTCTAGCAGAGTATCCCAGTTCATGTTTGACAGAGTCCCTCACTGACTCTCTTCAGGAGACATCTGGACAACTGCATATGAGACGGAGGCACAGACTAGACAGAGACACAGTCATGTTATTCAATTACGTAAGGGGGTCATAATGTGTCACTACTAAGTCAGAGGCACAATATTCAGAATCTATTCTGTACACTTATTACCACTATAAGGGGTGGCAATAGCCACATCACTATGGCTAGGCTTATACATGCACTAGGGAGATAGCCTAGTAGTACACTATGACACTATGAAACACCAGTGTATGTGTAGCTATTGTCAATCAAACAGTATGATGTGGCTTGGGGTACTTAATATCTCTCTGTATGCCAACATTGTTTTGTCTATTGCTTCTAGCATGTCTAGGGATCAGTTGCTAGTGTCCTCCTGCTCAGCTGGTGAACCTGGGAATATTGAGGCACTGTTACAGTTGCCTCATGTACACTGACAACCCTCTCCTTCTGCCATAAAACACACATACATGTGAGAGATGCAACTATATAGCCAAAGTGGAGGCTGAGCTCTCTCAGCATAGGACTAGCAAGACGAGAGAGGGTGAAGGTAACCACACACACATCTTTAATCCAGTCTCACATGGCACTGTCACAACTTAAGATCATACACATAGACACACAGAGACACTCTCGAGGCTTTGATCAGAGGTCTACCAGAATGGCGGTGGCCACAGCAGACACTCACAACTGCCTCCACAGGGCACAGCACATGCAACACATTGACCACAGAGTCGGTGTGCCAAACAGTCACAGCCCTTAAGGCCAAACACAATGCCAGACACACTTGTCATAGGTGACTCCATAGTCAGACACACTGATGTCCCACTCACCAGATCAGGTACAGAGGAGGTCACAGTAAGCTGCCTATCGGGCACTGGAATCCACCACATAATGCAAGCACTCAGGTCACTAAACTGCAAGTACAGGTCTGACCCAGTCATAATCCATGCTGGTGTGGACCTGAGATGTACCTCCCTGGACTACATGGAAAGAGACATAGAGGATCCCTCTGATTATGGGCCAGGCAGGTATGACCCTGACCTTCGGCAGTATCCTACCTTCACCAAGTATGATGCCACATAAACAGAGACAAGATGATCAGCTGCAGTATTTTGCTTAGACTATGGTGTCATTCTAAGGGGGTCCAATGTCTGTCTGCCTGGGATGAGATGCTGGACAGGCCATGGTGATTTGCAAGGGACGGCTTGCACCTGTCACCCTGGGCTTCCGGATTTCAGATGATGCTCTTGCCAACCCCATTGTGCCTTTTTTATGCAAGATTCAGATTCTACACCTACCACCCTAGAACACAGTAAAGGAAAGACACTAAGGCTAATGCTGCTCAATGCCCAAGGTCTCTACCTCAAGCTGCACACACTCTATGCCCTTCTCAGTATGTAGCACATTGATGTCTGTGCTGTGCCTGAAACCTGGTTCACAGTTTCTGACAGCACCCCGGCACTATCGGGTGTTACCTCATCTCATGCATTCCGGCACCAGCATCCCGACAACACCAAGAAGGATGGTGGGTGTCCATAGTCATCAAGGACACCCTCACCTCATGGTTGGTGGCAACACACGATGCATCGGAGACCATACAGGTGCCAGTGACCGTAGGCAAGACTGCTCTGCAGTTTGTAGCATGTTACATGCCACCCGCTCAAACTCAGGTACCTCACACAGCTATCCTGCAAACACTGAAGGGGATAAATGTATCGCCAAACACCATCCTACTGGGTGATTCCAACTATCCACATATAGACTGGGATCACTAATAATGCCACAACACTCTAACACAAAGGTTCCAAGAGTTCATACACTGAAATGCCATGGAACAACTGGTCCCAATCCCCTCAAGTGGAGGCAACATACTAGAACACATCATCACAAACATGGGGTCACACTGTTTGTATCTTGTTCCATGTTTTTGCACATGTACATCACTGTATGATGTGCAGCTGTTTCCGCAGGGTCATATGCGTGGATATGGATGTTAGTTGGGGTCCTCAGGTGTGCATATTGTACATGATATTACATTACTTAACACATGGCATTCATGCCTCAGGTGGTGCTGCAGGGCCACCTCTGTCGGATACACATACTACACTCCCTGTACGTTTGGAAGCAGGTTGTGTCATGTTAGGCATCCCTGTTACTGTATGAGTGAGTCAGAGCGGGTATCAGTCCCAGTGTTCCTACTGACCAAGCATATGTGCTATGTTGCCTCTTTAAGGCCTGGTCATACTGGGCACGCCTCCTTCTGCCTACTGGGACAAGGTCAGGTTGTTCCTCCTCCAAGTCACCCCTGCCTGTGGTGGCCTTGGCAATGGTGAGGGATGTTTGGCCCAGCCCTGTGCTGGTCCTGCTGCAGCTGTTCCAGGATCATATTATGTAGCATAGCACATATTATGATCATTTGGGTACATGTAGTTGGTGTGTACTGCAAAGCTCCACCAGGCGTGTCCAGACACGGAACCGTGACTTGAGCAGCCCAAACACGCTCTATGATATTACGTGTTTGTGCGTGTGCCTCATTATGGCGTTCCTGTTGGTGTGTGTGCATTTCTGATGGGTGTCATCAGCCACGGTTCAAGTGCATAACCTGCATCCCCACTAGGTGTCCGTGTGGGAAGTCCCCATTGGCAAATGATTGGTACAGCTGCGTCAGATGCCAGATGTGGGAATCGTGGTAGCTCCAGGGCAGCCAGCACACATTCATTATTATGCCCTGGGCATCACACACGACCTGGCAGTTGATGGAGGGGTATCCTTGCGGTTAATGTAGGCTCTACCCGCTCACCGGCTGGTGCTTTGATGCGTATGCGTGCAGTCTATTGCACCCAGCACCTCAGGGTATCCCGCTATTTGCTGGAAGAGACGCATATTGCTGGCCACAACCTCACAGTCATTAAGGACATATATATGATCACTGACATGTGGTGACATGGCATCCAGGAACTGGTGCAGTACTCTGGAGGCTGATGCCTGTGATATCCCCATCATATCACCAGTTGGTCTCTGGAAGGTACCTGTTGCTAGTATTCTTAGGCCAACACATACCTTGGTTTCTACTGGGATGGGTTCCCCTCTGTTGGTTCTGTGTGTGAGATGTGGCCTGCACAGCTCAACAATCTGCTGCAGAAGGTCTCTGTCCACTCTGTAGCGCTCTACTATCTGCAGCTCATGTAACCCATGGTAGGTGACCCTGGGCCTGTATACTCTTCTCCTTCTCCTCACTCTGGGTTGTCTGTCAGCGTCTGCATTGTCACCACCCTCAGCAATAATAGCCATGGCAGCCCCTAGCATTTCTGCTCTGAGTTCAGCTTATTTTCAGTTTTCAATTCTGATAGCTTAGTTTCTGGCAATATCTCTCGTGAGAAACAGCCTGCACTGCTCTTTGTTGTGTTTTAAGTGCTGGGTTGGGCTTCTAGTCTGCCTGTGTAATTGCCTGCTTGTAATTGTTTCCACCAATTAACTCCAGCAGTATTCCCTGGCAGTTTCCCTGTATTTTGGTTGTTTCCTGTTTCCTCTCTGTTTCCTGAGGGGCAGCAATGTGCACACCAGCTTAAACACGCTCACAGTCACTTAAAAGCGCGCACACATCCTTACACGGTGTTAGCTAGGCTGATTCATGCTAACGAGTGCAGACCTGGTTTAAAGTGCTTAAAAGTGCCTTTATGGCACTTTGATTGACAGGTCTTGTACTCATTTTGAAAGTCTGGAGACAAAAATAAATTCCCACTGCCAGTCTCGAACCCAGGACCTTGGTAACATTAGTCTGTATGACCTACCACTAAGCCATGACAGCCATGCAAATACACTCTGCTAAAATAAATATAACAGTCAATAGTAGGAATTAGTATAAAGGCAATATATGAGATGTACCATCCAAAGCATGTGAGGTAAAGTTTTAATGGCCAAATCACTGGATTCCCATACTACGTCAGTGTTAACAGAAACAGCCCTGCAAATGTTAGCTTATACATAATAATGTAAGGTAATGTACATATATGAAGGTATGTATATGTACACATACAGATATTTAAATATATATTATTACATATGAAAGATAGTCGTGTCAGTATCCATACACACTCACTACAGGAAACACCAAACATAAATGCAGCAACCAGAATCTGCAACACAGCCTGACTCCTCTGAGACCTACTAACCCCTTTACTGCTGAAAGGTGCCTCCAGCACTCTGATTGATAGAACATGTACTCAGTCTGAAAGAAAAATACAAGCATACTAGTAGGCCCTACCACAAGACCATTGTAACACTAGTCTGTATGACCTACCAGTAAGACATGACTCTCATACAGGAATATAGTGCTAAATAAGTGGAACAGGTAATATTAGGAATGAAGATAAAGGCAATATAGTATGTGTACTGCCCAAAGCATATCAGGCAGACTTTCACTGTCCCAATTACTGGATTCCCAGACTAGTGTAGTGTTAACAGAAACAGACCTGCACATTAGTAGCTTGTACCTACTATTGTCAGCTAATGTACATATATGAAAGTATATATATATATGTACACAGATATTTATATATATATAGCAATACATTTGACATATAGTTGGGAGTATGCATACACACTCACCACAGGGAACAGGCAAGAGAAATGCAGCAACCTGAATCTACAACACAGCATGAAGCATGGGAGATGTACTAACATTCACACTCACAGAACACTGTCAACAGCATACCAGCATCGTCCACGCCCTACAATCTGAAATGGCAAATTCTATCTCACATACCTTTTTATAGCAGTGTCCTGAAATCACAGTGAGACATGCAATCAGCACACACCTGGCTGCATGCAATTAGCAAATTCTGCCTTACAATTGGTGCAGGGGCCATCACATGGACCTATGCAGATACCTACAAAAGCATTCAGTACCCACACTCCACTCATGCAATACAGTCATTGCACAAACCTAATGAGAAAGAGAGAGAGAGAGAGAGACAGAGAGAGAAGAGAAAATATACAGACAGCCAGCAGCAAAACCATGAGTAGCAAACAGCAAGCAGCAAGCAAGCACCACTGACACAGCAACAGCTGCCACAAACACAGGTAATGCAAAGTAGCAGGTTAATACTCTGTTTACTGTGACACCTCCAAATGTATCATAGTTCACTATCTATAGCCCTGTCCATGAGATAGGTTTTGTGTACATAGTCCTGAAATATATACATATGTAATATTGCTGTACATGTTGCCCATACGTGAAACTTCCGTAGCTTAGAACAGAAGGCCAGTTGTGCATATGATGCAGTAGATACCAGGGTCAGTAGAGGTTACTCCTCATTGGTGTGGGACCACTGTGTATGTATGGCACTCTTCAGGTACACATCCTGTAGTATGGCCAGGGAGTAATATCAGTCTGTAATGTGGTGCCTTGTCCTCCAGGGGTGAATGTAGCACACATCCAGGGATACCATTCTGTAACAGTGATGCTATGTGTCCTGCAATGTTGAGGGTGGCCCTCACCTGCACATGTGAGAGGATAGGGAGGTTACAGTCATCTGTGATAACTAATTCCACTTGTGTAGGAGAATGGGGGGGGGATATCTGCACCTAAACTGTCTGCAACAATATTGCCAATATCTCAAACATGTTTTCCATACGAAATGCACACACAGTAACATCCCACATCCACACACTTGCCACATTCAGGCTTCAAAACACTATCTAGGTATATTCTGGTACATCTGCATGTTACAGTAGCATGTAGCACTATACTGAGTAGTGGCAGTTGTCTGTTGCCATGTTGTTTGGATAGAGTAAAGGGAGCATTTGTTTATCCTACTTTGTTTTGTGGACATTAGTTGAAGTGTAACCTTACATGCATCATTGGTACCAACACCTTCTGTGTTGTTGTTCTGTTTGTACAGGGTGCTGTCAACATCACTGTTTGTTAAGGGAAATGTGCACCCTGCAGTGCATAGCCCCATTTGGCAAAAGAGACATCCCACCCCCACCATTGTGCACACACACCAACCCCACCCACAGTAAAACGCATACTTTCCATTTGCAAGATCCAACCCCCTACCTAGATGTGTTATGACTCTAAAGGCAGACACATTAGCAGAGTGTGCTATTTGCATTAGTAGGAGCAATTGTTTCCAATGCTGTACTTAGAGGGTGCTGACATCATCTGTGTTTACGAAGAGGGATGTGCACCCTGTAGTGTGTTCTCCCAGTTGGCAAAAGGCACTTTCTCTCCACAGCGTTATGCACACACACAAACCCCACTCATACTAACACACATACATTCCCTTTGCAGGATTCAAACCCCTACCTAACTATGTTATGATACTAGAGACGGACGTATTAGCAGAGCGCTATTCGCATTACTGGGAGATTTCATTTCAGTTGATCTACTTATAGGGTGCTGACATCATCAGTGTTTAGAAAGTGGAATGAGCTCCCTGTGGTGTGTTTCCACAGTTGCCAAAGGGATGTTCTTCTCATACACACTTACCCCCATTCACACACACATACCACTTGCTGGATTCAAACCCCTACCTAACTATGTTATGACACTAGAGACAGACGCATTAGCAGAGCGCTATTCGGATTACTGGGAGGTAGCATTTCTACTGATCTACTTATAGGCTGCTGACATCTTCTTTCTTAGGAATGGCGAATGTTCATCCTGTGGTGTGTTTTCACAGTTGTTAAGAGGAACATTTGAACTAAGTGTGTGAGCATGCCCAGTTCAGCCTTCCCATGGCATGTTGTGTGAATGATGTCTCATTTATCAAAGTGTGTGAGCATGCCCAGTGTGAGCTTTCCATATGTTGAACTATGCAGCCCATCACAGTTGTGGATGAGTGTGAACTCGAAAAAATAACTCCTGTTTAAGGTTGTGTGTTCTGTGACATGTTGTGTAGTTACTGTCCAGATGCTTCCTGTGAACACAACAGGGATTATACTGTGCCTGCAGGTTTTGCATGGGATACTTTGCATACAATTGTTAACATCCATTCCTACTGACCTAGCACTGTAGTACTGTATAGTGTAGTGCTTCAGTACTTTCACTGTGGTGGACAGTATCCTGGGCTTTAGTCCTATCACTGATTTACATTTCCATACTGTGCACAACAGCCTCTTTAGGGTCCAGTTGTGCACGTCTGCACAAAGGCAGTGCCTCTATGGACTCTGGTAATTACTGCCCCATAAGCTTAACAAGTGTAGTCTGCAAAGCTATGGAGAGGATCATAATGGAGCTCATAAAGAAAGATATGGGGGACATGCAGACATTGTACCTGTCCCAGTTTGTGTTGATCAAGGGCAAGTCATGCCTTTTGTACTTGGTTGACATTATCAAAACAGTAACTAAGGCCATTGATGAGGGAAAGGCAGTCCATAGAGCCTACCTTGCCCTTGAAAACACTTTCAACACAATACCCCACTCAGGTATTGCAGGAAACCCTACCAACAGAAATGTACACCCATATGTCACAAGATCAGGTTGCAAACTGTCTTACGGACAGGACCCACAGGGTTAGAGTTGCTGGCACTATGTCAGACACCAGGCCAGTCACATGTGGTCTCACACAGGGCTCAGTCCTTGGCCCCTATTGTTTGTTATCTACTTCTCAAGTACAGGCCAACATGGGAGGACTTTGGCTGACAAAGTTTGCAGATGACTGCACACTGGGTGCCATAGTGGACAGTGCATCAGACACGGATATCCTTCAGAAGGGACTCACGGACACTGATAGCTGGTGCCAGAGCCATGGCCTGAAGTCAACTTGCAAAACATGTGTAGTCATACCCTTCAGGAAAGCAAGGTAACCCCAAGCTACCATATAGGTGGCAATCCTCTAAGCACAGAGGAGGTTATCATGGACCTGGGGACCCAGGTTGACAGTCACTGTTCTGATGACACTCACATTGCTAAAGTGGCTAGTAGGACCTTCTACATTGTCCACATGATCAGGAAGGGATCCACATCCAGATCTAGTGGGTCATTGTTCCCCTGTACTCTTCACTTATCGGACCGGTGATCTGGTACACTGCCTTATCTGGATGTATCTCACCTGACATCTGCAGCAAGTGGAGAGACCCTGAATGTCCCCCAACAAAAGGATAAAGGGTCTCCAACATCTGTCATATGCTGCCAGATTGAAGACAATACAGCTCTATTCAGTCACATACTGTCTGCTTAGAGGTGACATGTGCATGACATGCAAGCATGTCCAACCAGGGATTAATGGACATGCTCCACCTCAAAATCATCAGATCCACCTGAACCACTAGTGCAAGTGACTTACACCGTAGCAGGGATGTACATTGGACATGTTGGAGGGGTGGATTTATCACTCGGAGACTCCCTATGCTGTGGAATACAATCACGGTCCATGTGAGTCACAGCACCTTGCTGGCTCTGTTCAAGAGGTATCCTGACCTG
This sequence comes from Protopterus annectens, assembly GCF_019279795.1. Taxonomy (NCBI): domain Eukaryota; kingdom Metazoa; phylum Chordata; order Ceratodontiformes; family Protopteridae; genus Protopterus; species Protopterus annectens. Next base: position 342,772,663 of record NC_056741.1, on the reverse strand, counting down.
TGGATGGGAAATCATAGGTTTACCCCGGGGATCGTCACTGTGTCACTGCTGGAGAGAGGCACGTCAAACTAATGGGCACAGTACTGTTTCCATATAAGGGGTGGCGTACGCAGCCAGACTCTGGGCTAGGCTTAGAACTGCCTTGGGGCAGATAGCCTAGTATGAACCTATGAACCTATGAACCTATCTGTCCATGTTGCATTATGTTCAGATGTGAACTACTTACAACGGCCTCATCCAACATCAGTAGTGTATTCCACAACATGGGTGTACATTGGCAAACACTACCGATGTGCCCAAGGCCATTTCTAATGCTTATTGGATAGTGTGTTTGTCCATCAACACATCGTAAGTGCAGTTTGACATGACATATGTCTTGTTTTGTATACTGTGCCTCTGTCTACCTGTGACACAACATTGATACCCAGGGTATACCTACCATCTTCCATCCACTCGTTAGGATCCCTGTTGAGTAGAATCAATGAGTGACTCTATGGATAACCTGTACTGGTAGTTTACTCATGCGTGGGGGTGGCTTCTGTGTTATGGATAATGCAGTACAGCTTGTCCTATGTATGTCAGTGCTGGGGTTCAGGTCCCTCATGTGCATATCTCCGTGCCATTCACATTGTACAAGGTACGGCATGTGCATTGCTGCCAGCTTGGACATGGCTTTCTACATCAGGCACAGCTTGTGTCTGGGTGGCCAGCATGGCAGTGTGTGGAGCTGCATTCTGTTTAATCAGGCGACACATTACATGTGTTCCAGCTCTTTGATACTCCTGGTGAGGTACTGTTGTGGACTTTACAGTTGCTGAATGTATCTGCTGAGGTACACCCACAGGCTGTTGTGGTCATTTGTAATGCTGCTGAAAGATAACTGCAAAACCACAATGACCTCCACTTAGCTAGATGTCATAACCCTCATGATTAGGTTGGTATATGGATTGTTTCTGTTAACCCTACAGCCACATTTTTGTCCAATGCAGGATATCTATCACCTTGTGTCCCCATTCTGGCATTACATGTTAGGTATGTCATGGGTCGACACCTATGTGGGAATTGGTGGTCACTGACTGGATATCCACAGAGGCTGACTATACTGTTTTCACCATTTAACATGCTGACATGGCTATGGCACCAGTTGTCTGTTTCTATGTGGCCCTTTTATGGGATGCTTGTGTCAGCTGGTGTATCAGATATGTCAGGCGGCTTGTTGTCCTCTACAAACATGTTCCAGCACAGTCCTTACTTGTTGGCCTGTACCTATGGGGCATATATACCAGATGGTGAAGGTCCCAGGACCAAGCTTTGTGGGATGCCTGTTATATGTGGTTTGTAGTCTGACATGGCTGCTGCATGTCTGACCATGTCAGTTCTGTCGTTGGTCTGGTTTGCAACCCCTCTCATGACATTGGGGTGTATATATCAGCTGGTGAGCAAATCTATACGGAACACATAGGGTATTGTACAGAAGGCTTTGCAAGGTCCAGCTACACTGTGTGGACCACATTGCCCTCATCACTGACTTCAAGTACTGTTTCAACTGAGTCACACATGTTTAGGGGTGGGGTCTGCACTTTGTAAACCCACACTGGGTAGGGTCGGTGTCAATAGATCCCCAATATCATTATGTCTGTGGTACATGCTGGTCCTTTCCATAGCTGTGCAGACCAAACCTCTCATGATTCTGTGGTGGTTGTTTTAGTATCCATTCAGGAGACACCTTTGTTGAGAACACCCACTGTTGTTGTACACTGCTCTTTGGGTGCGTATCCTGTGGTAAGGGTGACATAATGTCAGGGAGGCGGCAGTCTGCTGGGAAGGTATTTGGAATTATGGGGCGGGGGTTTGCACTGCACATGTCAGGATGTATGTTGGACATACCTGTGTGTGTCTGGTATGTTGTTTGTAATATCTGTGTGATCCGGAGCATATCCAGGAATCAACAACATGCTTACTACCATCATTTGCAGCAGCCTTGGGGTTATCTGTAGTGTCCTGTACAATCTGTATCATAATGGGTTCATACTAGGCTACCCCCCTAGGGCATCTGTAAGCCTGCATGTCCATTTTGTTTGATGGATTCTGGGGAATTGTCTACACCTGTGTCAGTGCTAGTATGATACCAGGGGTATAGTGACAAACAGCTCAGAAGCTGACTTCACACTTCTTCGGACTGAGATGGTATCCATTAAGCCCACTGGGCCAGTGGAAACCACAACACACAATGGTGACTCCTGCACAGACACTTTCTGTGGACATCTCCGAGTAAGCATGGACCATGCAATCACAAATGAGAATGAGACCCTCACCACCAAGGGAAAGTGGCCTGTCTGGTGGACCCCAGCCATAAACGAACTGTATAACAGATGAAGGATACTAATGCAAGATAGAGCTACATCTCCAGAAGGTAAGGCAGCTGTGATCAGCAGTAGTAGAAAGCTACATTCTCACATAAAGACACCCAAGTTCAACTTGGGGACATAAATCACCACAGACAATGAAGGTAACCACACTGCTTTCTTCAGTTATGTCTGGCCTGGTGGGAACCCTCATATATGCTCAGATTTGGTACACAACAACTTATATTCCAGTGACCTGACAGATATTAGTGACACCCTGGCAGACCAGTTCAGTGCAATGTACCCCTCCCTCACCCCCAAAGATGATAGTTATCACAGCTGTATGTAACCTCACTGTCATCCTGGATGTCCATGTGAGAGCCAGTCAGCAAAGGCGAGTACACAGCATCAATGGGACCTGATGGTATCCCCAGTTGCATGCTATGTGAACTAAAGATGGAGCTAAACCTGTATATGCAGATGCTATTTAACCTTAGCCTTGCTACAGGATCTGTGCCTGAACACTGGCGCGGCAACAGTGGTCCCACTCCACAAAGGAGATGCCTCCACAGACCCTGGCAGCTACCACCACACAAGCTTAAACAGCCTTGTCTGCAAAGCTTTGTGAAGGGTCATTATGGAGCTTCCACACAGAGACATTGGTGTCCTACAGACCCTTGATCCCACCCAATTCGGCTTTGTACAGGGCAGATCCTGCGTTTTGCACCAAGTTGACTACTTTGAAACTGTCAGTAGAGCCGTTGATGAGGGCTACACAGTCCACACAACCTACCTGCGCTTGGCTAAGGCCTTTGACACAATACCCACTCAGGCATCATAGACAAGCTCAACAGCTGAAATATAACACCATATGTCACAGCATAGGTTGCAAAATGGCTCAGAAACAGAACCCATAATGTCAACATTGCAGGTGCCTTGTCAGGTTCAAAGCCAGTCACAAGTGGTGTCCCACAAGGTTGTGTCCTGGGACCTCTCTTATTTGGTATTTACTTTTCAGATGTGAAAGCAAACATAGGAGGGTTGTGGCTGACAAAGTTTACAGATGACTGCAACCTGGGCACCATAGTGAATACATCAGCCAGCACACACATCCTACAGACTGCCGTCACACAGACAGATAGCTGGTGCTGGACTCATGGCCTGAAACTGACTGCAACTGATGTGTAGCCATCCCTTTGGGAGGAACACAGTACCCACATATCTGTACATAGACAGCAACCCAATGAGTACAGGAAACAAATCAGACAGCTGGGGACACATGTAGATAGTGACATCTCATTTGACACCCATGTTGCCAAAGTTGTTTGACAGACTTTCTATCTTGCCCACCTTATCATGGAGGGTATTCCATCCAGACCATAGGAGGTCATTGTACCACTATACTTCTCCCTTATCAGGCCCATGCTTGAATACAACGCCCCATTTGGTATGTGCCTCAACCAGCACTTGCAGCAGCTGGAGAGACCCCACAAGTACCTTACCATGAAGATCAGGGATCTACAACACATGTCATATACTTCCAGAATAACTACAAACAAGCTTTTTCAGTGTCATACCACATACGAACAGGTGACCTATGCCTGACATACAAGACCATGTCCAATCAGGATTTGGTAGACATGCTCCACTGCAAGCAATCCACATCCACCAGAAACATGGGAGCTAAAGATTTGAACCTCAGCACATACATGTATAGGACATGCTGAAGGGACAGAGTCATAACTCAGAGGCATCTCAAACTCTAGCAGAGTATCCCAGTTCATGTTAGACAGAGTACCTCACTGACTCTCTTCAAGAGACATCTGGACAGCTGCATGTGGACAGGGGCACAGACTAGACAGAGGCATAGTCACATTATTCAATTATGTAAGGTGGTCATAATGTGTCACTACTAAGTCAGAGGCACAATATTTCGTATCTATGCAGTACACATATTACCACTATGAGGGGTGGCAATAGCAATATTCATCAAGGACACCCTCACCTCTTGGTTGGTGGCAACACGATGCACTGGACACCATCCGGGTGCAATTAACCATAGGCAAGACTGCTCTGCAGTTTGTAGCATGTTACAGGCCATCCTCTGAAACTCAGGTACCTCACAAAGCTTTCATGAAAACAGTGGCGGGGATACATGTACCTGCAAACACCATCACACTGGGTGATCCCAACTATCCAAATATAGACTGGGATCAGTACCAGCCCCAACACTCTAGCCCACAGGTTCCTAGAGTTCATACACTCACATGCCATGGAACAACTAGTCACCATCCCCACAAGAGGAGACAACATAGTAGATGTCATCATCACAAACATGGGGTCACAATGTTCAACACCAGAGGTATACCCATCATTGGTGAGATCAGATCATAACCTACTCTCAGTGGAAGTCCACATCCCACCCCCACCCCAGATAGAAAAGACCACAGTGCAGAACTTCTCAGAAGCTGACTACACACTTCTAATGACTGGTGTGGTCTCTTTCTAAGCCCCAAAGCCAGCAGACACCATTACCCAAGCCACTGTATCACTTACAACTGCCTTCAACCAGCACCTTCAGGACTGCATGGATCAGGCAATCCCAAACAAAACACAGACTCGTTGTACCAGAGGCAAGCGTCCAGTGTGGTGGACCTCAGCCATAAACAAGCTCTACAACACAAGGAAGGAGGTACTACAAGATAGAGCGATATCCGTGGAAGGGTAAACACCCTGCTCAATATAGGTGAAACACTGAGTTCCCCATGAAATCATCCAAAGGAATATTGGGAGTAAACCCACTAAGGACTCACGGGACAACCATGAGGCCTTTTATACATAATGTTACACACCTGGGAGGAAACCCCAGATATGCTCAGAATAGGCTCAGAATGCTGTAAATATCACTGAACCTACAGACATTGCCAACATACTGGCTGACAGGTTCAGTGCAGATTTCTCCCCCACCCTCCACCACAACTGGAGATATGTATGAAGAGGACTGTAGCCCCCAAACATCTCAAATGCTCAGGTGGGAACTGCTCTATCCAAGGGAAAGAACGCAGCATCCATGGGACCAGATGGTGTCCCTGGTTTTGTGCTCCATGAACTCACTCAAGAATTAAACCCGCAGTCAGGGCAGCTGTTTGATCTTAGCCTCAACTCAGGATATGTTCCCAGGAGTGGCATATGTCAGTGGTGGACCCACTTCACATGGGGTGCCTCCACCGACCAGAAACTACCATCCCATCAGCTTGACAAGCAGGGTCTGCTAAGCTATGGAGAAGATCATAATGGAAGTCATAGATGAGGACATAGGGGACTTGCAGACATTAGATCCAACCCAGTTAGGCTTTGTCGAGGGCAGATCATGCCTTTTAAACTTGGTTGACTGTTTCATAACAGACACCAAGGCCATTGACAAGGGCAAGGCACTCCACACAGCCTACCTTGACCTGGCAAGGCTTTCAACACAATACCCCACTCGGGTATCATTGAAAACATCACCAGCTTAAATGTGAACCCATACATCACAAGATGGGTTGCAAACTGGCTACGTGACAGAACAGACAGGTTCAGACTTGCTGGTGCCATGTCACTCCACAACTGTCACAAGTGGTGTCCCACAGGGCTCAGTCCTGGGCCCACTATTGCTCAGCATCTACTTTTCAGAAGTACAAGCAAACACAGCAGGATTATGGCTGACAAAGTTTGAAGATGACTGCAAACTGGGAACCATAGTTGGACACCCATCTGACACAGACATCCTTCAGAAGGGTGTCATAGACACTGATAACTGGTGCCAGAGCCATGGCCTTACATTAAACACTAAACAATGCATAGCCATACCCTTTGGGAAGAACAAGGTTACCACTAGTTCCCATGTAGGTGGCAATCCTCTAAGCACACAGGAGGTTATCAGGGACCTGGGCACCCAGGTTGACAGTAACCTTTGTTTGACACTCACGTTGCCAGGGTAGTTAGGTAGAACTTCTACATTGCCCACCTCATCATGCAGGGATTCACATCTAGATCCAGGAGGTCATTGTTCCCCTGTACTCTTCACTCATTGGACCATTGATTGAGTGCAATGCCCCATTCAGCATGTATATGACCCGACACCTATGGCAATTGGATGGGCCCATGAATTCCTCGACAGGAGGAGAAAGGGTCTCAAACATATTTCTTATGCTGCCCGACTGAAGGAATTCCAGCTTGATTCCGTGACTTACCGTCTGCTCAGAGGTGACCTGTGACTGACATCCAAGGCCATGTCCAAACCTGAGTTAATGTACACGCTTCACCTCAAGACCTCTACATCCATCAGAACTACAGTGGCAGGAGATTTAAACCTCAACACAGATATTAATAGGATGTGCTGGAGGGACAGATTCTTCACCCAGAGAGTCCCTATGCTGTGGAACAACATCCTGGTACATGTGAGGCTGAGTACCTCACTGGCTTTGTTCAAGTGAGATCTTAATCAATGGATGGGAGATTGCAGGTATGCACCAGGGATAACCTCAGTATCACTGCTTGTCAGAGGCACAGCAATATAATGGGCAAATTATCCGTCAGTGTGAAGGGGTGGCAGACTCCACGGAACTCTGGTCTAGGCTTATAAATGCCCTAGGGCAGATAGCCTAGTATGAACCTGTGAACCTGTGAACATAGGCCTGGGGCAGTTCCTGCTATTAGGACAGTGGTCTGCAGCAAGCTATATAGTAGTAGTCAGTTTTAGCCATTGGTGTTTGACCATGGCTAATCCATGTTGCTTCTTGTGGTAACAACAGGGGTGTGTGGTTATCCATGCCATTTATTGGTAGTCACCCTCATTTGTATCTTGTTCCATGTTTTGCACATGTACATCACTGTATGAGGTGTGACCCTGGTAGTGTCAGGGTGCTGATGTGGGCTTTGACCCTGTTTTCTATTACAGCACTGATATGTGCATTCCCTATACTGTGTGCATTTACACTGCACACATCTTGCTGTTTATACCTTTGGCATTGGGTAGCATTACATATAGGTTCCTATCCCTTGTGATAGCTATGAGGTGGGTTTGTGTTTTTGTGGTTTATGATTGGTGAGGGTGGATGTTAGTCATGGTCCTCAGGTGTGCATATGATACATGGTGTTACATTACTTAACACATGGCATTCATGCCTCGGGTGGTGCTGCAGGGCTGCCTCTGTCGGATGCACATACTACACTCCCTGTACGTTTGGAAGCAGGTTGTGTCATGTTAGGCATCCCTGTTACTGTATGAGTGAGTCAGAGCGGGTATCAGTCCCAGTGTTCCTACTGACCAAGCATATGTGCTATCGTTGCCTCTTTGCCAAGGCCAGGGCATACTGGGCATGCGTCCTTCGGCCTACTGGGACAAGGTGAGGTTGTTCCTCCACCGGGTCACCGCCTGCCTCTGGTGGCCTTGGCAATGCTGGGGGGATGTTTGGCCCAGCCCTGTGCTGGTCCTGCTGCAGCTGTTTCCGCTTGGGATCATATTATGTAGCATAGCACATATCATGATCATTTGGGTACATGTAGTTGGTGTGTACTGCAAAGCTCCACCAGATGTGTCCAGACACTGGAACCGTGACTTGAGCAGCCCAAACACACGCTCTATGATATTACGTGTTTGTCCGTGTGCCTCATTATGGCGTTCCTGTTCAGGTGTGTGTGCATTTCTGATGGGTGTCATCAGCCACGGCTCAAGTGCATAACCAGCATCCCCCACTAGGTGTCCGTGTGGGAAGTCCCCATTGGCAAATGATTGGTACAGCTGCGTCAGATGCCAGATGTGGGAATCGTGGTAGCTCCCAGGGCAGCCAGCACACACATTCATTATTATGCCCTGGGCATCACACACGACCTGGCAGTTGATGGAGGGGTATCCCTTGCGGTTAATGTAGACTCTACCCCGCTCACCGGCTGGTGCTTTGATGCGTATGTGCGTGCAGTCTATTGCACCCAGCATCTCAGGGTATCCCGCTATTTGCTGGAAGAGACGCATATTGCTGGCCACAACCTCACAGTCATTAGGGACATATATATGATCACTGACATGTGGTGACATGGCATCCAGGAACTGGTGCAGTACCCTGGAGGCTGATGCCTGTGATATCCCCATCATATCGCCAGTTGGTCTCTGGAAGGTACCTGTTGCTAGTATTCTTAGGCCAACACATACCTTGGTTTCCACTGGGATGGGTTCCCCTCTGTTGGTTCTGTGTGTGAGGTGGCCTGCACAGCTCAACAATCTGCTGCAGGAGCTCTCTGTCCACTCTATAGCTCTACTATCTCCAGCTCATGTAACCCATGGTAGGTGACCCTGGGCCTGTATACTCTTCTCCTTCTCCTCACTCTGGGTTGTCCGTCAGCATCTGCATTATCACCACCTCAGCAATTCGCCTATGTCTGATTATAACAGCTATGGCAGCCCCTAGCATTTCTGCTCTGAGTTCAGCTTTTTTCAGTTTTCAATTCTGATAGCTTACTTTCTTGCAGTATCTGTTGTGAGAAACAGCCTGCATTGCTCTTTGCAGTGTTTTAAGTGCTGGGCTGGGCTCCTAGTCTGTCTACATAATTGCCTGCTTCCAATTGTTTCCACCAATTACTTCCAGCAGTATTCCCTGACAGTTTCCTGTATTTTGGTTGTTTCCTGTTTCCTCTCTGTTTCCTGAAGGGGAGCAATGTGCACACCAGCTTGAACACGCTCAAAGTCACTTAAACGCAGCGTACACATCCCTACGGTGTTAGCTAGGCTGATTCATGCTAAAGCGTGTACACTGCATCACACTGCGCACACCAGCAAACCGTTGTAAACAGTTTGCAACACGCTCCACATGTAGAACCTGCCTTACATCACAAGACACGCAGCATGCACGCATATCAAGAAACTTAGAGTGTAGGGATAGCGTATACCCTCAATTTCTTGACTTTCCTTGTGCTTTGTTGAGACACACCTCCTCCCTGATGTCTCTCTGTCATCTGTTACCCTACATTGCCCTCCAATCTACTACATTTCTTACTATCCTTCCTCCGTGATGTCACCTACCTCTTACTCTGTTCCTCCCCTTCTCTAAGTCTTACACTACTCAGAAAGTGCTCATTACCTATGTGGCAGTGTGATTCAGTATTGTAACCCTCATTTACATAGGATTGCCTAGTAATGCTTAGTTACATATCTTACACGGAGCTCCCCCCCCCTTGACAACCACTAAACGGAGGCCATATTGTTTTTGGTCTGCAAGTCCCTCCATTGACATTTCATGTAATACATAAATCCCACAATTGTGGGCTTATAAGCTTCGGTTTTCAGTTTTAAGTAGCACCCGCTTATGCTTGTGTGTCTGCAGTTAAACACATAAATCCGTGGAAAAAAAAAAAAAGTTATATAATTTATTTTTGCAACACTTTCATGCCAATGGCCACATATTTGGCCATTGGCATGCTTACTGTAACAAATGCACCCTTTATTTGGAGCTGACATAGCTCCGTTTTAATTGCAGAAATGTACTCAGTTGTCAGCTGAGTACATTTCTCAGAAGCACCACGTCCGTTACGGACTGGTTTGGCTTGTGGATGGCTCACATACCTCATTTGCATATCTTGAGCTGCAAATGAGGTATTGAGCATTTCCGCCCACTCGATGTAAGAAACGTGTTAGCTGTCTCTTACACGGAAATTTGGGCTGTTGCTGAATCAGGAGGCTTACGAGGCTTACACTACTCTTAAACTCCGTGTAAGCCTTCCTGAATCTGGCCCATTATTTATTCAAGAGAATACAACAAAATTTTCAAAAACGTTATGGATTGTAATATGTCAGAGAAACAGTATAAGCAAAAATTAGGGATACTTGTGGGGTACACTGATAAGCAATCCACCACTCCTTCTCATCAGTTCTGTATTGCAACTACCCCAAATCATACTTTATTACACACGTATTGAAACAGTGAAACAGTCTAGATACAATATAATCAATCAAGAAGGGTGAGAAGGACACATAGTAACTTTTTGGTGTTGCTGAGGGAGAGAGATGAGTGATGTGAATTATAATTAGTAGAACAAGAAGGTAACCGTTCTTGGTTGAGACACCAAGTATCAGCAAGCTAGGGAAGGCTATGAAGAGCATTAAGGTAAAGAGAGGAAGAAGTCAGTAGAGCAAACAATGTAAAGGGCAGGTAGGAAAGTGAAAGCAGGATAGTCGTGAAGATTAAGTGGGGTCAGTACAGTGACAGGACCAGTGACTTTTCAAGTATTTTTTGGTGGCAGCTTTGAATTGTTTAATTTGATTGAGGGATCTAACTTGTATAGGCAGCTTGTTCCAAGAAATGGTGGGGTGGTAGCTATAGAGGTTACATCCTATTTTGGTTCTGGGTTTATAGACCTGTAGAAGGTCTAGGTCAGTGCTGCGTAGAGATCTAGTAGGAGAATAATGGGTGATTAGATTTGATAAGCTGGGGCAGTAGGAAGGTTGATCTAGAATATAATGAATGATTTGGAGTTGAGAGAGGAGGAGCTGGTGGGGTAGTTCCAGCCAGTTAAGGTGTTTTAGAGAGAGGCAGTGATGGGATTTATATGTTTGGTGTGCTGTAAATCTGGCTACTTTGTTATAGGTTGATTCGAGTTTGGTGAGGAGAGAGGAGCTGAGATTAGTAAGAATTTGTGAGATGAACAATAGACTAGGTAGTAGGTAGGCATGAGAGAGGGTTACTTTTGCTTTGTTAGTAATAAACTTTTTATTTCTGTAAAGGAGGCACAATTTTAGATGACTCTTGCAGATACAGTTATTAACATGTAAGTCAAACTTAAGTTGGTCATCTATTATGACACCTAAGAGTTTAGTTTTGGATTCAACTTTGATAGGAGTATTGTTGACAGAAAGTACAGAGTAGGTAGGTTTAAGGTGGTTAACGTTTTTAGGTAGGAAGAGTAGGAGTCTTGTTTTGTTTGGGTTCAGTATTAGTAGGTTATTGTTGACAGAAAGTACAGAGTAGGTAGGTTTAAGGTGGTTAACGTTTTTAGGTAAGAAGAGTAGGAGTTTTGTTTGGGTTCAGTATTAGTAGGTTATTAGAAGATAACTGCAAAACCACAATGACCTCCCTTAGCTAGATGTCATAACCCTCATGATTAGGTTGGTATATGGATTGTTTCTGTTAACCCTACAGCCACATTTTGTCCAATGCAGGATATCTATCACCTTGTGTCCCCATTCTGGCATTACATGTTAGGTATGTCATGGGTCGACACCTATGTAGAATTGGTGGTCACTGACTGGATATCCACAGAGGCTGACTATACTGTTTTCACCATTTAACATGCTGACATGGCTATGGCACCAGTTGTCTGTTTCTATGTGGCCCTTTTATGGGATGCTTGTGTCAGCTGGTGTATCAGATATGTCAGGCGGCTTGATGTCCTCTACAAACATGTTCCAGCACAGTCCTTACTTGTTGGCCTGTACCTATGGGGCATATATACCAGATGGTGAAGGTCCCAGGACCAAGCTTTGTGGGATGCCTGTTATATGTGGTTTGTAGTCTGACATGGCTGCTGCATGTCTGACCATGTCAGTTCTGTCGTTGGTCTGGTTTGCAACCCCCTCTCATGACATTGGGGTGTATATATCAGCTGGTGAGCAAATCTATCGGAACACATAGGGTATTGTACAGAAGGCTTTGCAAGGTCAGCTACACTGTGTGGACCACATTGCCCTCATCACTGACTTCAAGTACTGTTTCAACTGAGTCACACATGTTTAGGGGTGGGGTCTGCACTTTGTAAACCCACACTGGGTAGGGTCGGGTGTCAATAGATCCCCAATATCATTATGTCTGTGGTACATGCTGGTCCTTTCCATAGCTGTGCAGACCAAACCTCTCATGATTCTGTGGTGGTTGTTTTTAGTATCCATTCAGGAGACACCTTTGTTGAGAACACCCACTGTTGTTGTACACTGCTCTTTGGGTACGTATCCTGTGGTAAGGGTGACATAATGTCAGGGAGGCGGCAGTCTGCTGGGGAAGGTATTTGGAATTATGGGGGGGGGGTTTGCACTGCACATGTCAGGATGTATGTTGGACATACCTGTGTGTGTCTGGTATGTTGTTTGTAATATCTGTGTGATCCGGAGCATATCCAGGAATCAACAACATGCTTACTACCATCATTTGCAGCAGCCTTGGGGTTATCTGTAGTGTCCTGTACAATCTGTATCATAATGGGTTCATACTAGGCTACCCCCCTAGGGCATCTGTAAGCCTGCATGTCCATTTTGTTTGATGGATTCTGGGGAATTGTCTACACCTGTGTCAGTGCTAGTATGATACCAGGGTATAGTGACAAACAGCTCAGAAGCTGACTTCAGCCTTCTTCGGACTGAGATGGTATCCATTAAGCCCACTGGGCCAGTGGAAACCACAACACACAATGGTGACTCCTGCACAGACACTTTCTACGGACATCTCCGAGTAAGCATGGACCATGCAATCACAAATGAGAATGAGACCCTCACCACCAAGGGAAAGTGGCCTGTCTGGTGGACCCCAGCCATAAACGAACTGTATAACAGATGAAGGATACTAATGCAAGATAGAGCTACATCTCCAGAAGGTAAGGCAGCTGTGATCAGCAGTAGTAGAAAGCTACATTCTCACATAAAGACACCCAAGTTCAACTTGGGGACATAAATCACCACAGACAATGAAGGTAACCACACTGCTTTCTTCAGTTATGTCTGACGCCTGGGTGGGAACCCTCATATATGCTCAGATTTGGTACACAACAACTTATATTCCAGTGACCTGACAGATATTAGTGACACCCTGGCAGACCAGTTCAGTGCAATGTACCCCCTCCCTCACCCCCAAAGATGATAGTTATCACAGCTGTATGTAACCTCACTGTCATCCTGGATGTCCATGTGAGCCGCAGTCAGCAAAGACAGTACACAGCATCAATGGGACCTGATGGTATCCCCAGTTGCATGCTATGTGAACTAAAGATGGAGCTAAACCTGTATATGCAGATGCTATTTAACCTTAGCCTTGCTACAGGATCTGTGCCTGAACACTGGCGTACGGCAACAGTGGTCCCACTCCACAAAGGAGATGCCTCCACAGACCCTGGCAGCTACCACCACACAAGCTTAAACAGCCTTGTCTGCAAAGCTTTGTGAAGGGTCATTATGGAGCTTCCACACAGAGACATTGGTGTCCTACAGACCCTTGATCCCACCCAATTCGGCTTTGTACAGGGCAGATCCTGCGTTTTGCACCAAGTTGACTACTTTGAAACTGTCAGTAGAGCCGTTGATGAGGGCTACACAGTCCACACAACCTACCTGCGCTTGGCTAAGGCCTTTGACACAATACCCCACTCAGGCATCATAGACAAGCTCAACAGCTGAAATATAACACCATATGTCACAGCATAGGTTGCAAAATGGCTCAGAAACAGAACCCATAATGTCAACATTGCAGGTGCCTTGTCAGGTTCAAAGCCAGTCACAAGTGGTGTCCCACAAGGTTGTGTCCTGGGACCTCTCTTATTTGGTATTTACTTTCAGATGTGAAAGCAAACATAGGAGGGTTGTGGCTGACAAAGTTTACAGATGACTGCAACCTGGGCACCATGGTGAATACATCAGCCAGCACACATCCTACAGACTGCCGTCACACAGACAGATAGCTGGTGCTGGACTCATGGCCTGAAACTGACTGCAACTGATGTGTAGCCATCCCTTTGGGAGGAACACAGTACCCACATATCTGTACATAGACAGCAACCCAATGAGTACAGGAAACAAATCAGACAGCTGGGGACACATGTAGATAGTGACATCTCATTTGACACCCATGTTGCCAAAGTTGTTTGACAGACTTTCTATCTTGCCCACCTTATCATGGAGGGTATTCCATCCAGACCATAGGAGGTCATTGTACCACTATACTTCTCCCTTATCAGGCCCATGCTTGAATACAACGCCCCATTTGGTATGTACCTCAACCAGCACTTGCAGCAGCTGGAGAGACCCCACAAGTACCTTACCATGAAGATCAGGGATCTACAACACATGTCATATACTTCCAGAATAACTACAAACAAGCTTTTTTCAGTGTCATACCACATACGTACAGGTGACCTATGCCTGACATACAAGACCATGTCCAATCAGGATTTGGTAGACATGCTCCACTGCAAGCAATCCACATCCACCAGAAACATGGGAGCTAAAGATTTGAACCTCAGCACATACATGTATAGGACATGCTGAAGGGACAGAGTCATAACTCAGAGGCATCTCAAACTCTAGCAGAGTATCCCAGTTCATGTTAGACAGAGTACCTCACTGACTCTCTTCAAGAGACATCTGGACAGCTGCATGTGGACAGGGGCACAGACTAGACAGAGGCATAGTCACATTATTCAATTATGTAAGGTGGTCATAATGTGTCACTACTAAGTCAGAGGCACAATATTTCGTATCTATGCAGTACACATTACCACTATGAGGGGTGGCAATAGCAATATTCATCAAGGACACCCTCACCTCTTGGTTGGTGGCAACACACGATGCACTGGACACCATCCGGGTGCAATTAACCATAGGCAAGACTGCTCTGCAGTTTGTAGCATGTTACAGGCCATCCTCTGAAACTCAGGTACCTCACAAAGCTTTCATGAAAACAGTGGCGGGGATACATGTACCTGCAAACACCATCACACTGGGTGATCCCAACTATCCAAATATAGACTGGGATCAGTACTCCAGCCCCAACACTCTAGCCCACAGGTTCCTAGAGTTCATACACTCACATGCCATGGAACAACTAGTCACCATCCCCACAAGAGGAGACAACATAGTAGATGTCATCATCACAAACATGGGGTCACAATGTTCAACACCAGAGGTATACCCATCATTGGTGAGATCAGATCATAACCTACTCTCAGTGGAAGTCCACATCCCACCCCCACCCCAGATAGAAAAGACCACAGTGCAGAACTTCTCAGAAGCTGACTACACACTTCTAATGACTGGTGTGGTCTCTTTCAAAGCCCCCAAGCCAGCAGACACCATTACCCAAGCCACTGTATCACTTACAACTGCCTTCAACCAGCACCTTCAGGACTGCATGGATCAGGCAATCCCAAACAAAACACAGACTCGTTGTACCAGAGGCAAGCGTCCAGTGTGGTGGACCTCAGCCATAAACAAGCTCTACAACACAAGGAAGGAGGTACTACAAGATAGAGCGATATCCGTGGAAGGGTAAACACCCTGCTCAATATAGGTGAAACACTGAGTTCCCCATGAAATCATCCAAGGCTAATATTGGGAGTAAACCCACTAAGGACTCACGGGACAACCATGAGGCCAATAATACTTACGATACACACCTGGGAGGAAACTCCCAGATATGCTCAGAATAGGCTCAGAATGCTGTAAATATCACTGAACCTACAGACATTGCCAACATACTGGCTGACAGGTTCAGTGCAGATTTCTCCCCCCCCCCACCACAACTGGAGATATGTATGAAGAGGACTGTAGCCCCCCAAACATCTCAAATGCTCAGGTGGGAACTGCTCTATCCAAGGGAAAGAACGCAGCATCCATGGGACCAGATGGTGTCCCTGGTTTTGTGCTCCATGAACTCACTCAAGAATTAAACCCGCAGTCAGGGCAGCTGTTTGATCTTAGCCTCAACTCAGGATATGTTCCCAAGGAGTGGCATATGTCAGTGGTGGACCCACTTCACATGGGGTGCCTCCACCGACCACGGAAACTACCATCCCATCAGCTTGACAAGCAGGGTCTGCTAAGCTATGGAGAAGATCATAATGGAAGTCATAGATGAGGACATAGGGGACTTGCAGACATTAGATCCAACCCAGTTAGGCTTTGTCGAGGGCAGATCATGCCTTTTAAACTTGGTTGACTGTTTCATAACAGACACCAAGGCCATTGACAAGGGCAAGGCACTCCACACAGCCTACCTTGACCTGGCAAAGGCTTTCAACACAATACCCCACCTCGGGTATCATTGAAAACATCACCAGCTTAAATGTGAACCCATACATCACAAGATGGGTTGCAAACTGGCTACGTGACAGAACAGACAGGTTCAGACTTGCTGGTGCCATGTCACACTCCACAACTGTCACAAGTGGTGTCCCACAGGGCTCAGTCCTGGGCCCACTATTGCTCAGCATCTACTTTTCAGAAGTACAAGCAAACACAGCAGGATTATGGCTGACAAAGTTTGAAGATGACTGCAAACTGGGAACCATAGTTGGACACCCATCTGACACAGACATCCTTCAGAAGGGTGTCATAGACACGGATAACTGGTGCCAGAGCCATGGCCTTACATTAAACACTAAACAATGCATAGCCATACCCTTTGGGAAGAACAAGGTTACCACTAGTTCCCATGTAGGTGGCAATCCTCTAAGCACACAGGAGGTTATCAGGACCTGGGCACCCAGGTTGACAGTAACCTTTTGTTTGACACTCACGTTGCCAGGGTAGTTAGGTAGAACTTCTACATTGCCCACCTCATCATGCAGGGATTCACATCTAGATCCAGGGAGGTCATTGTTCCCCTGTACTCTTCACTCATTGGACCATTGATTGAGTGCAATGCCCCATTCAGCATGTATATGACCCGACACCTATGGCAATTGGATGGGCCCATGAATTCCTCGACAGGAGGAGAAAGGGTCTCAAACATATTTCTTATGCTGCCCGACTGAAGGAATTCCAGCTTGATTCCGTGACTTACCGTCTGCTCAGAGGTGACCTGTGACTGACATCCAAGGCCATGTCCAAACCTGAGTTAATGTACACGCTTCACCTCAAGACCTCTACATCCATCAGAACTACAGTGGCAGGAGATTTAAACCTCAACACAGATATTAATAGGATGTGCTGGAGGGACAGATTCTTCACCCAGAGAGTCCCTATGCTGTGGAACAACATCCTGGTACATGTGAGGCTGAGTACCTCACTGGCTTTGTTCAAGTGAGATCTTAATCAATGGATGGGAGATTGCAGGTATGCACCAGGGATAACCTCAGTATCACTGCTTGTCAGAGGCACAGCAATATAATGGGCAAATTATCCGTCAGTGTGAAGGGGTGGCAGACTCCACGGAACTCTGGTCTAGGCTTATAAATGCCCTAGGGCAGATAGCCTAGTATGAACCTGTGAACCTGTGAACATAGGCCTGGGGCAGTTCATGCTATTAGGACAGTGGTCTGCAGCAAGCTATATAGTAGTAGTCAGTTTTAGCCATTGGTGTTTGACCATGGCTAATCCATGTTGCTTCTTGTTGTGGTAACAACAGGGGTGTGGTTATCCATGCCATTTATTGGTAGTCACCCTCATTTTGTATCTTGTTCCATGTTTTTGCACATGTACATCACTGTATGAGGTGTGACCCTGGTAGTGTCAGGGTGCTGATGTGGGCTTTGACCCTGTTTTCTATTACAGCACTGATATGTGCATTCCTATACTGTGTGCATTTACACTGCACACATCTTGCTGTTTATACCTTTGGCATTGGGTAGCATTACATATAGGTTCCTATCCCTTGTGATAGCTATGAGGTGGGTTTGTGTTTTGTGGTTTATGATTGGTGAGGGTGGATGTTAGTCATGGTCCTCAGGTGTGCATATGATACATGGTGTTACATTACTTAACACATGGCATTCATGCCTCGGGTGGTGCTGCAGGGCTGCCTCTGTCGGATGCACATACTACACTCCCTGTACGTTTGGAAGCAGGTTGTGTCATGTTAGGCATCCCTGTTACTGTATGAGTGAGTCAGGGTGGGTATCAGTCCCAGTGTTCCTACTGACCAAGCATATGTGCTATCGTTGCCTCTTTGCCAAGGCCAGGGCATACTGGGCATGCCTCCTTCTGCCTACTGGGACAAGGTGAGGTTGTTCCTCCACCGAGTCACCCCCTGCCTGTGGTGGCCTTGGCAATGGTGGGGGGATGTTTGGCCCAGCCCTGTGCTGGTCCTGCTGCAGCTGTTTCCCAGAGGATCATATTATGTAGCATAGCACATATCATGATCATTTGGGTACATGTAGTTGGTGTGTACTGCAAAGCTCCACCAGATGTGTCCAGACACCGGAACCGTGACTTGAGCAGCCCAAACACACGCTCTATGATATTACGTGTTTGTGCGTGTGCCTCATTATGGCGTTCCTGTTCAGGTGTGTGTGCATTTCTGATGGGTGTCATCAGCCACGGCTCAAGTGCATAACCAGCATCCCCCACTAGGTGTCCGAGTGGGAAGTCCCCATTGGCAAATGATTGGTACAGCTGTCAGATGCCAGATGTGGGAATCGTGGTAGCTCCCAGGGCAGCCAGCACACACATTCATTATTATGCCCTGGGCATCACACACGACCTGGCAGTTGATGGAGGGGTATCCCTTGCGGTTAATGTAGACTCTAACCCGCTCACCGGCTGGTGCTTTGATGCGTATGTGCGTGCAGTCTATTGCACCCAGCATCTCAGGGTATCCCGCTATTTGCTGGAAGAGACGCATATTGCTGGCCACAACCTCACAGTCATTAGGGACATATATATGATCACTGACATGTGGTGACATGGCATCCAGGAACTGGTGCAGTACCCTGGAGGCTGATGCCTGTGATATCCCCATCATATCGCCAGTTGGTCTCTGGAAGGTACCTGTTGCTAGTATTCTTAGGCCAACACATACCTTGGTTTCCACTGGGATGGGTTCCCCTCTGTTGGTTCTGTGTGTGAGGCGTGGCCTGCACAGCTCAACAATCTGCTGCAGGAGCTCTCTGTCCACTCTATAGCGCTCTACTATCTCCAGCTCATGTAACCCATGGTAGGTGACCCTGGGCCTGTATACTCTTCTCCTTCTCCTCACTCTGGGTTGTCCGTCAGCATCTGCATTATCACCACCCTCAGCAATTCGCCTATGTCTGATTATAACAGCTATGGCAGCCCCTAGCATTTCTGCTCTGAGTTCAGCTTTTTTCAGTTTTCAATTCTGATAGCTTACTTTCTTGCAGTATCTGTTGTGAGAAACAGCCTGCATTGCTCTTTGCAGTGTTTTAAGTGCTGGGCTGGGCTCCTAGTCTGTCTACATAATTGCCTGCTTCCAATTGTTTCCACCAATTACTTCCAGCAGTATTCCCTGACAGTTTCCCTGTATTTTGGTTGTTTCCTGTTTCCTCTCTGTTTCCTGAAGGGGAGCAATGTGCACACCAGCTTGAACACGCTCAAAGTCACTTAAACGCGCGTACACATCCCTACACGGTGTTAGCTAGGCTGATTCATGCTAAAACGTGTGTACACTGCATCACACACGTGCACACCCGCGCAAACCGTTGTAAACAGTTTGCAACACGCTCCCACATGTAGAACCTGCCTTACATACAAGACGCTGCGGCATGCACGTATATCAAGAAACTTAGAGTGTAGGGATAGCGTATACCCTCAATTTCTTGACTTTCCTTGTGCTTTGTTGAGACACACCTCCCTCCCTGATGTCTGTCTGTCATCTGTTACCCTACATTGCCCTCCAATCTACTACATTTCTTTCTATCCTTCCCTCCCGTGATGTCACCTACCTCTTACTCTGTTCCTCCCCCTTCTCTAAGTCTTACACTACTCAGAAAGTGCTCATTACCTATGTGGCAGTGTGATTCAGTATTGTAACCCTCATTTACATAGGATTGCCTAGTAATGCTTAGTTACATATCTTACACGGAGCTTCCCCCCCTTGACAACCACTAAACGGAGGCCATATTGTTTTTGGTCTGCAAGTCCCTCCATTGACATTTCATGTAATACATAAATCCCACAATTGTGGGCTTATAAGCTTCGGTTTTCAGTTTTAAGTAGCGCACCCCGTTTGCAGTTAAACACATAAATCCCGTGAAAAAAAAAAAAAGTTATATAATTTATTTTTGCAACACTTTTTCATGCCAATGGCCACATATTTGGCCATTGGCATGCTTACTGTAACAAATGCACCCTTTATTTGGAGCTGACATAGCTCCGTTTTTAATTTTGCAGAAATGTACTCAGTTGTCAGCTGAGTACATTTCTGCAGCTAACACGTCCGTTACACGGACTGGTTTGGGCTTCGTGGATCGCTCACATACCTCATTTGCATATCTTGGAGCTGCAAATGAGGTATTGAGCATTTCCACGCCCACTCCGTGTAAGAAACGTGTTAGCTGTCTCTTACACGGAAATTTGGGCTGTTGCTGAATCAGGAGGCTTACACGGAGGCTTACACTACTCTTAAACTCCGTGTAAGCCTTCCTGAATCTGGCCCATTATTTATTCAAGAGAATACAACAAAATTTTCAAAAAACGTTATGGATTGTAATATGTCAGAGAAACAGTATAAGCAAAAATTAGGGATACTTGTGGGGTACATTGATAAGCAATCCACCACTCCTTCTCATCAGTTCTGCATTGCAACTACCCCAAATCATACTTTATTACACACGTATTGAAACAGTGAAACAGTCTAGATACAATATAATCAATCAAGAAGGGTGAGAAGGAAACATAGTATCTTTTTGGTGTTGCTGAGGGAGAGAGATGAGTGATGTGAATTATAATTAGTAGAACAAGAAGGTAACAGTTCTTGGTTGAGACACCAAGTATCAGCAAGCTAGGGAAGGCTATGAAGAGCATTAAGGTAAAGAGAGGAAGAAGTCAGTAGAGCAAACAATGTAAAGGGCAGGTAGGAAAGTGAAAGCGGGATAGTCGTGAAGATTAAGTGGGGTCAGTACAGTGACAGGACCAGTGACTTTTCAAGTATTTTTTGGTGGCAGCTTTGAATTGTTTAATTTGATTGAGGGATCTAATTTGTATAGACAGCTTGTTCCAAGAAATGGTGGGGTGATAGCTATAGAGGTTACATCCTATTTTGGTTCTGGATTTATAGACCTGTCGAAGGTCTAGGTCAGTGCTGCGTAGAGATCGAGTAGGAGAATAATGGGTGATTAGAGGAGATAAGCTAGGGCAGTAGGAAGGTTGTTCTAGAATATAATGAATGATTTGGAGTTGAGAGAGGAGCTGGTGGGGTAGTTCTAGCCAGTTAAGGTGTCTTAGAGAGAGGCAGTGATGGGATTTATATGTTTGGTGTGCTGCAAATCTGGCTACTTTGTTATAGGTTGATTCGAGTTTGGTGAGGAGAGAGGAGCTGAGATTAGTAAGAATTTGTGAGATGAACAATAGACTAGGTAGTAGGTAGGCATGAGAGAGGGTTACTTTTGCTTTGTTAGTAAGAAACTTTTTATTTCTGTAAAGGAGGCACAATTTTAGATGACTCTTACAGATACAGTTATTAACATGTAAGTCAAACTTAAGTTGGTCATCTATTATGACACCTAAGAGTTTAGTGTTGGATTCAACTTTGATAGGAGTATTGTTGACAGAAAGTACAGAGTAGGTAGGTTTAAGGTGGTTAAAGTTTTTAAGTAAGAAGAGTAGGAGTTTTGTTTTGTTTGGGTTCAGTATTAGTAGGTTATTGTTGACAGAAAGTACAGAGTAGGTAGGTTTAAGGTGGTTAACGTTTTTAGGTAAGAAGAGTAGGAGTTTTGTTTGGGTTCAGTATTAGTAGGTTATTAGAGAGACAGGTTTCAACTGAGTTAAAGGATGCCTGGGTGGTTGAAATGAGTTCAGAGGGGGTGTCAGCAATGGTGATGACTGTGGAGTCATCTGCATATTGTACCAGGGATGACTGAGGTCATAAAGTATAGAGTAAATTAGTAAAGATATTAAAAAGTAATGGGCCAAGAATAGAGCCTTGGGGGACTCCTATTTTTACTGGAAGAGAAGAGAAGAGGGCAGAAAGCCATCTCACTGATTGGTGTCGATCTGTGAGATAGCTAGAAAACCAGACAACTGTAGACGTTGAGAAGTTAAGGTTAGTCAGATTAGTTAGAAGAAGTGAGTGAGACACAGTATCAAAGGCTTTTGAAAGGTCTAAGAAAAGGTAATAGACAAGTTTGTTATTATCTCTGGCCTGAGAAATAGTGTTTAGGAAGGGTATTAGAGCAGTAGTAGTACTGCATTTGGGGTGAAAGCCATGCTGTATGGGTGTGAGGAGGTTTTCCTGTAGGAGGTATTGTATGACTTGCTTGTGTATGCATTTTTCCAATACTTTAGAGAGTGGGGATAGGATTGCAATAGGCCTAAAATTAGTGATTTCTGTGGAGTTACCTCCTTTATGTATAGGTATGGTGGAATTCTTTCCAGATAGAGGGGACATGTGACTTAGAGATAGAGCGATTAATCAAGATAGATACAGGGAGAGCAAATGAATCTGCAGCTTGCTGAAGGAAATAGGAATGAATATTTTCTGCTGATGTGGAACACGGTTTTAGTTTGGAGAGTAAAAATTTGATGCAGCTAGTAGGAACAGATGTCAGTGAAAAAGCAGGAGAAGAGTTAAGAGTAGTAGAGGACTCAAAGGATTTAGTGGTCTGGTTGGTTTTAAGGTTAGTTATGTTAGAAGGTGAGGGGTAAAGAGTAATAATTGTAGAAATGGATTCGATGAAATAGGTGTTAAAGATGGTAGCAGTTTCTTCGGGTTTCTTCTCAGGGTAGGGATTGGGGGAAGAAGGGTTCCCAGGGTGTAGTATTTGGTTAATAGAGTTCCAGAATTTTGGGGGGATTTGATCTTTGAGAGGTGGGAGGGTTAGAGTAGAATTCGTTTTTATCTTTAATGATGTGTTTTTTTGTCAGATTTCTGAGTTCTTTATACTTTTGTAAATCTGTGGGAGTTTAGTTTTCACAGAGGTTTTCCACATCCTGTCTCTAGGTTTCATTAGGGTGCAAGTAGCAAAAGGTAGCCATGGGGAGATGTTAGATTGTATACAAACTGTATGCAGGGGTGCAAGGCTATTGAGTATATTAAGAAGGCTAGAGTTGAAAAACTGGACAGCTTCATCGAGGGGGAGTTGGGTCAGGTTAGTCGAGTTAATGCTAGAGAGATGGTCTCTAAAAGTCTGGGGGTAGAAGTTAGTTAGATTGCTGCAGGTTATATATCTGTGTGGACTAATAAAGTGAGGAGTGACTCCAAGGACTTTTACTGGGGAATAGTCACTTAAGGAGTTGGGCACAACTTATCTCTGCCTTGAAAGAAAAATAAATCAGACTTAAACTCTTTTCTTACTCATAAATTTTGTTTAGGCCACCTTTGGATTAAAAGGTTGGAAAATATTCTAAAATGGATCCTAGAGCATCTATAACCTTATAGCTTCTGGGGGCCCTGACTTAATTAAATTATTTTCTAAATGGTTATTACTGTGAGTCTTGGTCAAATATAGTGTATTGAAAGGATGCAAGGAAAACTAAAGCTGAACAACAACACTGAATGTCTTTCCTTATTCATAAATTTTCTTTAGTCTGACATTGGATGAAAAGGTTATGTACAAACAAATCCTTTAAAATGCACTTCAGAGCATATAGAAAGTTATGGCTTCTTAAAAAAGCTAAAGAGTTAAGGCAAAATTTGAGAAAAGGAAGAAAAAATTAATGTGCATGGTGTGGGTAGCCCAAGATGGGGGGAAACAGAGTGGAACACTGGAGAGTGTGTGTGTTTATTGGGTGGGGGAACAGTAGGCAGTGCCTGGGACACTGTCTCACCTAAGTCCAGCCCTGTACTTAGAACTGTTGTAATGTAATGTATCATTGATGCAACTAAATGCCAGCAAATGTGAATGTTCCCTTTAAGATGGACCAACATAGTGTGGAACACAGGCTTGTTATAATGTAAAAGTATTGTAGCTACAAACAGTCTGTGCATACTACTCTTAAAAATTTGCAGCATGCTTAGGAGGGGTGTAAGTGACAGGATGATACTTAGACTAGAAGTATACAGGGGGCTCCCAAATTGACATTTGCAGGGGACCCCCAAAATGCTAACACCAGCTCTCTCAGTAGCAACATTTTTTAAACTCAGTGCAGACCAGACAATGATATACAATCTGCAAACTCTCAACCTTGGCAGTTTTTTTTCCAGGTGTTCCATTCTAAGTGAATTGAAGTGTAGTCTGATAACAAATGGTAGGGCTATTTATTCTCACAATCTGTGCTCTCATAGTGCATTATGGGACAGAGTTAGCTTTCCAAAGGAATCAGGGTGTCTGCTGCCATGAAGGCAGACAAGGATAAAAAAAAAAAAAAAAGCAGGCAGCTTTGGGAGGTGCAGTAATTCATGGCAAGATAAAAAATATATGTTGTTCATCACTTGCCTGTAGTGGTCCTTTAATCTGGTTGAATGACTGACACTTTGTGTTTGTCTAATAGTAAGAAGATGCTGAATGAGCTGATGTCAAAGTACATTAATAAGATATCATGAAGTAAGAATTTACTTATGTAAGTTTACAGAGTATTGTTTGAGGCCGTTATTGTCATTCTATGTTTCTAAAGTAGCTAACACAGGGTGTAAAGGGCATGCAAATGTCAGTGTGCATATAACAGTGATGAAGCATTCATTATTTTTATGTATGTATGTATGTATGTATGTATGTATGTATGTATGTATGTATGTATTTATTTTAGTGGATTGCATGTCAGCCTTGATTATACAATTAACCTCTGCAGAAAAGGGAAAAAGAAGCTGAAGATGGCAATGCCATCCAGGCATTACAAAATATGTTGTTATATAAACTAATCCATTTTAATTATTTTATTTTCCATGTATTTGTCAGACTCTATGTGTTTACTCAGCCTTGGTCATGATTTTTCTTTCCAGGTGAGCTCCATGCTCTAGTTATACCTCTGCGAATAACAAATGGCTAGATCCTCACTTACAAATTATATTACTTTTAAAAATATGCTGTACCACTTACTAGAAAATATAAGTATATTTAATAAAGAATATCTATCACAACATTCTCATAATTTTAATGAGAAGTAACATTCAGTTATTAGACAGTACTTTCTCATTAGGCTGACATAACCACAATTT
Source organism: Protopterus annectens (assembly GCF_019279795.1). NCBI lineage: Eukaryota > Metazoa > Chordata > Ceratodontiformes > Protopteridae > Protopterus > Protopterus annectens. Next base: position 342,747,318 of record NC_056741.1, on the reverse strand, counting down.
CTCACAATCCTGTTGCATTCCATGCATTGGTAAACAATTGAAAGTGCAATGAGCAAGAAATGCCAGTTTTTGGATTATTAATGGATGCATGATTAAAGGTAAGTACCATGGTGTAAAATGTAAAATACAACCTTTCTGACTGCAGATATACACAACAACAAAGACAATAAAACATATAATTGAAGGTCACAACACCCACTAACATGGATAGTATTTAAATGCACATTATTAATTCTATGCATTATAGGTTCATAGGTAAGTACTAGTCTAGCTTGCATTACAGGCCATTTTAAGCCCAGCCATTTTCCCTTTTTGTGCTTGAAATAACCTGTCCAGTTTAGTTATAGATTGGTCTTACCCACCAAATGGTTGATAATTATATATTACCCCTAATTAGAATAACTGGGATGATACCATAGATAATTTGATGGGATCCATGCATGAGACAGAGCACTTAGGAGCTGCATATCTCCTTTACTCGTATGGGGGAAGTACGGGGGTAAATGTTCTGTTTCCTATCCATAGGTCTATGCTGTTCTTGGAAATGGCCATGTATGACTTTCTTTTTATGTGGATGGGGAGTCTGTTCTATAGCAGTGATATCCTCTGAGAAATATACCTCTCTCTTTAAACCAGTCTGCTGATGTTGCAGAAGTGGTTTAGATCCCTAGACATAGTATTTCTGATGCAGTTTGACTTGCTGATGTGTAGTAAACCATCAATAATGGGTTGAATGATGCCTTGTATGCCACACACAGGTCACCTCTTTGCAGTCTGTAGGATACAGAGTATAGTGACAGGGCTTTGAGTATGTCTATGTAGGACATCTTGTTTAGCAAGGTATCTGTATGGGCGTTCAGTTGTTGTATGTGTCTGGACAGATACTTGCCAAAGGGGGCTTTATTTTCAAAGACTGGGCTAATGAGAGCTGAGTAAATGGGGACAATGACATCCCTAGATCTAAATACAATCCTTTTGTTGATAAGCTTTGCAATATTTATATATATATATATATATATATATATATATATATGGACTTTCTTACAACAATAAACACCATGTTGGTCAAAAGTTAGGTCACTGTTCACATAAGTTCCCAAATCCTGAACAATTGCATCGTCTTAGGTGTATATTGTCAATGTGGTAGTTGTCTTGGATAGATGACTTCCCAAAGCATACAATAATCAATTTTTTGGCATTTATTTAAAGGCCATGATTTTAACATAATTTATTAATTTGAGACAAACCTTTTTGCAGGGTGGCTAAGTCATTTGGGGATTCAGTGACTGCTCCTACCTTACCGTCATCTGTAAACGTAGCCAGAGCCCTTTGATATTAAATTCATTATGTTATTTTTTTAACATCTTACTTAAGCTTGCCATCTTTAAGATATATAGATATGAGATGATTAGGTTAGTTTTTCAGTTCAACTAAATGCCGACTGATTAATTTCAGCCAGAATGCCACAAGTTTTCAATTTCTGCATCAGGCTTACTAAAATTGTACAACATGATTTCTCACTTCTTAACGGATTATTAAGTTGTGTAGTAAAGCCCACCTATGACAGAGATAGTAGATAAACCATTAAGTGGTGTTACTTATAACACTATATTCTAAGACTCCAGCAACTACTCTAAGAAAGGAGGGAATGGGAGAGTCTTAAATAGATGAAACAAATGCAGAAACTTAGCACCTTGGTAAAATGTGCACTTGACTGAAAACTTACCAAAAAGCACTTATTTGAATGACACTGAACAGACTACCAAATTACATTAAAGCAAGTACTAGTTTAGATACTTTTAAGAACAGCCAAGACATTTATTATGGTAACAAGTGTTTTGGCATATTGGCAAGCTAGAAGGCTTTAATGCCCGTGCTTGAAACATTTGTATGTATGTATGTATGTATAATGAAATTTTCATTGAAAATGTGATAGTCATATATCTGTGAAACTCTATAAGCATTTCTTATTTTAGCATCTTTTTTTCTGTTTTTAATTTTAATAAAAATACCAGGCTTGTTCAGCAATCAGAAAGGATCAAATGGCTTAGTGCACCTCAACTTGTTAACAGCATAAATAAGCAAATTAATTAATACAATGATCAACTGGAAAGTGTGTAACACAAATAAAATTACCAAATTGATAAGGAAAATATTAAAATGCAATGAAATATTTTGAAAAGAAAAAATATTAAGCAGCTCATGGCTTCATAACTGTAAGCTTGATGATTTCCAAGAAATTGCTTTTTTGTGTGTGCGTGTGTGTGTTTGCAAGTGTGCAAAAGTACATGTGTACGCAGAATAGAGTGAGTGAATGTGTTTACTGGTGACTGATTATTCTCTGCTGTTTGCTTTTCTGCAAAAAAAAAAATTGATCCAAAATATATTTTTCTTACTGTGAATACCAGTTAACAGTAGGGATAACACACTTAAATGAAAAAATCGTATTTACTTATACATTACTTCATAAGTGGGAGGGAATCAATGTTAGCAAATAATGAAAGGATACAAAAATCACTATAAGTAAAATGTTAAATCAACAGACAGTTACACTGGCAGACATTCAGATGTAGAAAACTGAGAGTCTGAAAGCAAAAAATGAAGTAAAACTAGTTAGAGAGTGAGCCAGGTACAAGGGAAGGATAAAGGCAGTGCTGATCACGTAGCAGCTTTGTATCATATGAAAGTATGCACATGTATCTTAAATATGTCACAGTGCAGCAATAAAGCATCTCTAGTACACATACACAGCTTTGCAGCTGTTAACACCACAGGGTCCGAATTCGACAGCTGGGCCCCTCAAGAGGGAACATTTATGCATTATATCTCTCCACTCCAGGGTATGAATTTTGCTCACAAGCAAATTCCAAAATGCTATGATTTTGGACTCCCTGCTGTGATGTATGATGATCATCTGCTATGATTTTGAAAGCTGAGAGGTTGAGAGGCATGTCTGGAAGAAATATAATGAAAAGAACATGACGCTGCTGGAAGGAATTCAAAAGAAAGAAACCAAAAAGATCTGTGGGACACAAAGAAGGAACATGCCCAGACACTTAGCAGACTATAGCTCTTCTAATTTGAGTCCACAGGAAAAGGGTGGAAATGATACTGGGACATAAGATCATGTCAGGCACATGTGAAAGGAGACTTCCTATTGCCAATCATATTGTTGAGTGCCAACAGACCAAAAAAATTTTGAAAACTCAAGAGAAGAGCACATCTCGAACATCACTCTTCTCCTTTGAACTTCTTTTTTGCTGGGAGGCAAGTCCCCCCACCTCCACCTCCCAAATGTATATATACCAAATCTAAGACTGCCATACCTTGCAGAAAAGGGAATATTTTGGGAAATGGCCATCTCACAATCAGTATAAGTCTGTTTTTTCAACCATTCATTCACCATATTTTGGGACTTACTCTAGCAGATTCTGACATTTCAAATGATTACTGTAAAAGGGTCTTTCTGAGCAGGAAGGATAGAGAGGGAAGTAGAGGGTACAGACAGCAGACTATACAATCTCTGAAAATATTTTTTTCACAGAGATTGTGGATCCATGTAGTGGATGACCGAAATAGGTGGGTGAGAAGGATTCCACAGAGGTATTCAGGAGTTCAATGGATAGATACAAAACAGGTTAAAGGAAAGGTCGGGATTGAGGGGAGGTAAAACATTAAGACATTCCAAAGAGCAGACTATATAAGCTTTTTGCCATCAAACAGATATACTGCAATCTAATAGACTATTTAGTAGTGTTGACCAGAAGTTGCAGGTGAGATATAGACAAGTAGTCAGATAAAAGCAAGCCTGGGATGTTAAAGCTGACGGAGATGTGACAGAGATGAAGAAGCACCTATATGGTAGAAGGTGGAGAAGTAGAAACTCCATGCTAATCTATAATGGCATGAAGTGAAATGTATGGGAAACTAAATTTACACATATATGTTCATAGGTTCATAGGTGTTTACTAGGCTAACAGCCACAGGTGCCTTTTTAAGCCTAGCCATGCATCCCAAACCTCAGATAAATTCAGATACCATTGATACATACAAGCAGGGCCTGGGATATGAACTATTTACAGGCTGCCTATGTCCATTAGGTAAAATAGGAGCCTAACCAGAGAAGAATTTCCTGTTCGCCATCCAATTGTCCAAGCTACACTTGAACTGGTTAGGGAGGAACTTTGATAACATGGATGGGGAGCTTGCTCCAGAGAAGTAGGACTAGTGTATAGAATACATGTGTGTCTCTCCGGCAGGTCCTATTTATAACACAGGGAAGGTTTAAGTCTTTAGAATGGGTAATTCTGGTGTATTTGTTTTTTGGATGTGCAGGAGATCCATCAGAGTGGGGTCTGACAATGCTTTGTATGCCAGGCATAGATCTCCCCTCAACAGCCAGTAGGAGGCAATATACAGGGATAGGGCCTTGAGGTGGTCTGCAGAGGACATGTTATGCCCTGTATTCTTTTACTGAGGAACCTCAGTGGATGTTGCATTTGTTGGATATGCCTGGTTAGGTACATACAAAAAAGGGGACATTGTATTCATTGATAGGTCTGATGAATCTTGAATACAGGGAAAGAATGACTTCATTAGACTTAGATGCCATATGTTTGTTTATAAGTTGCACAACATAGAATGATTTCCTCATTACTGTAGACATGTGATGGTGAAAGGCAAGATTACTGCCTATGTGTTTCCCCAAGTCCCTGACTACTGGGTCAACTGTTAGGGGTGTGTTGTCAATATGGTAGTTACCAGGGGTGGATGACTTGCTGAAGGATACTACTATGCATTTCTTGGCATTTAGTTTTAGTCCATGGATTTGAAATGAGTTGTTTGTGTATGTCAGCCCTTCCTGGAGAATATTTGTGTCATGGGAGATTTAATGACAGCTCTTAATTTGTAATCATCTGCAAATTTAGTCAGCCAGAGTGCACTGACATTAACCTTGATTTCCCTTTCTTTGTAGAGGTGCACTTCCAAATTCTATTCCCCTTCTCTGGAATAAACTTCTTGTTCATGTAAAACAGAGCTCCTTACTGACCCTATTGAAATGCAACCTAGATAACTGGATAGGAGACTACAAATTTGCCCTGGAGTGGCACCCTTGTCCCTCATGGACAGGGATAACTGGTGTTGATAACATACCTGCTCTGTTCATAAATTTGTTCTGCAAACTACCCAAAAAGAACAAATGGGGATACTTGGGATTAACATCGCTAGGCTTGTAAAGGCTCTAGGGTTGCTAGCTTAGTAACCTCCTATGAACCTATAAATTCTAACTTCCTGGGTCCTGTCTGTGAGCCAGTTGGCTATCCACCGGGTAACATAAGGGTTTGTAGCTAACCGCTTGAGTTTTTCAACAATGCTCTATTTATACACACACACACATATATATAATATATATATATATATATATATATATATATATATATATATATATATATATATATATAGACTGAAAGTTCAAAATCCTGAAAGACCAAAATATATATATATATATATATATATATATATATATATACTGTGTACATGTGGTGAAAGAAAGCTTATGCAGAAGGCATATAATAGTAATTCTGATAAGAGGTACTCAGTGGTACATTGGTTTACAAGACAGTCACTGAACAATGGAGCAAGTAACCTGTAGGTTTCACAATCTTATTTTAATTAGGGGAGATAAAAAGTTGCTGTTCTGCTACATTCTAGTGCAGACAGTAGAAACTAGCTAAAAATTGTCAGTGTTGCAACAGGTAGCATACTTGCCTTTGTTGCAGAAGGCTGTGGGTTCTCTTCCCACAGCAGGTAGATTGGATCTATATTAGATAATCGAATCACTAAAGATTGAACTTTAGTGATTGAACTTTTAAATATTTGAATATCTAGAATAAGAATATTAAAAAAAATGTAAAGGGTTTAAGCAGGGGGGCAAGCCCCCCTCCACACCCCACACCCCTGCTACTTAAATATACCAACTCCGAGATCGCACTTCAGTGTGCTACAGTGCGGAAATGGAAAATTTCCCATTTCCTACACTGTAGCACAATCTTGGAGTTGGTATATTTAAATAGCGGGGGGGGTGCGCAGCCCCCCACATTTTGTCTGCAGGGGTGCTTGCCCCCCTTATTACACCCTTTAGTTTTTCTTTTTTTATTTATATATTTATATATTTTTAATTTTTATTTATATTCAAACTTTTGAAAGTTCAATCACTAAAGTTCGATCTTTAGTGATTCGAACTTTTAAGCATTCGAATATCTAATATAGACCTGGTATATTGACTGCTGACACTACTGTGCAGTATAATGAGTGGAGTGAAGTCTAGATGAAATGTCTAGTAACTATGAACCTGTTGTCAGTTTGCCAGACGTTCCCTACCTCACAGGCATCTGTTTGTAAATGTGTCATCTCTCAAGCCCCTGATTACACCTAACAAGGGTACCAGAACTTGTCAGAGATTTGGGATGCATGGCTAGGCTTAAAAAGACCCTAGTGGTCATTAGCCTAGTAGACACCTATGAACTCATGAACAAGGATGAGTAGAGGAAAAAAGAAATAAGGCATGAAACTTAGTGAATAGATTAGAGGAAGTAGTGATAGAAGGGTGGTTGGTAGACTTAGGTGAAAGTAAGGAAGCTTGAGTCTTTGAACCACAAGCTGAAAGGCCAGATATGGGCGAGCATGCATGGTCAGTAAACTGACAAGGTGGAAAGTATCAAGACAGTCCATATGGCTTGAGGGGGGTTAGTTATAAGTTTGGCCTCAAGGAATGTCTGGACCTGATTCAGCAGAAATAGCTGGTCAGGAGGTAATAGAGAAGGGGCATGGATGGGGAAGGAAAAGTTTGATACTTGGAGGGAAGGAAGAGTTTGATACTTGGAAAGTAAGGAAAGGGAGGGAACAGAAGACATGGTATGGGGCTAAAGTTTGTAAAATGAAGGGGGATTGAGAACTTCAGTAAAAAGAAAGCACATCGGCAAGAATCAAGGATGAGAGGGCAGTGGAACTGAGTTAAACTTAAAAAGAGGAAAATCAGTGAAATTGGATAGAAAATGTAAGGAGATGGTTTGGAAATATTGTGAGATAAAAGGGAGGAAATAATTGGTTACATTACTTGTATGTAAGGATGATTTAGGAAGGGTGGAAAAGGTCATTAAAAGTAAGGTGGAAAGATGCATCCGTAAAGAGTGATAAGACACTTTTTTGGAGCCACAGCTTTTTCAATAATAGTTTGGACATACACCTTGAAACACACAGATATTTTGGAATCTGGTCCATTGCACTATAACTGTCATCTTTAAAAGTTGCTTAGAACTATTAAAACAAAGTGGATGAAGGTGAATATGATGCTGGTGTCCAAGTGTTGGGGGACAGAAAACGTGATGAACCATTATCATATTTTATTCCTAAATTTTCATGCATTAAAATATATATCTGCACGTCTACATATTTATGAGACCTTCTGTGGCATGCATTAATGCAGTCATTTTTGTAATCATATATGTACATATATATTCATATTGTACGTATGTATGCATGCATGTGCCTTTATTCTAGGAAAGGTAATACATATACATGTGTGCATTTGTTTCTGTTTTTCCTTTTTTAGTTTTACTTTTTTGTGTCTGTAAACATAAGTCACATATAATGCAATGTATTTTAACTGTATTTCTTATTTGGTAACAGTGCACTTGCAAGGTACTATCGCCATGTCCTGGCTATTGATTTTGCCACTGCTCGGATTAACAAGTCTCCACACTTGCTTCCAAATGTCACACTTGGCTATCAGATTCATGACTCCTGCTTCACTGAAGAAGGTGCACTAAGAGGAACATTGCAGATCCTGTCTGGAAATAAGAAGTTGCTCCCAAACTACAAGTGCTCAAAGCAAGAGAGACTTGTGGGCATCATTGGTGATCTAGCAGCCACAAGGTCCATTGTAATGTCTCAATTACTGAGTGCATACTTGTACCCACAGGTCTGAGCAAATGCCACTCATTTTATTTTTAAGCATTTTACATGCCTGTTTTATTTCTTTGATTTGTTTTTCATTACTTCTCATCTTCATGGCAGCTTGGTGTGGCAGCTCGGTGTGAATTAGCTAGTTGACTCTCAGTTGTACTAATGCGTATTGTTTTTCCTTTGTTACATCTCAGGAAGGTGCAACTCCAGTTCATTTTTTTTGGAAGCAAGATGTGTCAGATAAGCTTAGCTTATGAAGTTATATTTTTGGTCTTGGAAATTAATGTTTGAAGGAAAGCTGATTTAAAACTATTAATTATTCCTCCCCTCCATGAAAAAAAAAAAAAAAAAAAATACAAGCAAGTGCCGTGCATGGATGAAGTGGTAAATTTAACATAATTACTTTGTGCAAACAAAAGTATTGCCTGTACATTGCATTATTACAGAACAACTACTTAAAATAAGCAAAAAATAAGTAAATAAATAAATAAGACATTTGACTGATGGGTGTGAATGTGGGCTGCACAATGTAATGGTTCAGTTGTAAGTTTAAATGTACTCCATGGACTGGGCTAGTACAAGCATTTATTCTTTTAGAACTGGCAGTAGGAAATGTCTGCCCAAGAATGTTTGTGAGTCTCCCCATTTGCACATGCACTATGCAAAAGGCTGCAAGCTTTTTTTTTTCTCTTGCAGTCATGGCCATCTTTGCAACACTTGCGGGCTCAGGGCCACAGCTTCTCTCAAGCATAATAGTGTTTTGGAATCAGGCTCAATATTTGTAGTTTGGTGAATTAGAATATGAATGATTTCTTCTTTGCTGTATTGGTGGACAGTCTTTGTTTGACTAATTAATATTTATCTTTTACCCCATAACTGTTGATGACAAATTATCTCATACTCACAAACAAGGACAGAACTAAGACACCTCAGTTTTATCATATATTTTTATATCATAAAAGGTACAGTTATAAAATAAAAAAAAAATCCCATCTTCAGGACACATTAAGGATAATTATTTAATTAATGCAACTAATGCAATAAAGAAGTAATTACTCTAAAGTATTTAAAAAAAATAATGGAAAACTACAACATCTCCCTCTTATCAAGTAGCAGCAGACTGTGGCTAGCTAATGCATGGTTTCTTGCTACACAAGTTAGACACTAACGCCATTTACTCAGAGTGTGGCTCAGAGGGATTGGGATTTCTTTAAGTGTAGCATGTCCAACAGCTCTGGGTTTGACATGGCCTTGTATGTTAAGCAGAGATCGTGCCTCTGAGTAAACAATATGTGACAGAGTATAGCTGGAGTTTTTTAAGGCGGTCAGCATAGGACATCTGCTTTAGGCCTGTGATTCTTTTAGTGAGGTGTATATATATATATATATATATATATATATCTATCTATATATATATATATATATATATATATATATATATATATGAAACTCTCTCTCCATATACATACATATATATATATATATATATATATATATATATATATATATAGTGTATTGGTCTACTTCAAATTAATGAAATGCTCGAATTTTAAATGATCGAGATGATGACACTGAAATTGCAGTTAAATGAAAACCCACCACACTATTTTCACCAGGGAAGGGAGGCAGTCAGCCAACATGGATGAAAACCAAATGGAAGCATATCAAACCCACCCAAGTGTGGGGCTTTGCCCCCCCCACGCACCCCAATATGGGGGGCTTCACTCCCCCCACCCAACTAAATATACCAACTCCGAGATTGCACTATAGTAGAGAAAAGGATAAACTCCTGAATGCTGGCTGACTGCCTCCTTTCCCTGGTGAAAATATTGGTGTTGTGGGTTTTTGCTTAACTGCAAGTTCGGTGTTATTGTCTGAATCATTTAAAATTTGGGTAAGTGGCATTTCATTAATTTGAAGTAAATCCATATGCATAAATATTATATATATATGTATATCTGTATGTGTGTGTGTGTGTGTGTGTGTGTGTGTGTGTGTTTGTTTTCTGACACTAGAAACATGCCATGACCAAATTTTTATGTACTGTGTGTTGGGGGTAGGGGGGGTTAAATGTGATAGGTTCAAATTTAGCATCAAGCTGAATTTAAATCCCTAAGGACAGAGTGTCAATCTTTGGCATGTTTTGTACCTTAGTATACCATAATAATTTCCTAGAAGTAAAGAGCTCTGAATGTTGGACCAATGTAAGGACTCTTACTATATCAGTACTGAATGCAGGGTTTTACATGCATTTGCTGCTGAAAACCTGCAATGGTGCATTATGCTCGGGTTCTGTTAGGAACTGGAAAACTTCTTCTCAAGGTAAAAAAAAAAAAAATAAAGCACATGTCTAGAATATATGCACTTGGAGTTGTCATTACTTTAGAAAAATATAATATTTCATATGTACATATATATGTATATATATATATATATATATATATATATATATATATATATATATATATATATATATATGTATATATATATATATATATATATATATATATATATATATATATATCTCGGCAGCTAAATGAACTTCATTGACACTAGAAATATGCCATGACAAAAACTTTATGTTTTCAGTGGGGTAATGTAATAGTCTCAAATTTATTACAGAGCTGCATTTAAGTATCTAAGGAAAGAAAGGCAGTTGCAGGTGCAGTTTGCACCCACGAATCCTATTATAATCTGTTGCAGCTTTTTTATTTTAATTTCTCAAGTGGAAGCTGACAAGTTTTTGCCATTGAAAGCCTGACATATTGGTTTGTTCTCATTTTCAGTTGGTGGTGGGTATATGACTTCTTCACATATCTAAAAATATCTGAATTAATATCTAAAAAATATCTGAGTTAAGTTGTCATTACAGCATCGGCTTCAATCCCCTTTTTTCCATTTTGTACAAGTAGTCAGGGTGTCACCAAGAGGGACCTTCACCAGGTACATTTCATCACTGTAAACAAGTGACCACTAAACCTCCCTGTACTGACTGTATTGACATAGTGGGGGTCAGCCTCAGCACTGAGATGAATTTACATCTCTAGGGATAAAATGGAAGTCATGTATGCATTCTGCACACGGTATTTGACTATTTTTAAAATTGTTTTTTTTTCTTAAAACTTGCATTTTATCTGTCTCTGGCCTAGCACTCAAGTGTGGGGTCATTTACTGCACTGTTCTAACTTGTTGATACTTGTGAACCTCTGCTTTCCTTAAACAAACAAAAAACAAAAATCTTGTTTTTCCCACTTTTCTGAGATTTAAAAAAGTTCAGTTACAGATTTGCTGTTCTGAACTGTTTGTAAGTTTCTTGGAGGCCATTGTTTGCTTGAGCTAAAGGGAAGTCTCTGTGTTCATCAGTGGCAGTGATAAACATTGAGCAGCCTGCCTGCCCCTGTGGGAGTGGTTACTGCCTTGAAACTGTAGTTTTATTGGCCATTTTGGGTCAATTCCAAACTCCTTGATCTCCTCTTAAAACCCTCTTTTATGCTTTTTAAGCGCAACATCGGGCAGCCACTAATTGGGTTTAAACTATTCCTGGCTCCACAAAGTCTGCTCTTCACTTTTTCCCTTAGAACTGCTCTATCTCTCAAATTAAACGCCATATTCTCATTCTAAGGCCCCTCACTGGTCCAAATAAGTAATCTTACAAGTTAGCACTAATAAACAATAAGCACTACTTACTCTTATACTCTCCATGATTACCTTGTCCACTATTGGTCCATTTTAATTCAGTTCCCTATATTACTCTAGCATGTCCAAAGGTCAGTCAATGGTTTCCTCTCCAGTCCAGCTGGTGAATCTGGGAATTTTGAGGCAATGTTACAACTGTCTCATGTACACGGACAACCCTCTCCTCCTCCAAACAGGTTCAAATATATGTGAGAGATGCAACCATATAGCCAAACTGGAGGCTGAGCACTCTCATCTCAAAACTGGTGTAACCAGTCAGGAGGAGAAGGTAACCTCACACAAAACACAATTCCAGTATCACATAGTCCCACCACAACAGCGAACCAAACACATAAAAACACAAAAACATACTCAGAGGCTCTAAATAAAAATCTACCTAAGCAACAGAGACCTCTAAAGCAGACATCCAAGCAAATGCTACCCCAAAACAAAACATCATTAAACACATAGCACACAAAGTCAGTGTGCTACAGTCACAGCCCTTAAGGCTGAATAACACACCTGATACTCTTGTAATAGGTGACTCTATTGTCAGACACACTGATGTCCTGCTCACCAGGCTGAATAAAGAGAAGGTCACAGTGAGCTGCCTGTCGGGTGCTAGGATCCGCCACATAATGCAAGCACTCAGGTCACTCCAAAGCAAATACAAATATGACTCAGTCATTGTACATGCTGGCGTGAATGACCTGAGATTCCTCCCGACTACATGAAAAGAGACATAGAGGAGCTCTCTGATCATGTAGCCCAGGCCGGTATGACCTTGACCTTGAGCAGCATCTTACCCTCACCTAGAATGATGCCACAGTATAAAGACAAAATGAACGATTTTAACAGTTGGCTAAAATGTTGGTGTCATTCAAAGGGGATCCAGTGTCTTTCAGCCTGGGATGACATGCTCGACAAGCCACGTTGCTTCGCTAGGGACGGCTTGCACCTGTCACCCCTGGGCTTTCGGATATTGGCAAAGGCTCTTGCCACCCCCATAGTGCCTTTTTTAGGCAAGGCTCAAAAGTCAAACCCACCTCCATAGACAGCACAAGGAACAAGAAACTAAGGGTAATGCTGCTAAATGCCAGAAGTCTTAACCTCAAGATGCACGCACTTAAGCTCTCCTCAGTATGGAGAACATCGATATCTGTGCAGTGACAGAAACCTGGTTCAAGGCTCCAGAGAGCACCCCAGCACTACCAGGTTATACCTCATATCATGCTTTTCGCCCCCAAAACCCGGACAAACCACAAAGGAGGGAGTTTCCATATTTATCAAGGATATCCACACCTCCAGGTTAGTGGCATTGCACGGTATTGGAGACCATCCATGTGCAACTGACAGTGGGCAAGACTGCTTTTCAGTTTATAGCATCCTACAGACCACCCTCTCAAAGTCAGGAATCCCTCGGCTTTCCTGGTGGAAACCAAATTTTTTTAAAAAAAAATCTCTCCCCCCCAACCCAAACCAAAAATTAAAAAAATTTGGAAAAAATTTCCCCCCAAATAAACCCAAAACATAAATTAGTTACTATGGGTGTGAATGTGGGCTGCACAATGTAATGGTTCAGTTGTAAGTTTAAACGTACTCCATGGACTGGGCTAGTACAAGCATTTATTCTTTTACAATTGGTAGTAGGGAATGTCTGCCCAAGAATGTTTGTGAGTCTCCCCATTTGCACATGCACTTTACAAAAGGCTGCAAGCTTTTTTTTTTCTCTTGCAGTCATGGCCATCTTAGCAGCACTTGCGGGCTCAGGGCCACAGCTTCTCTCAAGCATAATAGTGTTTTGGAATCAGGCTCAATATTTGTAGTTTGGTGAATTAGAATATGAATGATTTCTTCTTTGCTGTATTGGTGGACAGTCTTTTGTTTGATCAATTAATATTTATTTTTTACCCCATAACTCTTGATGACAAATTATCTCATACTCACAAACAAGAACAGAACTAAGACACCTCAGTTTTATCATATCTTTTTATATCATAAAAGGTACAGTTATAAAATAAAAAAAAAAATCCCATCTTCAGGACACATTAAGGATAATTATTTAATTAATGCAACTAATGCACTAAAGAAGTAATTACTCTAAAGTATTTAAAAAAAATAATGGAAAACCACAACATCTCCCTCTTATCAAGTAGCAGCAGACTATGGCTAGCTAATGCATGGTTTCTTACTACACGAGTTAGACATGACGCCATTTGCTCAGAGTGACCGATGCCAGTACTTATCTAACAATGTCAAGTCACTGTATTGTGGACATATTCTCATCTTCAAGGAAGGATGATTTTCTGTTGCAGATATCTGTAAATATGCTAGCAGGACAATAGATAAATCTGTGGACTGTCAGTAAACACTGCCAACAGCAACAATCTTTGTCACAGTCTGCCATGTTGCTTAGAGGTAACTTTCTTTTAGGGGTGACTTATAGTGCAGCACCTGTCCAGAGTGACTCCATAACACAAAATAATATGAAACTAATATACATTTAAAAAGGCTGTTGCAAAACAGCATGTTTTAATAACTAAAGAATTTAGCTCTGAAACATCTCTAAAATATTTTTAAAGCATTCCCACCCCTGTGCTACTTATCAGCACCTTGGAGTAAAATAAATTCTTATGGATAACATGCTTGCAGTGTTTTTATTTTCATTACATCTATCACAGCTATTTTGGTCAAACTTTGGATTATCAGTTACAGATATATAATATTTCTGTCTGGTGTCCACCCACAGTACAATTAAAATTTGTATATTTCTGAAAAATGCACCACAAGTTTATAACATATCTGCATTGAGGTGTCATTAAACCAGAATTGTGAAGGTGTAATGTCTCTTAATTGTGATTCTTACTTGGTAACAGTGCTCTTGTGAGACATTATTGCAATGCCATGGCTACCGATTTTTGCCAATGCTTGAATTAATAGGTGTATACACTTGCTTCCAAATTTTATACTTGGTTATCAGATTCATGTTGCAGTCAATCAATGTATATCTGTATATGTGTATATATGTATCCACACACACACACACACACACACACACACACACACACACACACACACACACACACACACACACACACACACACACACACAGGTTCATAGGTTGGTACTAGGCTATCAGCCCTAGGGCCTATACAAGCCTAGCCATAACAATTCCCTGGCTATTTCTTCCCACACTATTTACTTCCCTGGACCCCTGTCTAACAGAGCAACTGACATGATCCCTGGGGTGAATTTCCTTTCTCCCATCCAATCGTCAAGGTTCATTTTGAAGAGGGCCAAAGAGGCGCTCTGCTTGACATGTATGGGCAGTCTATTCCAGAGTCTGGGAAGTCTCTGGGTCAGGAACCTATCCCTCCAGCATGTTTTGTTTATTGTGATGACAAGGTTTAGATCCCTGGAACGTGTGGCTCAGAGGGATTGGGATTTCTTTAAGTGTAGCATGTCCAGCAGCTCTGGGTTTGACATGGCCTTGTATGTTAAGCAGAGATCGTGCCTCTGAGTAGACAATATGTGACAGAGTATAGCTGGAGTTTTTTAAGGCGGTCAGCATAGGGCATCTGCTTTAGGCCTGTGATTCTTTTAGTGAGGTATATATATATATATATATATATATATATATATATATATATATATATATATATATATGGATCTACCTGACTTGGTCGACATTTCATATAGTCGACATTTCATTTGGTCGACAGTTCATTTGATCGACAAGCATTTGCCCCCTTCCCCAATGTTGTGCAACCCTGGAGTTGATATATATAGTTAGGGGTGTGGGCAGCCCCCACGATGGGGTGTGTTGGTCAAGTTCCCCCACTTAAAATGCTTGTCGATCAAATGAACTGTCGACCAAATAAAATGTCGACTATATGAAATGTCGACCAAGTCAGGTAGATCCATATATATATATATATATATATATATATATATATATATATATATATATATATATTTATATGAAACTCTCTCTCTCTCTCTCTCCATATACACACATATATATATATATATATATATATATATATATCTACATATATATATATATATATATATATATATATATATGTATATATATATATATATATATATATATATATATGTATATATATATATATATATATATATATATATATGTAGTGTATTGGTCTACTTCAAATTAATGAAATGCTCGAATTTTCAATGATCGAGGTGATGACACTGAAATTGCAGTTAAATAAAAACCCACCACACTATATTCACCAGGGAAGGGAGGCAGTCAGCCAACATGGATGAAAACCAAACAGAAGCATATCAAACCCACCCAAGTGTGGGGCTTTGCCCCCCCCCACACACCCCAATATGGGGGGCTTCATTCCCCCCACCCAACTAAATATACCAACTCCGAGAATGCACTATAGTAGAGAAAAGGATAAACTCCTGAATGCTGGCTGACTGCCTCCTTTCCCTGGTGAAAATATTGGTGTTGTGGGTTTTTGCTTAACTGCAAGTTCGGTGTTATTGTCTGAATCATTTCAAATTTGGGTAAGTGGCATTTCATTAATTTGAAGTAAATCCATATGCATAAATATTATATATATATATATATATATGTGTGTGTGTGTGTGTGTGTGTGTGTGTGTGTGTGTGTGTGTGTTTTCTGACACTAGAAACATGCCATGACCAAATTTTTTTGTAGTGAGTGTGTTGGGGGCAGGGGGGTTAAATGTGATAGGGTCAAATTTAGCATCAAGCTGAATTTAAATCCCTAAGGACAGAGTGTCAGTCTTTGGCATGTTTTGTACCTCAGTATACCATAATAATTTCCTAGAAGTAAAGAGCTCTGAATGTTGGACCAATTTAAGGACTTAAGGCAAACTTCTTCTCAAGGTAAAAAAAAATAAGGCACATGTCTAGAATATATGCACTTGGAGTTGTCATTACTTTAGAAAAATATAATATTTCATGTAGATATATATACATATATATATATATATATATATATATATATATATATATATATATATATATATATATATCGGCAGCTAAATGAACTTCATTGACACTAGAAACATGCCATGACAAAAACTTTATGTTTTCAGTGGGGTAATGTAATAGTCTCAAATTTATTACATAGCTGCATTTAAGTATCTAAGGAAAGAAAGGCAGTTGCAGGTGCAGTTTGCACCCAAGAATCCTATTATAATCTGTTGCAGCTTTTTTATTTTAATTTCTCAAGTGGAAGCTGATAAGTTTTTGCCATTGAAAGCCTGACATATTGGTTTGTTCTCATTTTCAGTTGGTGGTGGGTATATGACTTCTTCACACGTCTAAAAATATCTGAATTAATATCTAAAAAATATTTGAGTTGAGTTGTCATTACAGCATCGGCTTCAATCCCCTTTCTCCCATTTTGTACATGTAGTCAGGGTGTCACCAAGAGAGACCTTCACCAGGTACATTTCATCACTGCAAACATGTGACCACTAAATCTCCCTGTACTGACTGTATTGACATAGTGGGAATCAACCTCAGCACTGAGATGAATTTACATCTCTAGGGATAAAATGGAAGTTATTTATGCATTCTGCACATGGTATTTGACTATAATTCTGTGAAGGATATACAAAGATCCCAAAGAAGGGGAATGACAGATGGCCATTTACAGTATTCATAGCTACCAATTGTGTGGTTTTACAGAGATGTGACAGCAGCATTACAGCTTACTGCATTAATATCAATGTCCATTATGAGAGATATATTACATCTTTTCTGGGTGGGAAATGCATAACATCTTCAGGATACATCAGACTGCATCTGTTGTTAATCCATATTATATAAGAATTAAAAAAATCATATATATATTTATAGCATTTCTTGTAATCTTTAATTACAAAACTCCTTAATATACAGTCACATACCCTTTTAGTAGTTGTTCCTGACTCCCAGTTAAGCTAAACACACTAGTGTTACGTATAAGTACAAATACACAGCACAAGGTTTCTGAATTGGTTAAACAGCACAATGTAGGCAATAATGATATTATTATTTTGTTCTGTAAGGTACCTGCATATATTCAAAAGAAAACAAACACAGAAAGGCAAGATACCTTTTCTCCAAACAGACATAACTACAACCAGTCTGTGGACTGACTGTTTTTTGTCTGAGTCACTTTTACCTGAGCCCAGCTCACTCTGCTCCCCTACCCTACCCCCATTCTCACCCACTCCTATCTCATTTCCTTTATACCTAACCTAACCACACCCCCTGTACAATTCTCCAATACACATCCCTCCCGCCTCAGCTAATCACACCCCTCTAACTTTAACTCTTATACACAACTCCCTCCCCACTAACCCCACCTAGACTCAACCTCTCATGAAACCATACCACACTCTACTTTCCTATACCTCACTTCCTGATTCTGCACCCACTCTCCAATCAGAACAAAAGGCCAAAACTACTTGCTCTACAACACTCTATTATCTGGCATCTTCCTCCTTGCTTACTATGCTACCATCCCCAATAACTTCAAACTCTCCAAGCACCCATCCCCAGCATTCACATACACCTCACCACACCTCCCTTGCAAACCTTATCATTATATCATCACCAGGACTTACCCTAGATTTAATACTAATGTCCTCCCTTCAAGACATATACAACACACCAACACTCAGTTGTCCTTCTACAGGTATAACCAACTTACAAGCAAACTGAAGCACCTAATTTTGCACTCTCTAAAAAAGATAAAACTCCAAATGCAAACAGTAAAAGGAGTGCCAAACCACAGACGGAGCCAAAAGAACAGCAGGCAACAAAGTGCGATAAAACACATAGTTTATTTCATCCAGTCAGATATCCATTCCAATCCTGGGCTCATCTGTACCTCCCATGTATCCGATCCATTACTCCCAAACTGCTGTTCCTACACATCCACCCATAATCTGACAAACACCACTATCTATAAATCTTTACCTATTACCAGTAACTGACTTTCTCATTACATGCTTTAATCTCAGAAGCCTTGCAAACAAATTACCCGAATTCCATGCCACCCTTGCCTCCTACTCCCCAGACACTGCAGTCATAACTGAAACCTGGTTAAAGCCCCACATCAAAGACTCTGAAATGACTTCAAATGGTTACAATATTATAAGACAGGACAGGATAAACAAACATGGTGGGGGTGTAGAAATTATGTTTAAAGAATCACTTAATCTAGAAAAACTAAACTGTTCCCCACCAGACATCTCTCATACTGAACTCCTTATCACTCACCTCCAAATCAATCCTCACAAATCCATTAACATTATAGCGATCTACCTACCACCAGGCAGCAACTTGCACAACATAGAATCCCTCCTATCCTGGTAATCTTTTTCTCTATCCCAAGAAACCATCATTCTAGGTGATTTCAACCTAGACTGGTTCTCCTGTTCCTCCGACTCCCCTACCTCATTTATAAACGTATGCAACTTCACCCAAATTATTAACTACCCCACCCACATTGACAAGCACTCCAATAAAAAATAACTTCTATACTGGATTTTAACCAACAAACCAAACAACAGGTACCAGGCAAGCTGTCTACCAGTCATGCTAAGTGACCATGCCCCTACATTTCTAGTTAGGAAGAAAACACATATCCAAACCAGCATCTTGTACAAATACACCCATAGCAAAAGATATTTCTCCTCTGACACCTTCAATTTACTACTACAAAACTGCAATTGGTCCCCATTAAAAAACCTGCAACTAGACCTAGCTGTAGAATACTTCAATAACAAATTCCTTGAAATATTAAATAATCTTGCTCCCCTCAGAAAAATTTGCCAAAAAAACAAACAGCTACCATGGCTTTCTAAAGAAACAAAACAACTAATGAAACAAAGAGATAAGGTCTGGTCACTATATCATATGACCAAAAACAACAACTATCTCACCCTTTACAAACAACTTAGAAATCATGTTAAGAAAAACATAATCAAGGATAAAAGAACCTATTTCCTCACCTGCCAACAAAAATACCAGCACAATCCACATAAATTCTAGCAGAATATCAACCACCTCCTTAACTCCAGTAAAACCCCTCTCCCTGCCCCCCTCACTACTAACTCCTCTGTGCCCTTAGCCTCACAATTCAGTTCTCACTTCATCAACTCTATCAATTCTCTCCTAGACAACAAAACAATCCCACCACTTACTGTCCCCTCCCCTACCTCTAATGACGCAACCTCCTTCTTTATTCCCATTCTAACTTTCTACATAAAAAAACTCCTATGGAAATTAAAACCCTGCTGCTTAGCTGCTGACCACCTTCCAAATGAATACCTAAAGCTAGCTGCCCCATCCATCGCCTACCCCATATCATTACTAATAAACCACTCTATCTCCAAACAATACATTCCCAAATTATGGACAATTTCTCATATCATACCACTTCATAAGGGCGGCCCATAAAGAGAACTACCATCCCATCGCCATTCTATCCCCCCTTGCTAAAATTCTAGAGAAATGTATCCACCAGCAACTCATGAATCACATCACTTACTACCAACAACCTACTCTCCAACACCCAGCATGGTTTCAGGCCTAAACACAGTACTAACTCAGCCCTTATATCCTTTACAGAGACAATTTGCCACCTCAAAAATGAAGGACAACTAGTCTCAGCCATTTTCTTAGATATGTCAAAAGCTTTTGACACAGTGTCCCATCAGCTTCTCCTCAACAAACTTGCCACTTACAATCTCAATACTACACCCCTAACATGATTTTACAGTTATCTATCTGACTGACAGCAGGCCACTGAATGGGCAGACAGCCTCTCTCCACTATTACCAGTCACCACAGAGGTACCACAGGGCTCCATACTTGGGCTCATCCTCTTCATAATATTTACCAGCAACCTATATACTGCCACCAAACATGCCACTGTCATCCAGTATGCAGATAACTCCTCCCTTATCTGCTCAACCCACTCTCCACAAGAACTCCAACACAAAATGCAATCATCATTTCAAGACATTGAAAAGTGCCTCACCAGCCACCAACTCATCCTAAATCCCAATAAGACCAAGCTCGTAATTTTCTCTAATAAATCTTCCAAACCCAGTACCCAATCCCTCTCCATACTATCTAACAACAGTACAAAAACTGAACCCAGCAATCAGACCAAGCTACTAGGGGTAACCATAGATGACTCACTAAAATTTAATAAACATCTATCTGACCATCAAAAAATATATACTCTAAACTAGGTGCTCTATACAGGTTTAAACCTTACCTTACACAACAAGCTAGACTGCCCACTGCAGGATCCCACTTGCTGTCCGCCCTCCTATACTGGTCTGAGGTCTTTACTAACCTATCAAAAACTGACCTAAATAAACTAGACTCCTGCTATAACAGAATAGCTAAGTTTGTCACTAACCAACACCACAGAACACACCACTGCACTGCTTTCCCACAGCTTAACTGGCTAGAAACTCCCAACATATTATTACTAAAACAACTTTCTCTTGTCCATAAAATCATATTCAACGCTACTGACTGCCCAGCTCTGCCAAATCTAGTCCAGCCAAACACAAACTGTAGACTCCTCAGGTCATCCAACAAACTAATGCTAAAAGTAACCCGGTCTCACAACTATCATGAAGACTCCCTCTACTCCCATAAAATAGCCAAAGATTGGAACACCCTTCCTCAACAGATAACTAAAAACCCCAACCTGCCCACATTTAAAACTACCCTGAAAGACTATTTAAATGATAATTGGCTATGCCCCTGTATTGCCCCCAACTAATATTCTTCCTATTTTTTCCCACTCATCTCACACATGATAGCCCAAATAGTGCTCATCCCACACAGAGCTATCCCACTATCTGTCTTTTCTTTATTAATCTTTGTTCCTTCATATGACTTAACTTGTAAAACTACATGACCAATTTGGCTTTTCAGAAGTGACTCACCTTGTAAAGATACATGACTTGTGTACCTTATATATATATATATATATATATATATATATATATATATATATATATATTTATTTGCATTTGTTGACCAGGAGAGTCCACTGGGTCATGGCAACCCATTTTCAGTGCAGGCCCGGGGAGAAAAGCTCTACAAAAATTTACATTAATGATAATAGTAGTAAATAAGAGATGTTACATAATAGAGAAACATTAAGAATGTAACAGAAATAGAAAAAAACATAGTGCGCCACAGGATTTCATGTGTAACATTCCTTGCAAAGGAAAAATGAAGAATGATAAGAAAGGTTACTTTTCTGAGAGAATAGTATACTGGAGAGTTTCACTATTTTCAGTAAGATATAGAGATATACATTTATCTTTGACAGACGGTAGAGGATCTATGAGCTGGGGGGGGTTAGGTAGGAGCATGACAGGGGCACTCCCATTTGGAGGACAGGTGTGAGACCAGGTGGGTCTTGAAGTTGTTGTGGTTAGACATGTTGTTTAGTGCAGTGGGGAGAGAGTTCCATAGTTTAGCTATGGTGCAGGCTAGCAGTAGTTGGCCAGGGGGATGAGAGGGTTTGTATACTTGTAGGAGATTTTGGTTCTCGGATTTTAGGGAGTGGCAGGGTGTGTATGGTATTAGGGATGTGGATAGCAAAGAGCAGTCAGCTGGTATATGAGTTTCTAATGGGACAAGTTTAGTACATGTTCACAACATATGTGGTGAGTTGTCATTGCATCAGCAATAAAACATATATTTCTCCAGAAAATGACATTTTTTTGTCACTGGAAATATGTTATCATCAAAACTCCATGTACTAAAATGGCAATATGTTGCAGCCAGTTTCAGCGCTGAACTACATTCAAATACTAAAAGAAAGAATAACAGTCATGTGCATTTTTTACACTGTGAGTGTAGTGTACTTTTCTGAAAGCTTTAATAAGAACTATCTGAGGGAGGTTGATGAGTATGCGATTATAAATAGGTTGTAAATTACTGAATTCAGGGTTTACAGAGGATGAAGAGTATGCTGTTATGCACAGGTAGTAAATGACTGAATGCAGGGTTTAGGGAGGATGAAGTGTATGCTATTATACACAGGTAGTATGTTACTGAATGCATGGTTTATACACATTTGACAAAGACAGTCTGGTTATGTTGCATTCACATTTTTCCACTGGGGTAGTTATATGACATTTCTTCATTGTAGGGAGGGCAATCTATATCCAGATAGACAAGATGCTATAGCTATTGGTATTGATATAGATATAGAAATAAATATATTTCTCTGAAAACAGGAGTTTTTAGTCATCATTCCAGAAGAAGGCTTACAAGCTACCCTGTCCTGTAAATAATAATGTGGAAGTTACAAAGCTTTACTGACAGTCCTTTTCACAATTCCTGATTCTGACAGGATGAACAGATGCTTTGCACCAGCCTGCAGTCAGGAGTGCCATGAAGCAAACCTCATTTGATGTCATGCTGGCGGCTGCAGCAATGATAATGCCTGCTCCCATCTATGGAAAACTGCAGCCTAAGCCAGTCAGTTATAAGCTGCACAGTAACGTATGGAAGTCTGGAGTTATCTCTTTGCATATTAGATTCTCTTGCATGTTGTAGTGGACACAACAACAGTTTTAGTGTTTAAATGATAAAATGATGAGTTGGGTCATAGTAACAATTTGAAGGAATGTGCCTGTCCATTGCATTAAGTCTGAGATTGTAAATGTAATATCTGGTTGTACACAGATGATATAGAGAGAAGATGCACTGCTTGATCTAGTGGACCTTGAAATATCCGTCCCTAATTATGGGAAATCCTAGAATAATATGGCTCCATGAAAAGTATGTTTTGAAATGGGATACATCCTAATTTTTGTTAATAGTAGTTGATCCCCAGTAGATACTGACAAGGATGGAAGCAGCTGTCATAGCTACTGCAGTAAAGGACCAGGTGTGGAAAAACTATGGTCAAGCTATTGTAAGCAAATTTTATAGAGCCACAAATAGGTTCTAGAAAATTATCCAGTGCATTCAGAGGGTTGTAAAGGACCTTGCCCAGGCTATTCTCAGCTAGGTAAAGAAATACTAACTGAGGATTTTATTCAGAGGTGAAAGGAGCACTTTATTTATTTATTTATTTTGCATTTGTTTAATGGACAGCTCTGACTGGACAGAGCTGTCCATTTTCAGGGGAGGCCTGGAAAGAAAAGCTCTAGAACAATTGCTAACATACTATACATAAGACATTTACATGAGCATTGTGGTTTACACATTCCCTTATAAAAATATAGCAGATAATAACATATGATCGCATAAGATATTTATGTAAGCACAGAGTTTAGACATAGAATTAAAAGTATAGCAGATAGTAACATGTGATTGTTGTTCATACAGTATGTTTAGTAGAGATAATCTTGAAGATGTACTGAAGATAAGACAAGAAAGGAAAACTAAAAAGGGAGGAAAATATAGACAAGTTCATATTAGGTGCATTGACATTTTAAGGGAAAGCTTTTCAACTTAGTCTATGAGAGAGTTAGTGGGTATAGATGGGACAGTGGGGAGTAGGCAGAAGTGAGTTGGTAAGTAATGTGTGATAATATATAGTGCATCTGAGTTTTAAAGAGGCGGCTGGATAGTGGATAGGGGAAAGGAGTTAGAATATGTCAGCCAGGTGCTAGAGGATCTCATGAATCCAGTGGGCATGTGCTCTTCTGAAGGGTCTGTTGCAGACGCAAGTAATGAGACTGAATCTGTTTCTGTCGATGAGGTCAGTTCAATGAATCAATAGCTCTGTAGTGGTAATGCTACAGGAGTGAATGAGATGTAGCAGCCAGTGCTGAGGGTGCTGCATTTTGTCAGGGTGTCATGGGTAACACATCTTTTCAGTGCTGCATGGAAGATGGGGAACATATCTCTGGATTGGCATACTAGGATGACAGAACTCATTTTCATCAGGGGAGAGGTGTGCTATATTTATTGAAGGACCATATGTCTCAGCCTCCCATGAAAAGTATACACTAGGGTGCCACAAAGTGACTCCACCCAGTAGTCAAGTTTCTGATTCAGTAGGAGGAATGTGGATTATTTCCTGGCCAAACTACAGTTGAATAGTTCTTTACTTTGCACATATATTGGGAGAAAATTGGAGATTTTTCATTCCTGTATGGAGATGCTTTATGGACCTGAAGAAGACTCAACACTGAGTACTCTCTAAAGTCTTGTGACATATGTAAAAACAATTCTGGCTTCTAGACTTCTGTTAAATACCATTAATTTTCCTGTATTTGAAGAGTGAGAATTATGCCTGCATTCTCTGGGCATTCCCTGTGTTACGGTGTTCCTTGTAGAAAACTACAGCTTTCAAGATTGTTTTATAACTCTGCCAAAGGTGTGCCTTCACTGTTTCTTGTTCATGATTTTTATGAACAGGATGTCAAGGCCCAGGCAAGGCTTGACAGGTATCAATTCTGTGTTTATAAGGATTGCATCTATGTTCTTTCATGTTTTGTTGTCCTCTTAGCCAAAAGTGATTGTGTTTTCCAGCATGCACTGAACTAGATTGCTGCTGAGTATAAAGTGGATGGGATGAAAATATGAAATTCTAAATCTGAAATTAGACATCCTTCCTAGAAAAGAATACATTTCTGTCTGCAAACATAGTGAAATGGCTAACTCATGTGGAGGAGTTTGAATATCTTGGGGTCTTGTTTATCACTGATGGTGAGAGGATCACAAATTGACCAGTGGATGGAAACAGAAGCAGAATTACTGCAGACATCATACTGGACTATGGTGATGAAACAATAAAAATCCTTGTGAGAGGCTTTTAATTTTCAAGACAGTCTATAGCCCATCCTCAGTTATAGTCACAAAATTTGAGTGGTAAAAGAACGAGATCACAGAAAGCCAGCTTTAGCAACTGCAGGAACCAATTTGGGATCTATTTGAGGGACCCCAAGCCACAACCCTCTAATCACCTAGCCCCAACCCCTCCATTCCCAATGATTTGCCAGACAGCCACAAATTCTATTAGGAACAGACCAATAATATGAAGCAAAAACTGCAGATTTTGAGACATTCTGGACAGTCGAGAGGTAGAGTACTTGCACTGGTGGCAAGTCTTTCAACGTTGTTATTAAAGATTTTTAGGCAAGGGCAAAAATAATGGAGAAACAGATTTCCCAAACCAGGGGCCATTTTAAATATAACTGTAATTCAGTTATAAAAGGTTTTGTATCAACATGCATTTTCTGAACAATATGAAGTAGGAAACTATAAAGTAAGGAGTTACTGACTGGCTGTAGTCCAGTATAATCAACCAGAACATCAAAAATTCCATAAGGGAAAAGTAAAAATGTGAGACAAAATCAACTGAGGTTGAGGTTGTTCTGCAAAAAAAAAAAAAAAGCACAATTTTTTTTCAGTGGCAAGTTGCTTGATGCATTTCTATTAAGCAACTTGCTATGATATCAGAGTAGAAGAGCTGTTTTCCCCTTGCTGCTGAAGTTGTCAGATGTCATCAGGTGCTAATGATACCAGTGAGCAAATCAAATGCCGATATTGCATTTGCAGTCATGGCTGAAGCCCTGAAGCACTCCATTTATGGTAGTTTGACTGTAGCAAGGTACGTGTTACATTTGTAGCAAGCAACGTGCTACAATTTCAGGTAGAAGAGATATTTTTGTCTTCAAAGTGAAGATTTTTTTTTCTTTTAGATACAGTTTTGGACTGCATATTGCAGTGAAAAGGGGTGACTATTGCACCCAGTTGGCTCAAAGCCTGAATCCAGCCAATTCAACCAGGAGATCACAGATATAAGTAAAGAAATGAGGTTCCATAGAGCATGTGACAAAGTGAAGAATTCAGCAATCTGCGGGGATCTTGAGACAGGGTCACTACTCCTCAGGAATAATTAGAAAGAAATGATCTGGCTAAGATACCTAGTGAGCATGCCCTCTGTGAATATAATAGTTTAATCTCTTTGTGCTGCATCAGCAGCTTTAGGAGTGCACTTTGTTATATTCAAGATGTCACTAATGACCTATTTCTTCCACCTGAATAACTTTACTTTCAAAAAGATTTTGAGTTAGAATTTTAAGATTTTTGATACCCATATTTAATACTACCTTATTCAATCTGGTATTTTTTTATTTATTCTTAACTGTATTCTGCACTGCTGATCCTAGTGTTGCCCATTAGAAAATAGGTGCCCTCTACAGACTAAAGCCTTTCTTAGTGCCTACCCCCCGAGTGTCTCTGCCCAACAAACTCACCTCTCATCTCCACATTATTGCTTACCTCCCATATCAACATTTCTAAAGCCAACCACCATAGTATTGCCAGGTTTGCCACAGGATCCCCTTCCGCACTATCATTGTCTCAATCTAAAAAAAAACTTCACACTAGAACTTCAGAACCTAATACTCCCAAGGGCCAATTAGTCACTTAACATTACCCCTCTAATACACCCTTCATACTTAAACATCCCCCCATATAATATAAAAACCTCTCACTCAACAAGCCAACAAGCAAGCTTCTAGTATCTACTCTTAAATCCTACACTCCTTATTTGCAACATTTATTTGCAAATATGATCATATTGGAATAAACTTCCCATTGAACTGACTCACCTAAGTTCTTCTAAAAAACACCAAAAAAAAACTCACTGGCTATGCCCATGCTCTAATCCTGACTGAGCTCCAACATACTATATGCCTCTCCAGTCAGTCCCCTTCCTCTCAATTATTATCCTTTATCCTTTATCCCTGATTTATCCCTTCTGACCCACCTGCATGACTCTTTTCTTTCTCTTTTTCCCTTCCTACTTCTTCTTTCATTTGTAACATTCACATCTCTATTACTGGCTTTTTCCAAACTCACTTACTCACTTTTGCTTGCTATTGCTTCTAGCTCTTCCTAATACTAGTAAATTTTCCTAATACTAGTACCCTGGATTAACCCCTGGATAATGCTAGTACCCTGGATTAACTTGTGGATTTCTAACTTGTAATTAGTGAATTTGTTACTGACTCTTGATATGTTACAATTATTTTCAATTATTTTCTCAGTCCCTTCATCTCTTTCAATTCAATCTCTCCCTATGCCTCTCCTTCAATGTAATACTGCTTCCACTGCTATCTCTTTTCTTACCACTTACGAATTAATTCCTCCCTAATAATAAATATTTTGTTTTTGGCTGCTTACTTGTTGCTACTGTTGGTTATTTTAAGGTTTTTTGTTGTAATTTTTGTCTTTGATTTTGATTTTCTTAAAAATAAATAAAAAAAAAATATATATATATATATATATATATATATATATATATATATATATATATATATAATTTCAACTTAAGCACTCAAGCCATTCATTTCTCATCCCAGCACTTGCTCAAAACTCATAGCAAGCACCTATAAACCCTAGCACTACAGAAGGACAAGGCTCTCTATTTGACCTTACCAACCATTCAGTAAAACAGTTTACTGTACCTATCCATGCATGTCCAAAGGGCAGTTTCAGGTGTACTCTCCAGTCCAACTGGTGAATCTGGGCATTTTGAGGCAATGTTACAACTGCCTCATGTACACAGACAACCCTCTCCTGCTACCACCAAACACTAATACATGCGAGAGATGCAATTATACAGCCAAACTGGAGGCTAAGCTCTCTCAACCCAAGACTGGATCAGACAGTCAAGAGGAGAAGGGAAATACTGGCATCATACCACCAGTCACACATAGACCCATTAAACCAGCACCGGTAAAAAACACACATAAATACACAAAAACATACTCGTAGGCACTAAATAAAAATCTGCAAAAGCAACAGAGTCCTCCAAAGCAGACATACAAGCAACCTCCACCCCCCCAACACAAACCATGAAACACATACTTCACAAAACCAGTGTGCCACGCAATCACAGCCCTCAGGCAAAATAACATATCCAACATACTAGTAATAGGTGACTCTATAGTCAGGCACACTGACGTCCCGCTCACTAGGCTGAATAAGGAGAAGGTTACTGTTAGCTGCCTGTTGGGTGCCAGGATCCACCACATAACACAAGCACTCAGGTCACTCTGGAACAAGTACAAATACCACTCTGTCATTGTCCATGTTGGTGTGAATGACTTGAGCCATACCTCTCTGGACTACATGAAAAGAGACATGGAAGAGGTCTCTGATCACATAGCCCAGGCCAGTATGACCCTGACCCTGAGTAGCATCCTGCCCTCACCAAGAATGATATTATGGTATTAAGAAAAAAAATATCAATTTCAACAATTGGTTAAGTTTCTTGTGTCATTCAAAGGGGATCCAGTATCTGTCTGCCTGGGATGACATGCTCGACAAGCCACTCTGCTTTGCTAGAGACGGCTTGCACCTGTCACCCTTAGGCTTTTGAATACTGGCCAAGGCTCTTGCCACCCCCATAGTGCCTTTTTTAGGCAAGGCTCAAAAGACAAACCCACCGCCATAAATAGCACAAGTAACAAAAATCTGAGGGTAATACTACTCAATGCCAGAAGTCTAAACCTCAAAATGCATGCATTTGAGGCACTCCTCAGTATGGAAAAAATCGATATATGTGCATAGGTTCACAGGTAGGTACTGGGCTATCTGCCCGAAGGCATATATTAGCACAGCCACATTGTGCGGTATTCACCGCCCATTTGGTTAGTTCCCTAGGCCCTTGATCTAGCAGTTAGTACCCTTGGCCCCTATCTAGTAGAGCTGTTGGTATGATCCCTGGTGTGAACTTTCTGTTATCCATCCACTCATCAAGGTTCCTCTTGAAGAGTGATAGTGAGGGGCTCTGTCTTATGTAGATCGGGACCTTGTTCCATAGCAAAGGAAGTCTTTGCAAAGGGAATCTATCCCTCCAGCATGTTCTATTCATTGTTGTGCTGAGGTTTATATCCCTAGAGCGTGTAGCTCGAATAGATTTGGTTTAGCTAAGATGGAGCATGTTCAGTAGTTCTGGGTTGGACATGGCTCTGTATGTTAGACAGAGATTGCCTCTGAAAAGGTGATATGCAACAGAGAAAAGCCTTAGTTTTTTCAATCGTGCTGCATAGTTCAACTGTTTGAGGCCAGAAATCCTCTTAGTGAGGTACCTCTGTGTTCTCTCCAGCTGCTGGAGATGCCTAGCCAGGTACATTCCAATTGGTGCATTGTACTCAATAATGGTTCTGATGAGGGAAGAGTAGAGGGGCACCACTACATCCTTAGATCTTGATGCAAACTCTCTTGTGATCAGATGGGTCATATAGAAGGATTTTCTAACCACAGAAACCTGCTTTAAGGCTCCAGAGAGCACCCCAGCACTACCAGGCTACAACTCATACCATACATTTTGGCCATAGAATCCGGACTGAAATACAAAAGGCAGGGGAGTATCCATATTCATCAAGGATACCCACACCTCCAGGTTAGTGGCACAGCATGATGCTTCAGAGATTATCCACTTGCAACTAACAATGGGCAAAACTACAATTCAAATTGTAGCTTGCTACAGATCACCCACCATGTCCCAGGACCCCGATTCCGCATTTCTGGAAACACTGGGTAACATAAAGGCCCTACCAAACACCCTAATATTGGGTGATTTCAACTACCCAAACATTAACTGAGAGAACTACTCAAGTACTAACTCCCTTGCCCAACATTTCCTAGAATTTATAAACTCAAGCACCCTGGAACAACTGGTCAAAACTCCCATCAGAGGTGACAACATATTGGACCTGGTTATCACCAACATGGATGACCGGTGTTCCACACCGGAGGTCAACTCCTTGCTGGTTAGCTCTGACAATAAACAAATCACTTTGGATATCCACATTCTGCCCCCACCCCTGGACAAGGAGACCACCATGAAAAACTTTTCAAAAGCAAACTTCACATTACTTAAGACGGAGGTGGAAAGTTTCAAAGCCCCCATGCTAAAGGATAACCCTGTCCAAGCTGCAAAATCCTTTACTAATGCATTCTACGGTCACCTACAAGAATGCATGGATCATGCTATCCCAAGCAAAACCAAGACTCACTCCTCCAAGAAAAGGAAACCAGTCTGGTGGACCCCTGCCATAAACAAGCTATACAATAGAAGGAGGAAACTAGTACAGAAAAGAGTAAAATCCAAGAAGGGAAGACATCCCTGATCGGTATCAGCAAGAAACTACAATCCATCATAAAATCGTCCAAGGTGAGCTTTGAAAGAAAACTTGTCAAGGACTCAAAAGATAACCACAAGGCATTCTTTAGCTATGTCAAGAATCTAAGTGGCAATGCTCAGATCTGCTCAGAGTTAGTGCAGAATGGCACAAAATACACTGAACCAACCAATATTGCCAACATCCTGGCAGACAGGTTCAGTGCAAACATCACCCCCCTCTCACCCCCAAAAGGGCCCATAACCATACCAGAAGAATGTAGAACCCCTGAAATCACAGACACTCAGGTTAAAATAGCCCTCTTCAAAGCCAAAAACACAGCATCAATGGGACCAGACGGTGTCCCAGACTGCATCCTACACGAGCTCAAAGACGAACTAACCCCTCACCTAAGCACACTGTTCAAACTCAGCCTCTCCCCAGGCTACGTACCCATAGAATGGTGCACAGCAACGGTTATTCCACTCCACAAAGGTGGAGCCACAACAGACCCCAGGAACTTTCACCCTATAAGCCTGACTAGCTTGGTCTGCAAGGCTATGGAGCACATCATCATGGAACTCATTAACAGAGATATTGGGAACATCCAAACACTGGACCCTACCCAGTTCAGCTTTGTTAAGGGCAGATAATGCCTCCTAAACCTGGTGGACTTCTTTGAGACAGTTACCAAGGCTATAGACGAGGGAAAGGTAGTACACACAGCCTACCTAGACCTCGCAAAGGCCTTTGACACCATTCCCCATTCTAGTATTATAGACAAGCTCACCAGCCTGAACATAAACCCCTATGTCACAAGATGGGTTCCCAGTTGGCTCACAGACAGAACCCACATGGTGAGAGTTGCAGTAGCTAGGTCTGACTCTAAACAGGTTACAAGTGGCATTCCCCAGGGCTCAGTCCTAGGACCCCTCCTGTTCGGCATATACTTCTCAGAGGTACAGACAAGCACAGGAGGACTATGGCTGACCAAGTTCACAGACGACTGCAAACTAGGGGCTATAATTGACTCACTGGCTGACACAGACATCCTCCAAAAGGGTCTCACTGAGACGGATACCTGGTGTCAAAATCATGGCCTCAAGCTAAATGCCAAAAAGTGCATAGTTATTCCCTTTGGAAATAACAAAGTACCTACAAACTACCACATAGGTGGTAGTCCCCTAAATATGGAAAACGTAATAAGGGATCTGGGAACCCAAGTAGATAGTAATCATTCCTTTTATAATCACATTGCCAAAGTGGTTAGAAAATCCTTCTATGTGGCCCACCTAATCACAAAACAGTTTGCATCCAGATCAAAAGAGGTCATTGTGCCCTCTACTCATCACTTATCAGACCCATCATAGAGTACAACGGCCCATTTGGGATGTACCTTACAAGACACCTGCAACAGCTGGAAAGACCACAGAAATACCTCACCAAGAGGATCACTGGCCTCAAACAGATGCCCTATGCAGCTCGACTGACGAAACTCCAGCTGTACTCGGTTGCATACCGCCTGCTCTGAAGTGATCTCTGTCTGACATTCAAGGCCATGTCCAACCCAGAATTGATAGACATGCTCCACCTAAAGAAAGCCTTATCCCCTTGAGCCACACGCTCTAGGGATCTAAACCTCACCTCAGCAATAAATAGGACATGCTGGAGGGATAGTTTCCTATCCCAGAGACTTCCCATGCTTTGGAACAAGATTCCAATCTGCATTAAGCAGAACTCCTCGCTAGCACTCTTCAAGAGAAACCTTGACGAGTGGATGAGAAACAGAAAGTTTACCCCGGGGATCACTTCAGTGGTTCTGCTGGACAGAGGCACAGGGAACTAATCTAAGGAGGCGGCAAAAGCCAACACATTCTGGCTAAGCTTATAAATGCCTTCGGGCAGATAGCCTACTACCTACCTATAAATCTATGAATGTATTTATATATATATATATATATATATATATATGTATATATATATATATATATATATATATATATAAATATATATATATATATATATATATACATACATATATATATATATATTATTTTTTTTAATTGTACAGTACCTGATTTAATTTGGTATTCTCTGAAGAATACAGTTTCTGAACACTGTCAAAACCAGAACTGCCTGCAATTCTATCAACCTAATATACGTCTTCATTTGCAACAAAAACTAACTTCTCTGCACTGATAAGATGCACCATCTCAAGCTTGAAGTGTTGACAATACCCTGTTGGATTAAAAGGCAGAAAGACTTTGTGAGGTTGCTAGCACCATTTTCATCTACAGTTCTGTTCTTTTTTTATTGACGGCCTCAGAACAATCTCTCAGTCCAAAGGATCCATTTCTGGTCAATAGATTACAAAGGTAATATTATAACATACGTTATATAATATTGTAACTTCCTTATGTGAAGTGTAAAGCATGGAACCATAATGGTGTTGGGTGGACAGCTACTGGTCTGATCAGCTGAATTTGTGCCCTGATTGTGTTAAATCTACACAGTTCTACTACCTAGTGTGAGCTGGGTTGAAATAGGGTACAAATAAGGGAATCTGAGAT
This sequence comes from Protopterus annectens, assembly GCF_019279795.1. NCBI lineage: Eukaryota > Metazoa > Chordata > Ceratodontiformes > Protopteridae > Protopterus > Protopterus annectens. The sequence goes on along the minus strand of NC_056741.1, from coordinate 342,713,969 downwards.
GAAGTACAGGCATGTCCCTGACTTGAAGTTGCAGAGATACCAAATAGTTCATTTACAGGAACTATCTTTGTCCAAAGTTGAGAAAACAAATACATCTAGTCTGCACACCCCTTTTTATCATAGTACCCCAAATGTAGGAGTGTCTCCCTGAAGTTTTCATGTATAGGTAGAGAATTGCTTTGTACTCCTTTTCCAGTAGAATGGAATGTTTCCGTTCTTCCATGAAAAAATTTAATGAGAATGAAGAATTCAAAGAAGTCTGCTAATAACTCTACTAATTCCTCTTGACCTTTCCTCACCCTTCTAGCACAGTGCTGGCATCTATAAAGTCAAACCCCACTAGAGGTACAGAAAGTTTTAATTTTTATCAAAATCATCATCATCTTTTGGCTTTTCCCGTTAGGGGTCGCCACAGCGGATCATCTCTTTCCATTTCTTCCTATCCTCTGCATCTTGCTCTGTCACACCAGCCACCTGCATGTTCTCTCTCACCATGTCCATAAACCTTATCTTAGGCCTTCCTCTTTTCCTCTTACCTGGCAGCTCCATCCTTAGCATCTTTTTCCCAATATACCTATCATCCCTCCTCAGCACATGTCCAAACCAACGCAATCTAGTCTCTCTTGTTTTGTCTCCAAACTGTCCAACATGAGCTGACCCTCTAATATACTGATTCCTAAATATTCTGCATATAAAGTTGCCCTTTGAACCAAACCTTTCATTTCTCCATCACAGAAGCCATGTTAGATTTCATGGCATAGGAAGCAGTTGTGCACATGTGCTGGTTTGCTTGGTAGCAATGTTTAAAATGTTCATTATTTTACACCCAGCATCATCTGTATTAAACCATGAAAATTATGCATTTCAGTGATATCTGTGTCATAACTGACCACAAACATAAAGAAATGTAACTGCTCATATCACCAAATTGACATATTTTTTTCTGCAAAGGCATCATAAAATTTACAATCTTTATCAGTGGAATACAAACCCTTCTTACTAGCCTTTGCTGGACCTGTATCAGTCTTGTCTACATCAACAGACTAAGGATCCAAATCATTGTTCATAGTCTGTTGAAGCAGTTTAACTTAATTTCATCACATCTTATCCTTATCCCTTTAGGAATAACACCCAGTTTTGTGGTTTTGTAAGCATAATGGCAGTGTGTGTGTGTGTGTGTGTGTGTGTGTGTGTGTGTGTGTGTGTGTGTGTGTGTGTGTGTGTGTGTGTGTGTGTGTGTGTGAGAGTGTTTGGGAGTAAGTTTTACCAGTGATATGGCAGATTTATCCAGCATAGGCCCTGCGAACATATAAAAAGAATTTTCCCTTAGACATTTCAAGCTGACTCATTGAAGTCTTTGAATATCATTTTAACAGTGGAGTCAAACTGACATTTCCAAATAGAATTAAACAAAATAACTAAAGAAATCAGATTAATTCAAATAATTATCATAAAATTGAAGTTCAGGTACAGAATCACTGATTTTTTTTATAATAGTTGAGCAATGGTAGGATTGAGACATGGACATTTTCTTAGAATAATAAAGTTTCTGAAATTCTAACCAATGGAATTGAACCCCAGTTTGAATTTTTTTTCTCAACCCTTCCTTCCTTTTCTTGTAGTTTTAAAAAGCTATGTCTCTGGCTTCTGCCCCTTATGGTAATGGGATTTCCAAAGTCCCCCCCTCTTTCATTGCTATTGTCTGTAGTATAACCTATCTAAGTACTTTCCAACCCATTGTTTTCCATATATCTGTGTGCCCACCAAGCAAACCAGTATTGCATTTGAGTAAACCTCCCTTACTGCAAATGGTCTCCTGCTCGTTTTCTCAGAGTTCTCATCTGCTTGATAACCTACTCACATTCTGATGAGGTCCTGAGTTAATCCTGCTCCTTCCCTGGCAATAAGAGATTTATTTTTTGTTTTGCACTTCAGTTAACTGTTTAGAGTGGTATTGCATTATTTTTGCTTTATTTATTGACTTTGTCTTTAAATCATTCTAAGTGTCCCTAATATATGAAAATGCCTGCTTAAGGTAGTTTAAGTTTTGTTGTAGCATTACACTCTCCAGCAGTCGTCCTTATTGTTATTACATCAAGGCAAACACTCAGAAAGTAAATTTTATATATAAAATTTCTCTTTGAACTAAAACCTGTAACTTAATGTGTCTAAAACAAAGACACTGAGTGGAGACAAACTTAGAGCAGCTAGTTTGCACATGAAAAAGCACTACTATCCAATCTTAGCATAATCTAACCTGGTATAGGGCCAAATCCCAGAGACCACGCAAGGAGACCTCTGTATAACCCATTCCATGACCTACAATAGCCCACCCAAATACTGGTCCTGACAACATGGATATGCGATTTCCAAATGTCTCCATAGCTAGCTTGATAGATATGGGCACCATGAGACAATGTAGCAATTGTTTCATGTTCACAGACGACCATTTAATCTTTAAAAAAAAACAACAGCATGCCAGAGATGCACATACACAATTTCACTGGAGGGAAAAATCTTGCATCAAATAAGAATGTCAGACCTTTGGAATTCTCTTCCCCTAAATATAAAAACTATTTCCAGCACTACAAAATTTAAAGAAACCCTTAAAACACACCTAACCAAAACTTGGATATGCTCTTGTACTTACCCTGGCAAAGACAAACATCTTTAATTCTGGAAATATAGATCTGATAAGTATATTTTTTGGCACTTTTTAACTGTTCAGAATTCTATACTGTCTTAATTTTTGCTTGACTGAATTATTTATGTATTTCCTGACATTGTTTTTTAATACTCTAAGTGCCTCCATCTTGATTTTTTCCTAATGTACTGCTCTCTGCACTTGGTTTTAGTGATTTTTCAATTAAATTGCATTTATTTAAACTGCATTTTCTTAAATATTGCTACACACTCAAGGGTGCTAGCTTGCCCTGCATTTGAATTATTTTTAGTGCTGTTTTAACTGTTTTTCTGTAAAAAAAAGTTCTAAGCTTGTTTCCTGCCATTCCTGTAACTAGTCTAGTCCAGATACAGATTTGCTGTGTCCAGGACTGTTTGTAAGCTTCTGAGCACCCCCCCCAAGCCTTTCTGTATTGGAGGGAAGCCTTCTAGGTTATCAGTGGGAGTGGTAAGAACTAGGTAGCCTATCTACCACAAGATGGGTGATTTCTAGTCCAGAAATTGTAGTGTATTGGCAGTTTGGGCAGTTTTTCAATCTCTTTCAACTGTCTGGTTTAAAAGCCCGCGTTTGCATGGGTTTGCACTTGTTTAAGCTGTGTGCAGTGGTGCTGAGCTGAGGTAAACTATTACTGGTGCCAGAAAGTCTGCTCTTCAGTTTTTCCCTTAGATCTTGCTAGTTCTTTCTCTCTTGCACTTCAGATAGCCTAATAATTTTGCACTTAAAAAGGTTTTTATAGCTGTTACTGTAACACACCTAAGTGCCATCTGCACTAGTCGTTCTTTATGGAAATAGCTCCAGCACTTAGTAGTTATGACCACACCTCCTGGCATAATTAAAGGGCAGTTCTCTGTGCTTTCTCCTATAAACCTGGGCATTCTGAAGCAGTGTAGCAACTGCCTCATGTACACAGACAGCCCTCTCCTTTTACCTCCCAACACTCAGACTTGTGAGAGATGCCCTTATATCACCAAATTGGAAGGTTTGGACTCTCGAGCCAAGACCGGAATAGCTGATCAAGAGGAGAAGGTCAACACCTGAACCACACCACATGGAACACATAGCACTCCAGCACACCCACCATCATAGCTCTCACATAAAAACACAAACCACACACTTACCTTCACTGAGGTCTCAATAGAAATTTACTCAAACAGCAGATACCTCCAAGACACAAATGCACTCGACCACCACAACACAGCACAAACCACAGGACACATAGCTCGCCATCACAATGTGCCCCTCAACCTAAGCCCCTAAGGCTAAACACCTTGCCCAATACACTAATCATAGGTGACTCAATAGTGAGGTACACAAATGTCCCACTCACTAGGTTGAATAAGGAGAAGGTAACAGTCAGCTGTCTATCAGGTGCCAGAATCCGACACATAACACACTCACTCAGGTCACTCCACAAGTACAAGTATGACTCTGTCATTGTCCATGTGGGTGTGAATGACCTGAGATGCAGTTCCCTGGACTACATGAAAACAGATATGGTGGAGCACTCAGATTATGTGGCCCAGGCAGATATGACACTACTCCTGAGCAGTATCCTACTGTCACCCAGAATGATACCACAGTACAAACAAAAAATGATTGACTTCAACAATTGGCTAAGTTTCTGGTGTCATTCTAAGGAGATCCAGTATCTGTCTGCTTGGGATGACATGATTGACAGACCTCAATGCTTTGCCAAAGATGGCCTGCATCTGTCACCCCTGGGTTTCCGGGTACTGGCTAAGGCTTTTGCCATCCCCAGAGTGCCCTTTTTAGTCAATGTTCCAAAGACCAAATTACCACCAAAGACCAAATAAATGCAATCTGAGGGTCATGCTGCTCAGTGCTAGAAGTCTAAATCTCAAGAGATGCACTCACTCAGCACTCCTCAAAAATGGAGAACAGTGACATTTTGTACCTGGTTTAAAGCAGCAGAAAGCACCCCTGCGCTACCAGGGTATAACTCATTCCACACCATCTGGCCCCAAAACATGTACCGGAACCCCAAAGGTGATGGTGTCTCCATATTCATAAAGGATATGCACACCTCCAGACTAGTAGCCCAGCATAATGCATCTGAGATACTTCAGGTTCAACTAACATTGGGTAAGACGGCGATCCAGGTCATAGCCTGCTGTAGGTCCCCAACCATGTTCCTAAACTCTCATTCCACATTCCTAAGCACCCTGGAATCTATCAAAGTCCAGCCCAACACTCTCTTACTAGGAGATTACAACTATCCCTCCATCAACTGAGAAAACTACTCAAGCACCAATATACTGGCCCAACGCTTCCTGGAATTCATGAATTCCAATGCCCTGGACCAGCTCATTCTGACCCCCACTAGAGGAAGCAACATCCTGGACCTGGTTATTGCTAACATGGGCAACCGTTGCTCTACACCAATAATCAATCCCTCCCCTGTCAGATCCGACCATAAACTAATCACCATAGAAATCCACATCTCACCTACACCCCCTACAGAGGTAACCACCTTGACAAACTTCTCCAAAGCTGACTTTGGACTCCTAAAACAGAGGTGCCTAACTTCACGGGCACTCATGTCAATGAAAAATAGATACATCAATGCACTGTACAAAGACGTACATAAATGCATGGAAATAGCCATATCCAACAGAACCAAGGCACTCTCCTCCAAAAAAAAGGAAGCCAATCTGGTGGTCCCTTGCCATTAATAAACTCTACAACAGAAGGAAGAAACTGTTGCAGAAAAAGGTGAAGTCTCAAGACTGAACACCCCCCTTATTAGCCTCAACAAAAAGTTGAGATCCCCTCATCAAATCCTCTAAAGCCAGCTATGAAGGCAGAACTGTGGCAGACACTAAAAACAATCACAAAGCCTTCTATAGCTATATCAAGAACCTCCACGGCAATACTCAGATTTGCTCTGAGTTACTGCACAATGGTAGCTCCTATACTGAGCCAACAGATATTGCCAACATACTGGCCGACAGATTCAGTGCCAACATTACCCCCCCCCCCAAAGAACCAATCACAATACCGGAAGAATGCCAGGCACCCAGTATTACTGCACCATATGTTTTTAAGGAATTTTATATGTTTTTATATATTTTTAAGTGTTAATGCTGTATATGATGAGAAAAGAGGGGGAGGGGTTTATAATAGGCCAGCTATGAACTTGTGATTTAGAATGCTCCCATTTCAAGTTTGTGTATCAATTGTGAATTATTAGCACTGAAGAAGTGTGATTTAACCTGAAAGCTTTGCAGCAATAAACTTTGTTTCTCCTGATGTTTGGATTTATTGGCATTCTACATGAACTACAAAGTGAACTGGAACCACATCTGTGTGTCCTGTTCAGTCACAGCTTCACCTCAGGCTTTATCCCTACTGAATTGGATGGGAGATAGGAAATTCACCCCAGGGATCATATCAGTCACCCTGCTAGACAGGGCTCCAGGGAAGTAAGTTTTGTGGGAAGAAATATCCAGTGAATTGTTATGGCTAGGCTTGTATAGGCCCTAGGGCCGATAGCCTAGTACCAACTATTGCATGAGTTTATGAACCAACCTATGAAACCTATAAATGGTGCACTGCTACAGTCATCCCTCTCCATAAAGGGGGAATGACTACAGACCCTGAGAATTATCTCTCCATTAGCCTTATAAGTCTGATATGTAAAGCTATGGAGTGCATCATCATGGACCTGATTAACAAAGATATAGGAAATCTCCAAACTCTAGAACCCACGCAATTTGGCTTTATGAAAGGGAGATCATGCCTGCTCAACCTGCTTAACTTCTTTGAGTTAGTCACCAGGGCTGTAGATGAAGGTAAAGCAGTGCATACAGCCTACCTTGATCTGGCCAAGGCCTTTGATACCATTCCTCACTCTGGAATTATTGAGAAACTCACCAAACTAGGCATCAACCCCTATATTACTAGGTGGATTGCAAATTGGCTCACAGATAGAATACACCATGTGAAAGTGGCAGACTCCAAGTCAGACTGCAGACCAGTCACGAGTGGAGTCCCACAGGGATCGGTCCTGGGTCCTCTCCTGTTCGGCATCTACTTCTCAGAAGTCCAGGCCAAAACAAAGGGACTCTGGCTGATCAAGTTCACAGATGACTGCAAACTGGGAGCCATTATTAACTCCCCAAGTGATGCAAACATCCTACAGAAAGGCCTCACTGAGACCAGTGACTGGTGTCGAAACCATGGCTTTAAGCTTAACACCAAATAATGCATTGTCATCCCCTTTGGTAAAAACTCCGTTCCCACAAATTGCCACATCGATGGGGGCCCACTGAACACTAAAGGCGTTGTAAGAGATCTGAGGATGCAGGTTGACAGCAACCTCTCCTTCGACCACCACATTGCCACTGTGGTCAGAAAGTCCTTCTATGTGGCACATCTCATTATCAAGGGTTTTGCATCCAGGAAGATAGAGGTCATCATCTCTCTCTACTCTTCCCTCATAAAACCAATCATCGAGTATAATGACCCATTTGGCATGTACCTCACTAGACACCTGGAATAGCTGGAGAGGCCACAGAACTACCTCACAAAGAGGATCCTAGGTGTTAAACCCATGTTCTGCACAGACAGACTCAAAAGACTCCAGCTATTCTCTGTCTCATATCACCTACTTAGAAGTGATCTCTACTTGACTTACAAAGCCATGTCTGACCCAGCTCTGTTAGAAATGCTCCATCTAAAGAAATCCCAATCCCTCCACACCACACACTCCAGAGACCTCAACCTCATTACCACAATCAACAGAACATGCTGGAGGGACAGGTTTCTCACCCAGAGACTGCCCGTGCTCTGGAATAGATTTCCCATACATGTCAAGCAGATCACCTTGCTGTCCCTCTTCAAGAGAAATCTTGATGAGTGGATGGGTAATAGAAAGTTCACCCCGGGGAGCACTCCAGTGGATCTACTTGATAGAGTTACTGGGAACTAATGTCAGGTGGCACGATGCCAGGGCACTTCTATGGGCTAGGCTTGTAAAGGCTCCAAGGCCATTAGTCTAGTACACACCTATGAATTATCACACCTTCCCGTGAATTGTAATATATCTCAATGGCTTGCTGTAGAATCTCAGAACTTACACTCTGTCTTTTTATGTATCAAAACCTGTTTAGAATACTTGAAATTATATGTATTGTAAATTAATTATCAGTGCAAAAATGTACTTTATGATGAAATAGCTGTACTGTCTGTTCTAAACCACTGTACCATACCCAATCAGTCAATTCATTATTCTTTAAATTATATATATATTTGTTTAATTTTACCACCATCGTACTCTTTTTATGTATTACTGTGAAGCTTTTCTCCCCGGACCTCCACTGAAAAAGGACAGAATGCCCACTTGGACTTTCTTGGTAAACAAATGTAAAATAAATAAATAAAATAAGAATGTCACACTGCATCCACCACAGTGTCCAACCCACACATGTAGACCAACCTATGCTGATGCGCTAAAAAGCAATCTTTTAAAAGCTCAAAGGCCTTCTAAGCTTATAAACCATAATGTCTATCCTCAAAAATCTCTAAAGCACTAACCAAAAGCAACACCACACACCACACATGCTCCTACACCAAGTGTAACCCCAAGAGCAAAGCCTGTAAGGCAAGACAACACATTACCTGGGACTCTTGTCATAGGGACTCCGTTGTATGACAAGCAGATTCCCCATTCACCAGACTGAACAAGGAGAGGATAACAGTTAGTTGCTTATGTGGACCCAGGATCCACCAAGTTACTTATGCACTCAAGTCTGTACACCACAGGTACCAGTACGATTTTATCACAGTCCATGTGGGCATTAACAACCTGAGATGTACTTCCCACAAGTATGAAGAGAAACATTGTTAATCTCTCTGAATATGTGTCTCAGACATGTATGTGCCTTGCATTGAGCAGCATTCTATCTTCACCAAGGTTGATGCCACAGTATGAACAAAAGATGATTGGCTTCAATAATTAGTTTAGTTTTGGGTGTCTTTCCTGGGGGATTCAATATTTGTCAGCATGGGAGGACATGATTAACAGACCAAGTCGCTTTGCAAAGGATGGCCTGCACCTGTCTCCCATAGGCTTCCAAATATTGGCTAAAACTTTATCCCCGCCTTTAGACACATTTTTAGCTAATGTCAAATTGACAAACTTACCAACATAGCAAATAAAGCACGAGGAGACCGAAAGGTGCTACTGCTCAATGCTAGGAGACTAAACAAGAAACTCCACACCCCACAATCTCTCCATACATCGGAGAATATAAACACTTGTGCCATTACTAAGACATGGTTTAAATCCAAAGAAAGTAATCTGTAGTGCCAGGCTTCAGTGCCTTTCACACATCTAGACCATCAGCTGCACAGACATGGACATAGGGTGGAGGAGTCTCTATCTATATTAGCAAGCCGCATAACTCTACATTGGTTAAACAGGAGGATGCCCTGGAATTTATCCATGTGCAAATCATCATATACAAAGTTCCATACTACATCTTGGCAAGCTATAGGTCACCATCTATGTCTATAGAATCCCATAGCTCATACCAAGACCTACTGGAAACACTCACCATTAAATCATATACCCTATTCATGGCAGACCTTAACTAGTAAGTAAGGAAATTTACATTGCCTGTTACTCACAGGATCAGTGATTCTGGACTTTATTATCACAAATACCCTTGACCAGATAGTGTGCACACCCACCAGAGGTTTGAACCCAGTATGAGAGAGTGTTCCATCCTTCCAAGTGTCACATCTCACTGGTGAGGTCGGACCAGGAAACTGTCTCCTTCTAAATAAAAGTCAACTTGGTAACCCTAGCAACTCCTGTAACAGTTAGGAACTAGTCCAATGCAAACTACACCCTATTAAGTGATAGTTTATCAAAATCCAGTGCCACTTCCAACCCCGTGTTGACAACAACCTATGCAGAATTGTTCACAGTGACCCTGCACAACCATGTAAATGGCTGTATAGAGGCTGCTGTACCTACTATAATGAGAAGTAAGACCAAACAAACTCTAAAAACAACCCAGGCTGGTGGAATTCTAAGCTTAATAGGGTATAAAACAAAAGGAAATAAAAACATGGTTAAAATCAAGATGAGCAACTTTCATAATGATAGGAGCTCTCTAATTAAACTAAACAGGAAACTAAGAGGACTAATTTAGTCCAACATGGTCAGTTATGTAGTCAAGATAGCATCACATGCTAAAGACAACCACAAGGTCATCAACAGCTATGTCCAAAACCTCAAAGGCATCACTGTGCTGAACTGGTGGTTAATGGTGCCATTTTTCCTGAACAGTGTGACATAGCAAATTTGCTGGCTGGCAAATTCAAACAAACTTCACCCCCAACCCCTCCACCTCCCTCCATGAAATTCCTACTAGCATTACGCCACCCCCCTCCCCCCAGTGGCAATCGTTAAAGTGCAAAACACAGCCTCGCTGGGCCTTGACAATATCCTTGGATGCCTCCTAAATAGCTGGAAACATGACCTATCTGGACCAGTTGAGTCACATTTCATTTATAGCTTCAAAAAAGCCATTGTGTCGTGAGAATGGAGGACTGCAGTGGTTATCCCACTTCATAAGGGTGGACCATCAGCCAAACCCAGAAACTACATACCTGTTATTCTGGCTAGTCTAATATGCAAAGCCATGGAATCGGTTATTATAGAAATGAACAACAAAGAAATAGGCAAAATTCAGACACTGGACTAAACACAGTTTTGCTTGGTCAAGGGAAGATCATGCCTACTAACCCTGATCAACCTCTTTGAGAAGGTCATCAAGGCAATGGATGAGGGGAAAATGGTGCACGCCACCTACCTAGATCTGGCTAAGGTGCTCGATACAATACCCCACTGGCTCTGTATCAGTTAATCAAATGTTTAATTGAGCAAATCGCTATTTGTCGAACTGATTCAAGGGAAAGCTCAATTAAGCAAATGATAGTTTAAGTGAATGTTTTCCCAGGGAAAGGGCATGGTTGGCCATCATCGTAAATTTTCCCCTTTCCCCACTGTACTGTGATGTCAGAGTTGGTATATTTAGTTAGGGGGGTGTGGGGGCACAGCCCAACACATTGGGGTGGTGTGTGTGAGGGGCAAAGTCCCCCACCTTGCAGAATTTTTAATTTTGTTTTGGTTGTTACGTTCAGAGGGCAGGCAGCTGTTTTTTTTTTCCCCTAGGAATCTTTTCACTTAACTGATCATTCGCTTAACTGAGCTTTCGCTTAAGTCAGTTTGACAAATAGCAAGTCACTCAATTAAGCATTCAATTAAATGATATAGACCCACCCCACTTGGGTATAGTTGACAAACTCAGCAAACTGGGCATAAACCCCTACATAACTCACTAGATTGCCAGCTGGCTCACAGACAAGATCCAGAAAGTCAGGATTGGTGATATCACTCCCATTACCTTAGGGCTCCATGCTGGGACTGCTCCTATTTGGCATCTACTTCCTGAAGGTAAAGGCTAATCTCAAGGGCCTTGGTCTGACCAAGTTCCCAGATACTGCAAATTGGGAGCTATCACAGATTCCCCAGGACAACATATTTTTAGAGGGTCTAACACAGACAGATGACTAGTGCCAAAGTCCCAGACTAAAACTGAATGCCAAGAAATGCATTATAGTGCTTTTTGGGAAAACTGCCATCCAGGCTAATTACTACATAGATAAGACTCCCCTAAAAGTTGACCTTTAGTCAGTGATCTGGGAATATATGTAGACAGCAATCTGGCCATTGACCAACATGTGGCCAGGGTAGTGAGAAAATCATTCTATTTTTCCCAGCTTATAAGTAAGGGAGTGTAATTCAGGTCCAAGGAAGTTATAATGCCACTTTATTCAATCCTTATCAGCCACCTTTGGCACGTAACTGAACAAACATGTAACAGCTGGAATGCCCACAAAGGTTCCTTACAAGCAGAATCCAGGGTATCAACACATTGTACTATATGGATCACCTTAAAGCCCTATCTCTATACTCTGTTGCCTACAGATCTATTCCTTGCATACAAGACATCCTTGGATCCAGTTCTGATGGATCTTTTGCACATCTGCAAAACAAAGAGGATCAGAACCACTAGGACCAAGGATTTAAATTTTGCTTGTGACATAAATATGTTTGGGAGACAGGTATGTGTCACAGAGGATTAGTATGCTCTGGAACAGGCTCCCCATCCATGTGAAGCAGAGTCCATCCCTAACTGTATTTAAATATAACCTTGACCAATGGATGGAAAATCAGAAATTCAGCCCAGGTCTGGCCCCCATGTCTCTGATAGATAGGCAAACATTAATGCCTAAGCAAACATACCTCCCCCAGCACCTTTTGAAATTTCTTAACTAACATACTCTCTCCTAATAAACATCCCTGATGTATAGGGCCGCAATCTTGGTCATCAGCCTAGTATATAACTATGAAACTATTGACCTATTGAACTTTTAATATTAGAATGTGTTGACTGGAAATATCATTGGAGGAAATCTCATGGGAACTAACTGTTCACAAATTATATTTTAAACAGTTTATGGTTTTTCATAATGCCAATTGCAGACATTTAATAGGCCCACCATTTTCTGAAGTTAGATGGCATTTGTAAATGTTGCTGTAATCAACAGGCCAATATTCTTCACATCTCCTGCTATTATATAAGTTTGTGCAACGCTTTTGTAAGCATCTTGTATTGAGGTCAAAGTGAAATCTGGAAGTCAGAATAGCTTAGACTGGCCTCAGTTTTGCTGTCAGATCTGGCTCTAATATATAACTCAGAATTATTTTATGCAATTAGGATTACTTCTGCTATGAGGACAAAGCCACAGTAAATGTCTGTCAGGCATTTTATATCTTGTAATGAAAGGCTTTTAAATGCATAAAAGTTATCTAATTATTAACACAAAAGGCCGGATTCATTAATGTCTACATGGTGTACACAATCTGTATTCAAGAACATCCCTACCACTTTTTCTGCTTTCTAGTCACTCAGAAAGATTACACTGTGTGCATTTACTCTGCACTTTGTGGTAACCTTTATGAATACCCGTCAATATTTAAGACTGCAAGAAAATCAGTAGGAAAACTAAAATTAGAGGGAAGAAGGTGTAAGTTATGCTTGTGTTGTCTGTTCACTCAAACAGTGTAATGTTGGCATTAGTGAATCACAGGGACAGTATATTACACAGAATAATGTTTGGCGAAACATTTTATATATAATATATGTTGCTATAAATGGATCTGTTTGTTCAGAATACTTATTATACCTAATGTTGTTTATTGTTTTACCCTGCTACTTATCTCATATGCAGTATCAAACTATTAACTGATATTTTCCTTTTATGTTTTCACTGGTGATGTATTTGTATTGCACTTTTGAAAAAAAAAAAATAAAAGTAAATGATAAAATAAATCATGTCTAAAGTTTGTTGCCTTTTAGCGACATTTTTAGAGTCACTAGAGAATGACTTTTATCAGGAACTTAGTTTTTATTTCTGCCTGACAAGACATGCTATTCTCAGAGTTCAAAAAGCAGAACATCGGTAATTCTCACATACAGAAACACTGTTCCAGCTCAGGGAGTACTTAAAACATGAACAGAAGCAATATTTAGATGCACAGCGAGTAATATAGTCAAAACACACTCCCGCACAGCATAACGGTAACAGTTTCACCAGCCATTTACAAAGGAAGACCTAAGGGATGGATCTTAACTGACAATACACTGAACACTGCAAAAGAAGTGGATGGTCCTTTAACCACAGACATATAAGCTTAACAAACAAAAAGATGATTCACACTTAACTCTCTCTCTCTATCCTTCATTTCAAGTGCAGAGCCTCTTTTGCCTATATAAGAAATTCAGCTCAATTTCATCTGATTTGTTACAATCGCATTGATAATACATCGATAATACTTGATAAAGCTTGAAATTATTGTGGGCTTTATTCCTTACTGGCTAAATTTGATTATGTGGCAAAGCCTGAGGGGTCAAACACCAGCTCGAAAGAGATAAATCCTAGGATAAGATCCATCCTCATGACATGCTATGACCGCTATATGATCAAAAGGAAGTTAAAGTTAGATTGTTTTTGTCTTGCTGATAGGTAAGCACTGAACATGCAGAATATGTATAACTGCTTAGTATTTGAATAACTTAATATGACCAACAAAGATGGTAACTTTGCCCAAAGTTGTCTTACTGTAGAATGCTGCTTTGACATAAAATATATTATTAGATTTAGCATCAATGTTATGCTATATCTTTTTTTTCACCAATAGTTAGTTCTCTTTCATGAAACAACTGTAAATGATTTGGTGTTATTTATGTGGTAATTTACTTATGGCTGGGAAGTTCAACAATTAGTCAGTCTGAGGCATTCATGCAAATATTTTGTGGTTTACTCAATGTGTGCTATAAATAAGTAGCAATCCACAAAGTCAGTTATTCTCAACCACAACTCAAAGAAATTAATTTTACAACAACCCTTCTAAACAAAACTATAAATATTAGTGGTTAGCACTGAATATGTCTGAAAGCCTGGGACTACTAAATCAATTATACTGCATCATATATGTATTGGGTTCATATACTGGTAGTCACATTCCCTGCTTGTGTGTCATTGTTCTCTTTCTTTAGTTACCCACCCTTTTTCTAAGTCCAGAATGTCATAGGTTCATAGGTTCATAGGTTCATACTAGGCTATCTGCCCAAGGGCATTTATAAAACTATGCCTATCATTTTGCTGTGCCTCTGTCAAGCAGTGTCTGCAATCTCCCATCCATTGGTCAAGATTCCTCTTGAACAAGACCAGAGAGGTGCTCTGCCTCACATGTACCGGGATTTTGTTCCACAGCATAGGGAGTCTCTGGGTGATGAATCTGTCCCTCCAGCACGTTCTATTTATAATGTGGTTCTGAGGATCTAGATTTTTGAGGTGAAGCATATTCATCAAATCTGGGTTTGACATGGCCTTATATGTCAGGCACAGGTCACCTCTGAGCGTATGAGACTGAATAGAGCTGGAGTTCTTTCAGTCGGGCAGCATAAGACATATTTTGAGACCCTTTATCCTTTTGGTGAGGAACTTTTGGGGCCTTTCAAGCTGCAGCAGGTGTCTGGTCAGATACATTGCATTGTACTCAATCATAGGTCTAATAAGTGATGCTTGATCTAGATGTGAATCCCTTCATGATCAGGTGGGTGATATAGAAGGTTTTCCTAACTACTTTAGCAACATGAGTGTCAAGCGAAGGCTACTGTCAACCTGGGTCCCCAGATCTCTGATGACTTTTTCTGTGCTCAGTGGATTGCCACCTATATGGTAGCTAGGGGTAGCCTTGTTTTCCCAAAGGGTATGACTATGCATTAACTTCAGGCCATGGCTCTGGCACCAGTTATCCATTTCTGTGAGGCCCTTCTGGAGGATATCTGTGTCAGATGTGGTTTGCAGTCATCTGCAAACTTTGTCCCTCCTGTGTTTGCTTGTACTTCAGAAAAGTAGATGCCAAACAAGAGTGGACCCAGGACTGAGCCCTGTGGGACACCACTTGTGACAGGCTTTGAGTCTGACATGGCTCCAGCAACTCTGACCCTGTGGGTTCTGTCACTTAGCCAGTTTGCAGCCATCTCTGTGTGTATGGTTTTTTTCAATCTGAGAGATTTTTTTCGATGATACCTGAGTGGGGTATTGTGTCAAGGCCTTTGCCAGGTCGAGGTAGGCTGTATGGACTGCCTTTCCCTCATCAATGGCCTTGGTGACTGTCTCGAAAAGTCAACCAAGTTTAAGAGGCAGGATCTGCCTTTGACAAAGCCAAACTGAGTTGGATCCAAAGTCTGCAAGTTCCTATGTCTTTATTTATGAGTTCCATTATGATCCTCTCCATGGCTTTGCAGATAAGGCTTGTCAAGCTAATGGGGCGGTAATTTCCAGGGTCTGTGGAGGCAGGACCACAGTATCCTGAGGTGAGGCTAAGATTAAACAGCTGTCCTAACTGTGGGTTTAATTCCTCATTGAGTTCATGGGACACCATCCGGTCCCATGGATGCTGTGTTTTTGCCTTAGTGAGGGCAGTTCTCACCTGGGCGTTGGAGATGTTTGGGGGCTACAATCCTCTGGAATAGATATCTCTCCTTTTGGGGAGGGGAGAAGTTTGCACTGAACCTGTCAGCCAGTATGTTGGCAATGTGTGTAGGTTCAGTAATTTTCACATCATTTTGAACTAATTCTGAGCATATCTGGGAGTTTCCTCCTAGGTTTCTAACATAGCTAAAGAAGGCCTTATGATTCTCTTTAGAGTCCTTGGCGATTTTTCTCTCAAAATTTGCCTTGGATGATTTTATGAGAGCTCTTAGTTTTTACTTATAATGATCAAAGGTGTCTTACCTTTCAAGGATTTTGCTCTATCTTGTAGTAGCTTCCTCCTTTTGTTGTAGAGCTTGTTTATGGCTGGGGTCCACCAGACTGGACGCTTGCCTTTGGTACAGAGAGTCTTAGTTTTGTTTGGGATTGCCTGATCCATGCAGTCCTGTAGGTGCTGGTAGAAGGCATTTGTAAGTGATTCAGCGGTTTGAGTAATGTTTACCACTGGCTCAGGGGCCTTAAAGGAGACCACACTAGTTTTTAGAAGTGTGAAATCGGCTTTTGAGAAGTTTTTCACTGTGGTCTTTTTGTTTCAGGTGGGGGGATGAGGACCCCCAGCGAGATTAGTTTTTGATCTGAACTCTCCAGTGAGGGGGATACTTCGGTGTTGAACATTTTGATCCCATGTTCGTGATGATGAGATCAAGTATGTTTTCTCCTCTTGTGGGGATGGTGACTAGTTGTTCCATGGCATTTGAGTTTATGAACTCCAGGAATCTTTGGGTTAGAGTGTTCGGGCTTGAGTAGTGTTCCCAGTCTATATTAGGGTAGTTAAAGTCACCTAGTATGATGGTGTTTGGAGATACATTTATCCCTCCAATGTTTTCAGGAAGGCCATGTGAGGTTCCTGAGTTTGAGAGGGTGGCCTGTAACATGCTACAAATTGCAGAGCAGTCTTGCCTATGGTTAATTGCACCTGGATGGTCTCCAACCTTGAGGTGTGGGTGTCCTTTATGAATATGGACACCCCCTCCTTTCTTGGTGTTGTCCGGATTTTGGGGCCATGATATGAGGTGAAACCTGTTAGTGCTGGGGTGCTCTCAGGAGCCTTGAACCAGGTTTCTGTCACAGCACAGACATCGATGTTCTCCATATTGAGAAGGGCCTCAGCATCTTGAGATTGAGACTTCTGGCATTGAGCAGCATTACCCTTAGTTTTTTCCTTTTGGTGTTCTAGGGTGGTAGGTTTAGAATTTGAGCCTTGCCTAAAAAGGCACTATGGGGTGGCAAGAGCCTTTGCCAATATCCGGGGTGACAGGTCAGCATGTCATCCCAGGCAGACAGACATTGGATCCCCTTTGAATGACACCAGAATTTAAGCCAATTATTAAAGCTGATCATCTTATCACTGTATTGTGGCATCATTCTAGGTGAAGGTAGGATACTGCTCAAGGTCAGGGTCATACCTGCCTGGGCTACATAATCAGAGAGCTCCTCGATGTCCCTTTTCATGTAGTCCAGGAGGTGCGTCTCAGGTCGTTGACACCAGCGTGGACAATGACTGAGTCGTCCTGCTGTTGAGAGACCTGAGTGCTTGCGTTATGTGGCGGATTCTAGTGCCTGACAGGCAGCTTACTGTGACCTTCTCTTTACTCAGTCTGGTGAGCGGGACGTCAGTGTGTCTGACTATGGAATCACCAATGACAAGTGTGTCTGGCATTTTGTTTGGCCTTAAGGGCTGTGACTGTTTGACACTCTGACTGTGTGGTCTATGTGTTGCATGTGTTGGGTCGTGAGGTGGTAGTTGTTTGGGTGTCTGCTTTGGTGGCCTCTGCTGTTTTGGTACATTTTTGATCAGAGCCTCCGAGTATGTCTTTGTGTGAGTATGTGTATGATTTGAAGTTGTGATGGTACCATGTGTGACTGGGTATGTATTGTGTGTGGTTACCTTCTCCTCCTGTCTGGTCTTGCCAGTCCTATGTTGAGAGAGCTCAGCCTCAGTTTGGCCGTATAGTTGCATCTCTCGCATGTATTTGTGTTTTGTGGGAGAAGGAGAGGATTGTCTGTGTACATGAGGCAGTTGTAACATTGCCTCAATATTCCCAGGTTCACCAGTTGAGCTGGAGAGGACACTAGCAACTGATCCCTCGACATACTAGAAGTAGTAGATAAAGAGACTTTCAAAGGACTCCGGGGGAAGTGGGGTTTAGGCTGGTGGGGTACTATCTATAATAAGAGTGCTTTATCAAGGTGCAAGTACTGTAGGAGTAAGTGCTAGGCTTTACAGATAGAGAATAGTCTACTTGGGAATCAAGTAGAGATGAACTTTTCAGTTATAGGATATGCTGGTTAGATCAGCAGTACAGCTCGAGGAAGGTAGTTTTAAGGGAAAATTGGAAGAGTGGAATTTAGATGGCCCAAATAGTTTAACCTTGTTTAACCTGCTCTTGTGTGCAACAGTGTTTTATAGCAGGGGCTGAAGGGAGCTAGGAATTGGCCCAAAATGACCAATGGACTACTAGTTTCTGGCTGAAACTTCACCAAATCAGACAAAAGGCCAGTGCTTCCCTCCCACTGGTAAGCAAAGAAACTTCCCTCCTTCCTAATAAGGCAATGGATCAGTAACAGGAACTAAAAACAAAGCCGAGGATCAGCAACTCTGAAACTGGACTACTCTAGTTCAGTAAACAAGAGATTTTTTGTTTTATTACAGAGACAAGGAAAAAACAGACAGTACTTTAGTGTGTAGCCTACAGAAACAATTTGCAACAATTAGTAACTTAAAGTGCAATAAACAGTGTAAAATGCAGAAATCACTTAAAGTAGCAATAAAACAGGCGAAATGCAGTTGCTAGCTTAAATAACAGTGGGAAAGCCACAAAAAATACTTATATCTGGTAGAAAGTCACTCTTCAATCTGGATTATTTTCTTATCTCCAGTTTTTTTATACTCTCTGTTGCAGTATAAACATCAGGTTGGCTATATGGCATCCTCATATGACTCTGAAATGCTCATCTCCCATCTTACGTTCTAAAACTCTGTGTATTCATTTGTCAGTCATCCACTCCAACATTTCATACATTGTGACTGGAGTTTTATACCTCTGTCCTGCCTGTAGTTGTGAATACCCATTTTGTTTGTTCTTGTACACTGGCAATAGAATGTTTATTATTCAGTTATCTGGAATATGTCTCTCCATACTGTGATGAGTACCTTCAGGAGCCATCTCTCCACTAAAGCTCCCAACATCTTGATCATATCTACAATGACTTCATCTGAGCATGTCATTTTCCCTGATTTCATCTTCCTTAGTGCTTTCTTGACTTCTCCATGGATGCATTCTTCTTCTGTAGACTGTGAACATTGCAGTACAAGTTCTGTTGGGTTTTCACCATTCAGAAACTTCTTGAAGTACTTTTATCTTCCCTAGATGTCTCTGGACTGGTGAGCAGGCTGAGCAGTCTGTTGTTTGCATCCTTTACGAATGTCTGCCACATATCTTCTTTATCTCTCTCATTCCCTTGCAGACTAACAGGGCTTGTTTGTGCTGTCTGTGGAGTCACTTTTCAGAAGCTGATAGAATGTCTCTGTTACTTTCTTCTCTGTGATGGTAACTGCTCTCTTAACCTCTTTGTTAGCCAACCGGTATTCCCTCATTGCCTGATCTATCTTTTCTATCTCCCACTTCTTCCTGCATGACATTTCTCTTTTGAAAACCATCTGAACTTCTACGTTCCACTACCAGCTTTCCTTATGTACCTTATTTCCACACCTGGCTAGTCTGCATATCTTCTGCCATCTTCACACATACTATTTTGAAATGCTGCCATTCTTCCTGACTCCACCTACTTCCTGATGTGCTACAGCCCTGAATATTTCCTTCAACTTCTAGGTTTTTGTTCTAGTCAACTTTTAGACCATCTGCCTAGTTTCTGTTGAGCTGAGAGCCTTCTCTAACCACTTCTCACAGATAATTGCAGTCCGCACTGGTTTATGCTTGCGGCCGATTAGTTCACTAGGAATAAATTTGCAATCTCTGATTTCACACTGTTGCCCTACGAAGGCTACCTGAGGTGCATGCAGTTCACTCTTATAGAAGATCATGTGACTGTCTCTCTTTGTGAGCCATGTGTTGGCCACCATATTGCTATTTGCCAGACAGAAGTCTAGAAATCTACAATGGCCTCTTCTTCATTATCCCTGTTGCCCCAACCATGTGGACCCAAGCAATCTCCATATCCTTTTCTGTCAGTCAGTATGTCCTGATATAAGTATTTAGGTCACCCATTATCAATGTTGCAGTAGTATAGAAGGGCAGAAATTTGAAAGCTGTGTCATTGGAGTGGGGTGCTTCCCTCACTACAGATGAAGGCTATGTCATCAGCGAAGCTGGGGTAGGGGGCTTTTCTCACTACACAATTGCATGCCTTCTGTCTGATATGAGAATTGAGGCAAGGCTATAAATTAAGTCAGTCCAGCCTCCATGTACAGCAGTAGTGGCTGTAAGGTCTACTTATTTCCTGCAAAAATCACTCATCAGGATGAGGATGGTTGGCAACCACAGACCTGTAGGGGATAAGAAGTAGTAGACAAACTGGATTAGTATATATAGTACTGGGGGACTAAGGACTCAAGGAGTCCCATGATGTTATGGAAGATCAACTAAATTTGACAGTGTCACGGCACACTGTGAGGGGATGAGATAATTGTAATGGCAGTGCATGTATGGCTTTGTGTACATGTTTTATCTGGTTTGTCTTGCACTGTTGCAGTTTGGCTTATATTGGGCATGTTTGCACAGTTTCTACTAAATAACACTGATCAGATGAAGGAAATTGTAACTGAAGACAATCAGGTTGAAATGTGTACCAGATTACTCTATTTTGAACAGAAGTACAAAGCTCACTTGGAAATGAAAAGACACACGCTTATTTGTATCCATATGGTACTAAAATGACAGATATACCTGTTCAGCCCAGTGGATCAGGAGTAGGCTTTGGTAACTTCTAGTAGGCTGGTGCTGTGATGTAGATGGATAAATCCCTGACCATGGCCCAGGCAACCTGGGTTTGATTAGTGACTCAGTCATATGAGGTGCTGGTTTAGGAGGATGAGTACACCCATCCAAATGGACAGAGTACTCACTCGTGCACATCTCATGGTGGATCTCCAATGGAAGCTGGCACAAAACAGGAGCATAGCCAAATGAGGCTGGGATACTGGTTGACTCTCCAGAAAAAGGGAGTCATACATCACTGCATCCCATTGTATGTCATTGGAGATTGTGGGCGAGCATGAAAGGAGTGGAAAGTTCGGGAATAAAACAATAAAAAGCACACCTGGTAGCAGTATGATGCAGCACCAAGATCCTTGATCTCCTCACTGGCCTTGGACATGGGTCAGGGTTAGTCCAAGGTAGGTCCATTAGACCCAGTGAGGGAGGAGAGGAGATAGCAACAAGCTGATAGTCAGCCATCTGAACTAAAAAAAAATTTGTGTTTATTAGTAAATGGTCAAACAGGCCTAGTCATTACCAAAAGGACACTTTGGTGACAATGAATAATGCACAAGTAAAGAACAGAATGTGGGCAAAGTGTGTTCATGACATCCCCTGTTAAATTTCCAGTTCTAAAGGAAGGGATATGGCAAGAGAAAGCCAAGGTGTGTGTTATGGAAAAAAAGAGCCAGAAGGAAGATAGCAAGGTTGTGTTGTGGAGAAAAAAACATAATGCTTTTAGAAAGTATATAGGCAGGCTATGTTGTTCAAACTGTTGTCAAAGAAGTTGATGCTGATGACGTTTTTTATTTTGGCCCTCACTAACTCTGACCATTAAGCCCCTGCAAACCCTTAGTGATCAGCTCATTTCCTCCCATCCTGTCAGCCTACCAGCCCATATCATGTTATAGGATGGTCATCCCCTTATAGATTAGATTTGTTTACCACTGCACCTATCTTTTTTGACCAAAAGTGGAGCTGAGATTCAGCCACTGACAAGGCTTCATCCATTGCAACTTTGATTTTGTATGTATGAAGTACTCTTCTCAGCCAGTTTGGGCAGGCAGGCACTGAATAGTGCCTGCTGTGTTGAGACCATGTTGATGCATGCTTCCACACATCTGTAGGCACTGAATAGTGCCTGCTGTGTTGAGACCATGTTGATGCATGCTTCCACACATCTGTAGGCACTGAATAGTGCTTGCTGTGTTGAGACCATGTTGGTGCATGCTTCCACACACCTGTAGGCATTGAATAGTGCTTGCTGTGTTGAGACCATGTTGGTGCATGCTTCCACACACCTGTAGGCACTGAATAGTGCCTGCTGTGTTGAGACCATGTTGGTGCATGCTTCCACACACCTGTAGGCACTGAATAGTGCCTGCTGTGTTGAGACAACATTGGTGCATGCTTCCACACACCTGTAGGCACTGAATAGTGCCTGCTGTGTTGAGACAACATTGGTGCATGCTTCCACACACCTGTAGGCACTGAATAGAGCCTGCTGTGTTGAGACCACATGGGTGCATACTTCCACACACCTGTATCCTGAATAGAATATACATGTACTCCTTGGCGTGTGTAGTAACAGGGATCACACTTAAACCAGTGTTGGTTCAGCTTACATAAGTAGCTTATACATTAGACAGTGAAGTTCTATGAATTTAGTTGGTTTAAATAACTTTTTGTGATGAGTAAATCCCATAAGTTATTTATGGCAAAACTGCTTAATGAAAAGATTAAACAAATCTGTTATTATCATCATACCTCTCAAATGTCCAGATTTTTGTATAATGTCCAGATTTTTGCCTCATATTTTGTTCTGTCTCTCATAAAATTTGTGTTTTCTGGGAAATCACTGGGATGATCTGAGGATTGAAGTCACCTTATAATGACATACATCTGAGTTTCAGACTTCAAATTGTTCCTAAAATATATGTTAACACAGTCCCTGTTGATCTAACAACATTCTAAGTTTATAAGAACAATTTTAAAAATCTGTCCCTATTTTTGGGCCTTTGTCCTCAATTTTGTCAGGCTTTGTCCACATTTCTTGCACTAAGAGGTTGAGAGTTATGATTGTCATTTCCTTACCAGATAGGATTGCCCATGCAGTATTATTACACTTTGTTAAATGCCTGACCATTAAGTAGGCAGGAAGATCACACTCAATACAAAACTTGTAGCCAATGCTGATGGACCTTTTGTGTTGCTCTTTTAGTAACAAGGTATGAAATGCTTCAGGCACTAAGCCTTGTCACACTGAAAACACTATCATGCTGATTGACATTAATAGCAAAAGCACAATGCATACTAAGATTTCATTATTAAAAAGTAATCATTCTTTGCTTAAAAGTACAGGCAGCCATTTTACTACAGCAGTTCACGTGTTCCACTCTTCAGACATGCCATTACAAATGCATTACTGCATCATTGCAAGATTTATTTATTTTATTTTATTTATTTTACATTTGTTTACCGGGAAAGTCTGACTGGAAACAAGGTCCATTTACAGTGGAGGCCCGGGGAGAAAAGCTCCATAACATAACAGTACAATTACAACAAATGACAACAAATTTCTGTACAGAGGCATATATACAATCAGAGCTCCATGGCTTTATATGGCAACACATAATCCACAAATGACAGAAAACTTCTATACAGTGGCATATATACAGTCAAGGAGATTTTTTGTACCTTAGTTGGATTTGAGCAAGCTTGGTATATAGATAGCAAAACTTTGAATTCCGTATTGGTAGTACACAGCATAAAAATGAAGGAATGGAATCTGGAAAATAATGCTATTCAGGAGATATGTCATAGCGTGAGAAATAGTTTGTAGGATAGTAGTTCCTGATAGGGAGTATTTGAGTAGTACAGAATAGCTGAGGTAAGCAGTGAGGAGATGAGGTGTGGCAAGTTAGGAGGAGAGCAGAAAAGATTTTATGTGACACAGGGACAGAGCCATGATTGCAAGAGGTGTGACTTTAGTGATGTCTTGAAAAGTGAGATGGATGGTGCAGAGGAGATACTTTGGGGGAGGTTATTCCATTCCCTAGCAATAGTGTGGGAGAACAGACTTTTCCCTGCAGTGTTACTGGCTTTGGTTATGCAGAGCAGGGTTTTGTTGGATGAGCATAGAGGGGGTTTTCTATGTGTTATTCAGTGTCTGATTATTAAGGCAGTGATTTTCTGTCCCTGTTTTTTTCAAACATGATGGGTGCTACAAATGCCTAAGTGTATATATGCTTTGCTTGTGTATCATGGCAGTAATTCACTTCCAACATTATTCAGATATGATACACTGCAAATGCAGAAGTGTCTCTCTGTGGGTGCATGTGTTAGGAGGAGAGAAAATGCCTACTCAACCCAGTAGACAACATAACAACCCCCCCTCTAAACCTAATACATGATTTTTTGGTTTATTTATCATATCATTGTTGAAAATGTACTTTTTTCTTTATTTAAGCACAATCATGAATGTATTTTATTATAAAGACAAATAAACAATACACTGTAAAAAAACAAAGGAACCAGTAAAGAAAAGGAGATGGTAAAACAACAATATACCATGACTAAATTGGGATTATGCTGGATTTTACTCATGTCTGGCATTGAAGTCTGCCCACTCTGACTTCACCCTTGTGATCAAGTCATGAGCCACATATATTGCTACACCATCTACTTGTACTTTAGGAAGCTAATATTAAATGCTTGCTCTCAATTCCTAAGTATGAAAAATTGGTTGGGTAGGATTGTACTTGGAGGACTTAAAGAAGAGGGATGTGATTTATAACTGAATGAGGTTTTGAAAGGAAAGCACCCAAACACTGAAATGTTTGGGAGTGTGGGCAAACCACTGTTTCATCTTCTCACTAGTGGCGTGGCATTCAGAGAAAAGAGAGATGGAAAAAGAACAATTGGTGTGAAGTGGAAAAACAAAGGGTTAAAATGTACAGATGAGGAGAAGAATAGTAGTTTTCTATGATTTGTTATCATTTGTACTTCATCATTGATAGCCTTTTCCTAAAGTAAGGCATTTTCATTTTGAACAATGATTTTAGGAGAATGTTTGAGGAGACTGTGCAGAAGAATGAGCCGTAGCTCTGTATTCCCCTAGACAGGCCTAAGTTTATTGATTTTGCAAAATTCTTTTTACAATGGCTACTCCTAATGTTTGTCCTAGGGTCATTGTGAATCCTTCTACTAAGTTATTGACTTGGAGCATATAATTGTTGCCCTTATGTATTTAAATCTTTGGCATCTTCCAAAGTTAGTAAACTGTTGTGGAAAGAAAGTTCACCATCCATTACCTGTTCTGAGGATTTCTGAATTTCAACTAGTGAAAATTATTTGCAACTGATGAATTATTTTACTGTCAATTTGCTGTGCTCGTGTATTATTATAAGAAAGACTTAGCTCAGTGAAATATCAGTACTAATCTGTACAACATTCAGATCATGGCTACATTATATAAATGACATACAGGTTGATACAGAATTTCTGCTTGGCACATGGGACTAGTGTGTCAAGTAGCTATGTCAACAAAATGGTCCTGTACGTGTAATACCCTTTCACTAAGCCCCTTCTTAATTTAATAGCTCCCAAATGCATATTTAAAATCCTAACAAAATGATGCTTATCAGCAAAACAGTCCAGTTGTTGTAGCTTCACCACTATGTCCATCCACTCCTTATGCAGTCAAATTAGGTAAATATCATAAAATCTTCATGCCTTCTCACCCGCTTGTTTATTTATTTTATTTTATTTTTATTTATTTATTTATTTAACATTTGTTGACCGGGAAAGTCTCAGGAGACTAAATGGTTGACAAAAACTTGCATATGCCTCATATTCTGTCAGTGTACTAAAATTCCAAAGTGACTTTATACATAAACTATAAAGTACAACGAATGTTCTTTAGATATGTGTGACTTTAGCAAGATGAACATACTGTATAGTATATTTACATGGTGATCAACCATTAAGCTATATTTAGCGCAGT
The DNA here is from genome assembly GCF_019279795.1 of Protopterus annectens. Lineage (NCBI taxonomy): Eukaryota > Metazoa > Chordata > Ceratodontiformes > Protopteridae > Protopterus > Protopterus annectens. Next base: position 342,688,183 of record NC_056741.1, on the reverse strand, counting down.
GTTATGTAGTATATTTTGTTAGCTCACCCTAATTGTCCTTGAAAAAGTATGTTGAAATTGGGTTTTGTCCAGACAGACTTTCCCCTCTAATAACTAACTGACTGGCTAACTAACTAACTAACTAACTAACTAACTAACTAACTAACTAACTAACTAACTAACTAACTAACTAACTAACTAACTAACTAACTAACTAAATATATATATACCATAGCTTGAAGTTACTTCTGTATTCTTGAGAATCAAGTCATTATTCTAAGTATTGTCTAGTTATAAAGCCATGATATATGCAGATGATGACATAATCGGTCTCGTTCCCTCAGTGATACAGTTATTTCATGTTGGTACTTTACATAATTCCTTAGAACTGATGTGTCAGTCATAGTATTGCTGATTTTATGTTGCACTTTGACACAGTACTTCATCATTTTGTAACAAGGGTTCTGTATCGGTCTCTAACAGTGACACATTTCTTCTGTGAAAAGCTGCTTTATCTGTTCAAATATATTCTCTTGCATATTCTTACTTAAAAATATGGCAACAAATTACTGACTGGAGGGCTAGAAAATGATAAAAGTGATTTATGTGAGTAAGAGAATTTGTTTGAAGATGACTTGAAGTATAAAGAGATGTATATTTTCTGAAGAACTTTTCCTTCTTTGCCAAAATGTAACTTTGTTTTGGCAAGTTTTTTACTTCTTATTAAAAATATCATGTCCTGTTTATTGAAATTAAAGCAAGTTTAATTAATCTGTCTCTTATGATTCAGTAAGTAGACGTGTATGAAATGAATGTGGGGCAGATATTTCAAATAACAACCTAGCTGAATAGTTAGCTAAACATTACACATTAAATTAAAATGAAATGCTGTACATTTTTTCTATACTTTTTGTCTCCTGCCTGCTGACCATCATGCCTTTCATTGCTTGAATGGAGTCATTATTCAATCAACCTTAAGATGCATGCATGCTCAGCCACTTGCACTAACAAACTCTAACATTAGCAGCTTGGATGGCTCAGCCATGTTTTTCTAGCACTGGCTCCCTACCACAGATGGACCTTCACCCTCCAGCAGAGGCCCTGAGATCTCATCGGTGGCATTTTCCAGATGAGAATCACCATCCCTCCCATCCTGGATGAGGGTGCCTATTCTCTCTGCCTGTGCCATCAAGTATCTCAGTAGCTAATAGAACTCAGGTCATGTGGGCCAGTGTCACAGCTTTATCTTTCTGTGTTACTGATAGAGGCTAAAACACATCAGATAACTAAATAGCAGAAAGCACACTTTATTTAAAATTTCTTACTTTCAGCATTCAGCTGTCAGCTTTAGTTTGAAACCATTTTAACATTTTGGAAAACAGAATCTCTTCATTAAATTCCATGGAAGCAAGAGTAATTTGGTCACTGATTAGTTTCCTAAAGCATTGCAACAGTGAAGAGAAATGCCTAGGATGACCCATACATACTAATGAGTGTTTTCTGTCATGGTAACTATATCACAGTTCCATGGCCCATCCTTGCTGAAGGCATAGTGAGTGTGTGTGTGTGTGTGTGTGTGTGTGTGTGTGTGTGTGTGTGTGTGTGTGTATACATATATATATATATATATATATATATATATATATATATATATATATATATATATATATATATATATATATATATATATATATATATATATATATATATATATATATGTGTGTATATATATATATATATATATATATATATATATATATATATGTGTGTGTGTATGTGTGTGTATGTATATATATATATATATATATATATATATATATATATATATATATATATATATATATATATATATATATGGGTCTACTTCTAATTACCGAAATACCACTTACCCAAATCTCACTAGAATGAGTACATCGAGACAACACAGAACGTTCACTTAAATGAACATTCACATCACCAGAATTTTAAACAGTTTAAACAGGGAAAGGAGGCAGTTGGCCAACATGTGAAAATTTGCCCTTTTCCCGCACTATAGTGTGATCTTGGAGTTAGTATATACAGTTAGGGGGTGTGGGAAGCACTGCCCCTCACATTGGGCAAAGCCCTCCATCTGGGTGGGTTTGACATACTAAATACTTTTGCTTAAGTAGTGCCCCTCCAGTCACAATGCAGCTAGTTAAAATGTGAACTAGTAAAAACTAAACAAACAAATCACATAAAATAACAATATATATATATATATATATATATATATATATATATATATATATGCATAAAAGAATAATAAAACACATAAAACATGAGACACAACATATTTCTTAAAATATATGTAAATAAATATAACATTAAAATTGTGTGGTACATTAAAATCAGTCACAAGAATATATGTCAAACACTAAATCCCCCTCTAGTGGCCATTCTGAGAAAACATTACATTCATAAGTAACACATGAAACTAGTTTTATATAACACATTGTGGAATACTTTATGAACAAAAAAGTGTACAACAGCGTATTATAACCTGGCAGCACGTAGCTTTAAAAGTGGAGCTAAGGATATCACATCACTGAGGCCAGAATATTTATTAGCCTCTAGTAAAATCTGCCAGAACACTTTTCTATACTCGGTCATGGTTTCCCAGGGTCCTCCTCTCAACCCCTTAGCTATTTCTTCCACAACAAAGAATGAAAACGAGGCTCCTGTACATACGAAGATATGTTTGTAGAGAACATTTCTAGAATTCTTAGTACGAATATCATTTGTGTGCTCATACATTCTCCTCTTTAACTTTCTCTTGGTTTTCCCTATATTAAAGGCAGTACATTGACTGCATAGGGTGATGTATACCAAGCCAAAAGAATCACGGGAACTACGTACATTGCTAGAAAAATAATAATCTCTAGGTGGCAGAAACAATGTCTCCCTGTTAGTAATGTGTCTACATTGTGGACAAGCCCCACATTTAAAAGTGCCAGTGGTTCTATGGTTTACTTACAAAGTCCCAGTGTGTTCAAGATGGTTTTTAACATTAGGACCATTACTGTATTTAATCTTGAGAGGAGTGTCAAAAATGGGACTCATATATGATAACTGTCAGAACTTGTGCCATTCTCTTTCCAAGATGTCTCTAATTATTTTAGAGTCCCCACTGAATTCAGTAATAAAAGCTCTAAGCAAAGATAGATCTGTGTTACCATGTTGCATACCTCCTTGAATATCTGTATTACTATTAACAATGTTACTATCTTCACCTAAAATGTGCTTAAATCTACCCTGTCTGTTAGCCACAACTTCTCCAAATATCTCATAGACCATTTCTATAGGATAGCCACGATCAACAAACATATTAGTTAAATTATACACTCATCCAAAAAAATCCATCTCATGTGAACACATCCTGGAGAGATGGACAAACTGCCCTTTTACTACACCAACCTTTTGATGGTAGGGATGTCAGCTCATGAAGTGGAGAAACGAGTTTGAGCAGGTGGGTTTTCTATAAATTCTAGACTTGAAGTCACTTTCAAATTTCTCAATTGTAACATGTAAGCAATTAACTTTATTACTACCAAAATGGTGTGTAAATTGTAAGAAGGAAGTTGTACCAGAGATGTACTCAAAAAATGCCATCAATTTGTCTTCAGAATCTATCCAAAAAAGTATATCATCCAGAAAATGTTTATATAGGGTCTGACACTTCTTATATGGTGAGTTAAGAACATACATATGCTCCCAATACATCAAACTCATGTTGGCATATAAAGGAGCACAATGTGCCCCCATAGCTACACCAGAAATTTGATGAAAAAATTCACCTTCAAAGAAAATACAGTTGTTTTTCAATACTAGTTCCATTAATGTCAAATAGGTGTGGACCTCTTTATCTGTAAAATGACCAAACAGTCTTAAAGCTTACTCAAACCATTGCAATTCCAGTGTATGTGGGATGCAACTAAATATATTAATGACATCAATTGTCACAAACTTCAAAGTGTCAGTAAACTGTCGCTGTTTCACATTACCAAAAAATCCCAAGAGTCTTTAAGGACATTAAAATCTCTTATATTTGCAAAGTAACAGGGCAGATTTTCTTTAAATATTTTAAGCAGTTGGCTAACCTGTTGTATGCTCATAATACTGAAAGGCTTCACAGAAGGCTGTAACCAAGACTAGCATTTTATTGGTTAAAGTAACACATTAGCTTGTCGCTTCACAAGTAAATGTGGGCAGCCTTTGTGGGACAGGGATTTCACTGGCGGTGAATGAACCAGGACCTGAATGAGTGCTATTTGCTTTCGTCTGTCCTTTTTTTGTTTGATGTCTTGTTGCGGATACTGATCGTCTGCAGAAGCATCAGATTTTAAATGTAAAAATACGAAGGTTATATTTGCTCTGTTAGTCACTTACTGTTTTTTTTTCAGTAGTTAGCTGGGGATGAAGTGGGATGGATGAGATGGGGTGTTGCAGTTCTGCTCAGATGACACATTTGGGGCTTAGATCAAAGGAAAGCAACAGTATTACAAGGAATATGCAGAAATTGCAATTATATAACTAAAGACTGCAGTTGCTAACATGCTGGATAATGCTTTAAAAGTGTTTCACAGCAATATGCTGGATAATGCTTTAAAAGTGTTTCACAGCAATATGTTATTTTTCTCAGAAAACAGAAATATACTTTCTGATCACTATCACAACTGTCAGTCTTTATAGGAAATGATACAAAATAAACAAGTACAGCTCAGTGTTTTCAGTTTCTCATAATTTTGTGTATGTTTACTGCCCCCTTGTGGAAGACAGCATTACTGTAATGATAGATGACTTTTTATAAGCATGTATGCTGTCAGGTGAATAAACCATTGCTGGAAAATCTGAATTTTGTCTCACACCTACTAACCTTAATGTATTTGTAGACAAAATAATGCATGACTGTGAAGTCTCCATCAGACAATACTCCTGACCAAACCACAAATAGAAGAATGCAGTCTGTTTTCCTGATCCTCTCTAGATACCAAGTTCTCACAATCTAGTGGCCCAGTTAAAAAGGATCACTAATCATTTTATGCTGAAAATTTCTGAGAAGCATACCTCTCAACCTTTTAGACCAAGAAATCTAGAAAAACCCTTAAATAATAAGGGGACAAAGGCCAAAAAGGTGGGACAATTTTTAACTATTGCTCTTACAGACTTAGAAAGTAGATAGAATAAGTTTTGCATTAGCATGGATTTTCTGGGGTCTATATTACATCAATGAACATTTAAATGTGTTGAATCCTTAAAGGTCGACCTTAAGAGATCAAACATTATTTAAATGTTTGAAAATGTAATAAAAACAAAATAAAGAAAACAAAAATTAAGAAAAGAGTTTTAGCAGGGGGGGCAAGCCCCCCTGCACCCCCCACACCCCCGCTACTTAAATATACCAACTCTGAGATCACACATCAATGCATTACAGTGCTGAAACAGGAAATTTTCCCTTCACTACACTGTAGCGCGATCTTGGAGTTGGTATATTTAAGTAGGGGGTGTGGGGGGTGCAGGGGGGCTTGTCCCCGTACCTACACCCTTTGGTTTATGTATTTATTACTTAGTTTTTTTTTTTATTTTTAAAGATTTTCGAACATGTAAATGTTCGTTCTATAACGGTCGACTTTTACAGATTCGAACATTTACGTGTTTGTTGATCTAATATAGACCCGATTTTCTGAAGGGTATGAAGTCTGAAACCCAAACATTTGTCATTATTTTCTAACTTAAAGCCAGAATGATTTGCTAGAAAACCACAATTTTATGAAAAGAAGCCTTTCAGTACTATACTGGCATTAAATACCCATATCTTATCCCTTTCTTCTAAAATAAACTAAATTTAGCTATCTTTGAAAGACAGAACTTATTTTTATTTCATTATTGCACTTTAATAATAGCTTTGGTCTGGCTTGATAAAATGACATACTTGGGGCAAAGCTTTACAAGTCATAGATGTATACTATACAGCTCAAAAGTGACACAAATATGTTCAAGATAAACTGACCCTCAAATCACAGTAATGGTCAAGATTTATTTGTATGGTTAACTTGTGGTTCCCCTTTCCTAGTACCCCGAGGAATTGACTGTTCCCAAGTGCTCACTGCTAATTTGTTCATTCTGTTATAATGGCAGTGAATGGGTACCCTATTCATCATCCCATCCCACTGAACAGCTAAAAATACCTTTTTATTATGTTGTACCCATATCGTCTCACTTCATGTAATGAAGTCTGTGGGAGAAGCATACATGTGCTCCGTATAGTGTATGCCTATCTGTGCTCCTGAAGTAACTGTCTGCTTGTTCCAGAGTCCCTGCACTGGGGTATTCACTATGGGACTCCATAATAAAGGTGATGTCCCTGTCCTACCACTGAAAAGAGGAAGCTGGCTTCTCCTGACTTTACTTGTCACACCCTCCCAGGTGTCCCTCCAGTATATGATGTGCTAGTCCAATACTGGTCAGTGGCCCTGCATAACAAAATACTCTCTACTGATCACTATTTGAATATATTTGAAGGGTCTTTTTCTGCTCCTGCTACAGTGCTTGTTCATCTTTAACACTATATGGCAAGGTGACTTTCAACAATTAAACAGATCAGGTGGGTACTTATTTTCTTCACCTCCATACTCTTGTTTTATTCTTATTACTTCTTTCAGTTGTGTGAAATTTCTCAAAGGAACACAAGAATAATAGTGCCAGATATAACGCCTGTTATACTGTAAACTCTTTAAAATGGTTACAATTCTAAAAACATGTACAGCATCTCAACTACTTTCCTTTGCCAGTTAACTCTTCTCACTCCTGTTTTGGCATAGCTCTATTTTTTACTCGCTTCCATTTGAGTATTTTTTTTTTTTTGTGGAAGTTCAATTTTAAACCTTTAAGAATCATTTTCAGTAGCCAAATTGTATTGCAACCCATCTAAATAGAAATAAACTTAAGGTAAATCTGATATTTTATTAGAAATGTATAAGAACTGTATAACATTTTACTGTGTAAAAACTGTATAATAGCTGTTATATGAACTTAGCAATGTATCATATTTAAAACGAATATTTTAAGTTTACTTGAACAGTTTATTGCATCTCAGCCTGGGTTGCAGCAAAAAGGTGTCTCTGGGTCAGTCCACCTACCCAGTTACAAATAGTAAATAAATCAATAAATTAGTACAACAAAAATGAGCAAGTTTTACTAATGATATCCTTCATTGTTAATTGAACACTAGCACATTTAAAGTGCAAGTTTTATTTATAAATATTTTGGCAGACCAAAACAAAAAACTGCCCACTATTATTGCTCCACTATCATAGACCACAACAGCTCCATTGGTACTCTCTCCTCTCAACTGGGCTCCATTGATGGTTTTCGGCAGTACACTGTCTCATTTTGATAAGTTTATTCCTCTTTTGCCCCAGACACTTTTGAAATCACTTTCATTTTTGAGTCAGTATTTTATTTTTACTGTGCTGCAGTCCTGCATTTTGGACTTACATTTTCTCATTGTTTTGGTGCTCTTTGGGGGGGGGGGGGGTGCATAGTCTATGAACATAGTAATTCAAAACCCATGGAAAACTCCTTGCCATTAGACAATTAGTTAAATTGTCAAGTGCAGTTTTTAATGTTGTATAGCTGATATTGGACTAAAGGCAGCGTAGCTAATTTAAATTACAAACTTAAGATACAAATAAAATAGTGTACACATTTGGTATTAGATGATTGGAAGCACATTCTTTGCCTCAAGGCCACTTCACTGATTGCTTTTTGAGACTTTATATTCCTGCTTGGGCTGACCTGCTCCATTTACCCTTGCTATTCTAGGGCTCACTCCACTCCTCTACCCTATCCCTCGTTCTCACCCACCCCACATAGGCATAACGTATACATCCAGTACCACACCCATTTAGGCAATTAGCCAATTAAATCAATCATCTTAATAGTATATACCTAAACTTCCTCCTCAGCTATCAATTAACCTTTTACCACACCCTTACATAATGTCACTTTCTTTCAACCCTGGCCTTTCTATACCTATAAATCCTGATAACTCTTTCTTTCCAAGCCCACTTAACCTCCTTTCCCAGCTTCATCTATACAAACCAAAACCATATTATCCCACCACAAGCTATCACTTTTTCAATGACTCAGTCTGTCAACACAAACAGGGTGTTAGCACATCCCTACATAATTCCATCACTCTACCCTACCTCCTTCATTAATTATGACAAACTTAAGATCCAAACTCTACAAACTATAAAACAAAAATACATGTCCAAAAAACTCTATAATCCATATCCTCTCAACATACACTACATACCCTATCAAATTAACATTAGATGGTGACAAACACCCCAGGAACATACACTGCCAACTCTACCACTAACCGAAAAACAAAAACACTTCTCTCATCTTCCAAAACACCATATTGCAAATTCTCCATATGAACATCTAAAGCATATGCAATAAAATAACTGAGCTGAATGCATGGATAGCCCTACATTCTTCTGGCATACTAATAATTACAGAAATGTGGCTAATAGTCCATATTAATGTTGAAGAAGTATTACCACGCAGTTGCAACATACTAAGGGTAGACAGGCAAAACAAAAAGCAGGAGGCATAGCCGTCTTATATAAAAATACTCTGTAACTTACCATTTCATCTCTCCTTTTCACAACCTTTAATAATGCCAAAATCATTAGTGATCATTTTAAGAGATTTTAATATTGACTGGCTGTCTGTCAGTTGTGATTATCCTCAAAATGCTATCAACTTCTATGGCATCACTCAAGCAAATACCTCTCCCAATAACTACATGAGCAACACCAACAAATGTTCTATACTTGATTAGATACACACCTCCTCACCTAATAACATATTTTCCTATGGCTCTCTCTCTAATGCTGTAAGTGACCACCTTCCTACCTTTGTCATTAGAGATGAGAACCACACTCCCAAACTACACCACCTTAAGGAAGTATGCAGTCTGTCCCACTTGCAAAAAGAAACATTTCTTTAGAATTTTAACTAGCAGCATGTAAATAATCTCCCCTTAGGTGATGCTGTTACAGAATTCTCCAGAACCTTCCTTAACATTCTTAACAGTTTACTCCCCTCAAAAACAAACTGTGTAAAAGACATACCACTCCCTTGGCTGAACAGAACCACACAACATCTAATCTAATTCAGAGACAAGACCTGGGATTCCTGGATTAAATATAAAGTGCAAAACAACCTATGAATATTTAGGCAACTCAACAATCACACTAAATATCAAATCAAGGTAGATTAAAAAAACTAAAATCTAATCTACAGTCCATAAACCTTCAAAACCCAGCATTCTGGTCAAATATTAACAAAATCTTCAAACCATGCCATTCCACCCAACCTGAACTCATAGTAGCCAGCAACACAGAAAACACTGCCACTCTCTTTAATACCATCCATCCTCAACCCCTTTTCCCATTTTGCACATGGAGTCAGGGTGTCACTTCAGCAGTGGCAATCATCTTAAGCCATGGTTTACACCACTGGGTGGCTAGCACTGCCATGGTAATTCATCCGTACCACTCACTTGCACACACACTCTCACCTACGGTCAATTTAGAGTGGCCAAACCACCTACTGCATGTCTTTGGAAAGTGGGAGGAAACCAGAGCACCTGCAGGAAACCCACATGACCACAGGGAAGACATGCAGACTCTGTACAGAAGGCACCCCAGCTGAGAATCAAACTGGAGAACCTCTTGTTGTGAGGCAACAATGCTAACTGCTGCACCACCATGGCCACCCTCTTTCATACATACTTCATAAACTCAGTCACATTCTAATCAAACACCACACTCCTTCATTCAGCAACACCCATGACTCTGCCCCTTCTCATTGCAATGAGTTACCACCTCAACCATTAAAAACTTCTATTAAAGCTAAAACCTAACACCCTAGCACTAGACAGTCTCCCTGCCAAATATCTACCAATGGCTACTGAGGCTATAGCCTATCTCATTTCCATACTCTTAAACTGTTCTATCACAGAAGCATACATTCCAATACTATGGGAAAAAAGTTATATCCTATCACTACATAAAGGAAGAAATAAAATTGAACTTAGTAACTACCACCCTAGTGCTGTCCTGTTTCCCTGATGTACAGTACTTGAAAAATACATTCAGTCCCATCTCTCCAAAAACCTTGCCAAAAATAGCCTCCTCTCCCCCTCCCAACACAGCTTCCTCCCCCATCATAGCACTACTACAGCCCTTCTACATTTGATGAATACTGTGAATCCTGACTTCCAAGATGGCTGCACACTGATCAGCAGTTTAAATTTATCTCTTCCAGTGTGAAAACAAATACTGAGAGACAGCAGCCAGAGCTATTGTAAGCTTGAGTAAAGTTCAGTACACTGCTTGGATGTCTGCAAAGAAGAAACTAAGAGAGCCTGAAGGAAAATCAACTAAAAAGGTAAAGAGAAGACACTGACTGTGAAGAATCTTGCAGCCGTTCAGCAAAAAGCAGTTCAAGCTCCAGCTTTGGTACTAGACATGACTTCCAGTAATCTACAGGAAAAAAATAAATCAAAGCTGCTAAGAGTTGATTAAAATAAACAAAACACTAAAAGAGTATATCAAATGGAATAACAAAAGGCTGGAAAAAATGGAAGAAGCTTTAAACAGATATTCAGATGAGCTATAAAACTGCAAAATTCAGAGTTCGGAATGAAGAAAAGGCTAACTTAAGTATGAGTCTGCTTAAGAAGAGATGTTTCAAAAATGGTAGAACAGAACACATAGGGAAACTCTGAGAATATTTGATGTACTAGAGAGGCTGGAATGGACAGACTGTATTGACTTTATGAAGGCACAATTAAGCATAAACAGCTGGACTTATATTCTGCAGTAGTAACTGTTAATTGAAAGGGCATGCTGTGTGTATGCTCCAACTCTGGCCACGAGGAAAGCAGCTAATACCTTTATTAGTAAAGATGCAAACACTGCAAACACCAACAGAAAAAGTTGATCCTGACAATGGTTAATTTTAAGACAGTAGAGTGTTTGAGAAAAATAATTGTTCACTGTACACCTGACAGAAGAGAAACAAATTTATTCCAGTAATCAAGGAATGTCAAGAGGCAGGAGTGAGATTCAAGCTGTCATATTCATCTGTCTTCAGAAATGTTTTTTTTTTCCCTGGAGGATCAAAGTCATTTTGTGATGCAGGACAGGCTATGGAGAAAATGCAGAAGCTTGTCCAACAAAAAATAAGCCATCACGCAGATTGGGACTCTGATTCTTATTCCTCTGCTAATAAAGCACGTTGAGAGATTTTGCCAATTAAATCTTTTCCATTATTCTAAAGGAAAATGCTTGATAGGCAGCAAAAAGCATAGGAGTTGACCAGAAAAAAATCAGTAGTACTGTGGAACTGAATCAGAATCTGGGGTTGGGAGATGGAAATGAATAGGGAAAAGACAAGCAACACTGAAATTCTTGAATGTGTGCGAGACTGCACAGGTATTGCATTTGTGAAATATGGGTGTGTAAAAATAAGTGGAAAGAGTGGACTTTGGTTTGCCTCACTTCATGTGATTAATGTTCTGGATGGACTCTGATGGAAGATTAGGAGGAAGGAAAAAGATAATTGAAAGTAATCATTTTATTTTCTATGAAACTTTTCACAATATAAATTGCATGTTTTATAGTAAATAATTTGAGTTTTTCTTGTATGTGATAAAATTATTCAAGTAAACAGATGACTTTTTTTCTTTTCTTTCTTTCTTATTTTTGGTATAAAGAAATATAGGAATTACAGTGCAAAAACAGAAGAAAACCTAGACAAATCATATTTAAGTTAATAGGCTGAAAACTTGAGTTATTGAGATGGCAGATAGGGCAAAAGTACACAGATCATACATAATATATGTAGAGCTGCTATATTTTCTCTTAACTTTTGCAGAGGTGAATTTAAGACCCTTGGCTTAATCTAATAACAAATGTTAAGTGGAAGCAAGTAATTATGGGAACACAGAATAGAATATGATGAACAGCTTTCTTTTACCAATAAATGTTTCAGCTTGTCTATCAGGGAGCAACAGAGGATTGCATTTTTTTCTATTTACTCCTGCATTTGCATGAAGGCAAGATAATAATAGTGCAATAAAATACAGAACAATGGTTTCTTCAAGGCTAAAAGTTAATGGTATCTGAAAGTATGCAAGTAGATTTCACTTCTGGAGAGAGGGGAAATAAAGATAAAAAAGAACAGCCGCCAATTAGTATCAGAAGAAGCACATGCAATAACGTGTCTTAGCATAGATAACCTCAATGTTAGGGTAAGTAGTACCTGTGTTTGGCACAAATGCTACTTTTAAGAGGGTTAAACTTCATTATTTGAATATGTGCATAGTTATGTCTGTTTGTATGAAGTTGATGGGTTGTGAGGGTGCTCTGAGGGTGTGTTTGTATTTTTGTTTGTGTTTTTTTTTAAACAAAAAGCCTTTTAAAATGTGTCATATGTACCAGTATTGATGATAAGAAAAAAACTGTATAAAAAGATTGACCTGCAAAACATTAATGGGTTCATGTATTACAAAATCTGGAAAGAGACATTTTTTCAAAACTGCCATATATTATAGGCAGAAATAATGACTTCTGACCATAATGGCAATACTCTGCATATTATCTTGGAATGTGAATGGTGTCACAGGTCAGACAAAAAGGAAGGAACACTTAATTAGATTAAGAAATGCAGAGTGGAAATACCAAAGCTACAGGAGACACATTTGGAAGGAACTGAGCATGTAAATTTGATAAAGAAAGAATTTCAGGATGGATATTCTGCAGAATAGAGGATATTACATCTAGAACTGCTATTTTGGAGCTTAAAAAATTGTGAGAAATAATCAACTTTCAGCAGGGATTATTACTTATAGGTGGTGACTGGAATTTGATTTGCAGCAATGAGGATGCACCTGGGGGGGGGACTAGAAGGAAAAATATAACAATGCAGGGTAAATTTATGAAGAAAATTATGAAAATATTTGGTATGAAAGATGTGAATTCAGTAATAGGAACTCAGAAAGGATTTAAATATTCTTCTCCAAAACTCAATAAATGGGCTAGACTTGATAGAAATTATATTTTACAAATATGTGTGCATTTAATTGAGAACTTTGATACACATCCAACAACTATTTTTGATGATGTGCCAGTAACTACTAGGATAAAAATATAGGGTAAATAAGTTAATATTAGACAATGGCACTTCCCTATCTACTTGTTAAAAAGAGAGAAATTTAAGGAATGGGTAGTATAAATTATCAGGGAGTTATTAGGGAAGATAGAAATCACTCCAGAATTTATAGCTAGTGAGTGGGATAAAATGAAAGTGGAGTTCAAAAATAGAGTAGAAATAAAAGAAAAAGAGATCTGGTTAAGAAGTAATATAAATTATTTAGAGGGGATGACAAAGGCTGATGTATTTCAAAATAAGGGGAATCTCACAGAGCAAAATGTGGTGCGATTGCAGAGAGCTAATGAGAAAATAAGGGAGTACCTGGATAACATGCATCAATTTTAGAAAGACTGCTGTTAAGCAACAGTTTTTTGATAACGTCAAAACACAAAAACTTTTGTAACAATAACTTAGGCAACAGAAAGTTTAAAGGGTTGGTGCCAAACTTTGGGAGCATATAACAAGAAAAATAACCATAGATCCTATAGAGGAGTTAAGAGATTTTTCATAAATGTTATCAAAATTTGGATAAAGCAGAGAAGTGGGGAAATCAAGAAAAGGCAAAAATGGAAATATTTATGGAAGACTTAAATATGCCAAGGTTAGGAAGATGAGGTTCAGCAACTAACAGTTACAACAGGAGCAAATGAGGTAAAATTGATGATATATAACCAACCTGCAGTAAAACCTCCAGGAATAGATTGTTTTCCAATAGACATTTGGAGGCTAGGAGGGAAGAAAGTCATAAAGATCTGGAGTTTAATAGTATTTTACAAGGAGGGGAGGCAACAATATTCTGGAAAAAAAAGCTGTGGTGGCTGTCATATCTAAAGATGGTAAAGACCCATGTGATCCAGCTTCATATAGGCCCATTTCAGTTTTAAACCAGGATTATAAAGGGTTTTTTATATAATGGCCAAAAAATGGCAATGTTGATGCCAAAATTGATAGGTATGGACCAATGTGGTTACGTGGAGAGGAGACAAACATTTGACAACATTAATGAAACAATGATAATCCAGAAGGAAGCAGAATGTAAGAAAATACCACCGTTATTGGTGGTTCTTGATCTAAAGAAAGCAGTCAGTAGAGTAAGCTGGAATTTTATAAGTAGGGCAATGGAAGCATTTGCATTTCCTAATATAATAATATGGTTAATTAGAAGCATACATGAAAGATCAGAGGCAAAATCAAAGTGGAAGAGTTTATTTATTTATTTATTTTTACATTTGTTAAGTGGGTTAGTCTGTCTGGGTTCATAGAAGCCCTTTTTCAGCAGAGACCCGAGGAGAAAAGCTCCCCCCAAAAAAGTAAACAAATAGTAAGAACAAAGATAAACACAGATCACATTTTAAGTATACATACTTCTGAAGTAATTACATAACATGCAATAAAAGAATATACAGAATGGATGGAAATACAATACAATACATATATGGAAATGTTCACGTAGTATGGCAAGAAACTAAGCAGAAATATGGTACGACTAAGGTCAATACATTGCTGAACCAAGGTATTAGGCATGAAGTAAGCAAATATACAGATAAAGTTGTGTGAACTTTGGAAGTTAATAAATAAGTTAGAGAATAGTAATAAGGGATTATGGGAATTGAGTGTAACATGAGCTAACTAGTATAGAATATGACAGGGAAAAAATGTGTAGGTAGTAATAAGAGAGAGAGCTAGACATGATACAGTTATAAGTTGAGTCTGAAGAGAGGAACCAGGTAGGGGTGTCCTCTTTCCCCTTTGTTATTTGCATTTTATTTAGAACCATTGACAAAGAAAATAGGGGGTTCAGAAATTCAAGGATGTAATTGGTGTGGTGTTCAAGAAAAGTTGGCTTTATTTGCAGATTATTGTACCTGATATAACCAGAAAAGGACATTTCAGTGTTGTGGAATATTCTGAGACAGTTTTTTTTTTTGGCATACAAAATTAATGAAGAAAAAGCAAAGGCTATAGCTATAAACTATGTACCCACGTATGAACTGGTTCAGCAATACTGGTGAGATTATAAAATGAAGTATTTAGGAGGATGGATTAAAAATTATTCATTTAAGGCAGCTAAGGATATGTGGGAAGAGGCTAAACAAAAAGATAATACAAAAAGTTTAAACTGGTAGTTATTGACTATGGATATGGTTAGCTAGTTGCAAGCAGTAAAAATGTTTAAGTCCCTTTAGTTTTATACACAGGTCAGGATATTTCTATCAATCAGAGAAGAAGATGTGGAAAGTAATTAGTGAAGATTTGAAGGATTTTATCTGAGAGTGGAAGAGGGCAAGAGTCAAGTCGGAAAAGTTGATCAACCCAATAGAGCAAGGAGGTTTAGGATTACCCGAACTAAAGGTATATTTTAGAGATACACAGTTAAGACTCATATATAACACAGATAGAAAGCTACAATTTAAAGTGGAAAGGGGTGATGATAAAGCAGGGGGGGGTAATTCAAGAAACAAGGAAATAATGGGATTTTAGATGCAGATCCTTAAGGAGAATAACAACAGTCATACAAAATGTTATATTCATAAAGTAGTAGAAAGTATACTTAGAACCATGCCAACACAAGAATGGAGAAAGAAGATTCTGACTATAAGGATGACTGCAATTATGGGTACAGAGAATAGTCAAGAGAGGGCTGGAATTTACTGAGGAAGATAGCAAAGGAACAAAGGTATTGGGAACAAATAATTAGAGAAGGAAAGGTAATAGAATGAGAAGAGGCCAAGGGTCAGGAATTGATATCAGAGTATATACAAAGAGAATGGGATAGGGGTATCCTAAAGAAAAGACCTGCACTGGTTGAGTTTTTAATTGAATCTAGAATAGAAGCTGCTTTCAAAAAAGGGATAATTAGTAGGGCATATAAAAGATTCCACTATAACTATGGAAATCAATCAGAAGAGATTAGAAAAAACTCGGGAAGAGAGAGATTAGATGCACAGTTCACAAAGAAACAATGAGACAACATATTTAGGGCTCACAAATATGCAATAAAATCTAGAAAATTTAGGATTTCTGCCTGGAAGTGTTTGCATAGGTACTTTTATACCTCAAGCAGATTGTAAAGATTTTTTTTCCTCAGGTAGATGGAAAATATTGGAAGGATGATGGGGAAGAATGAATTAACTGGGAACATAGGTTTTGGGAGTATAATGAGATGGCAGGCTTTCAAAATTCCCTACAGAGTACTCTGTCAGGAATACTAGGTAAGCAAATGAGTGTGACTAAGGAAAGGATTTTTTTGAGCTAGGATACAGGATTTGAACTGTCTAAACATACAAAGGCCTTCATAAGTTTAATTCTGGTGGCTGCCATAGAAAAACAGTTACTAGAAAATGTAAATCAAAAGAACAGAAAGTGGGATCTTTAGAGGTAGGATTAAATTAGATAGAAAACTGGAATTTGTGGAAAGAATACATGTAGAAAAATGTTTTGTAGGAGGAATGCGGTTTAGAGGAAGGCAGGAATTGAATAATTTATATAATATTACTTAGCTTATATGATGTATAACAATAAATGTGAATTATAGTATTTATAAATGTTAACTTGTTGATATAGTCTGATTACCTTTATATAAATGTAAGTTTGCCTGTGTCACAAATGATAGTTCAATAAAACCATTTAAAAATAACATAGATCCCCATAGGAATGAAGGAAGACTAGTATCTGTCCTTATTCTAGACATTTCCAAAGCCTTCAACACAGTCTCACACCCTGTCCTCCTACAAAAACTCTTACCGCTAGGATTTGATGAAACCTCTAACCCATGATTTAAAAGCTATCTTGCTAACAGATCCCAGGCCATAAATGCACAAAGACTTCTCCCCTTTCCTCCCAGTCTCCACAGGTGTCCTCCAAGGGTCCATTCTTCGTCCCATTCTTTTTAATATGTTCATTAATAACTTCTGAGATACGTTCAAATCAGCAGCAATAATTAAGTAAGCTGATGACCTCATCTTCATATGTAGCACAGAAAAATCTAGCAAAAAACACTCAAGAATCATTCTCATCCATTGAAGCCTGGCTAACCGGCTCACAACTTTTTCTTAACCCCCCTCAAAAATATATATATATTCTCTTTTCCACAAGAAACCTTTCAGCCCAGAAACCCTCTTAAGATCTACCTTGATAATACCTTAAAATTTGACTATCGCATTCAACATGAAGCAAAGAAAACTCACCAAGAGCTGGGTTCTCTATATACAGTCGAACATTTCCTTATTGACCAAATCAGAAAACACACTAGCCTCTACCTTAATACTCCTAACATTTCTCAATTAAACCCATTTCACCAATGTACAAGTTTCTCAACTCTCAAAGCTCAAACAATGCTATCATGAAGTAGCTATGTTTGCAGTAACACACCCACAAAAATCCCAGCACTGCTTAGCACCCAAGGAAATGAACTGGCTCAAACTACCCAACTTATTCCCAAAGTACAACTACTCATAACCTTAACTATAAATCTACAAACTGTCCATCTCTGTCAACCCTTGTCCCGTCATACAAACCAAAACAGACCATCTTACTCAACCCAAAGTTTGTCCTCGATGTCACTAAATCAAACAATACAGCTGGTGACAGTCTGTTCTCAAACTATGTCACCAAAGTATGGAATACCATACCTATCTCTTTAAAACAAGAGCAGCCTAAACATTTAAAACAGAAGCTAAAGTCACACATGCAGAATTTCTGGCTCTGCCCCTGCACTAACCCTGGATAAGTACCCCTATACTAAATCATATTTCCTCGCTTCTTCCAACCCGTTAACATATTCCCTCTCATCTCTTTCCCAGAACCCTTCTTCTGAATACTCTCACCTACTCATAATAACTGATTCCTACACCCAGTCTTTCCAATTGACTTAATCTTTTTTACATTCACCTATAGAATGTTCTTCTCCCCTCCAGCTTCTCCTTTTTAACATGTTCAAGCACATCTATTTCTTCTTCCTCTTCGATCAGTCTTTAATTTGCTACATTACTTGATGACTAGCAAATTATACTGCGGTAGTGGTGCTGCAGTAGCGTTGTCGCCTCACAGTTAGACGTTGCCCGTTCGATTCTCAGTTAGAGCGTCTTCTGTGTAGCAACATGCATGAATGGGCATTCCTTCATTGAAGGTTGTGCATTAGGCCCGGCAAGCCAGCACGTAAAACTCTACTGCCAATCATTAGCAGACTGAAGTTCCGCTGTGGCGACCCCTAACCGGGAAAAGCCGAAAGACACAAACAAAACTTGCTAACTAGCAAATTAAAAAAAAAAAACTAAAACATAAAAGGATGTCACTTTAGACAACTCTAGGTATATTTTATATCCTTATTATGAAACTGCTTACCGAAGTATACAATGCTACTGGTCCACTGAAATGTCTATATATTGAATTATCCAAACACACCCAAAGCGAGGCAGACACAAGTAAGATGAAAAACACACTCAAAGCTGAAGATAGCTGGAATAAATGCTGCTAATCCAGATGAATAAAATCCAAAGCTTTTATTGTAGATAAGTGAGTGCTTTTGCAATGATCAACATTGCTTCATCAGACAACATACCTTCAAAGAACTGCCCTATATATACATATGACAGAATTTAAAATAACCACTCTGTTCTCAGAACAAATTAAGCATCAATCATCCCATCCTAAAGGTACAGATACATAGAAAATGTAGGGTTGCTGAAAGTAATAAAACATTCACAGTATACTAAATATAATATAGTAGTTCATACAGTGACCAAACAAAAACATAACATAACGTGAAATATTTATTTCAACTCTCTAACATTTTGTAATGATATAAAAGAAAAGGAGAAAAAGAGAGAAGCAAAAAGAGAAAAAAAGGGGGGGAGCAAGATCTGTCAAACCTAGATTATGTACTAATCACACAAAATCAGTATTGAGACTTTTCAGTTTTCCAGATTTCAAAGCTGGTTTTAGGGGGACAAAGTCATTCAAGCCTAGCCTCAAGATCCACTGAACCTCCATAGACTCTGTTTGGTTTACATGGTCACCCAGCCTGCTACTCACTTCCAGAACATGCAGTACCTGAAACAAGAAGGTATGCTCCTCATTTGTGGAGAAAGTGTGTTTCACTAAAGCAATATATTCTAAGCCTCTCCTAGTGCAATATATATGATCCCTGATCCTTTCCCTGAGACGATGGTTAGTCTTTCCAATGTAAAATCGGAAACATGCCTGACAACGTGCAACATATATCACATTGACAGTCTCACATCCTGCCTTGACCTTAAGTTCCCACAAACGTCCTGTGTGAGGGTGTTTGAAAAATCTAGATTCATCCACATAGGCACAATATGCACACTTGTCACATTTATATGTCCCATTCATAACACTGGTTTCATGTTTCTTCTTCCTAGGATAACACAGTTTTTGCTTCAAGTTTTGCTTATTCCTGTATATAAACCCTGGTCCATCTCCCACCACATTAGTAGTTTCTTCATCTACTAGAAGAATGTGCCAATAATCCTGTATAATCCTAGTGAACTTACTCACATCTTTAGTGTACGGTAAGACTAAAGGGGTCTGGGAGAGAGCTTTGTATCCTTCCCCCTGCTGTTTTACTAACCTTCTTTCTGAGTAATAAGGTTTAGCTTTACCTCGTCTCTCCTTCTGCACTTGTTTATAAGCCATATCCACCTCTTGGGCTGGATACCCTCTAATCAAAAAACCTTCTTTTAAATTCCTCAGTTCTGTTTGATACATCTCATCCTGACAACATAGGCAGGAAAGCCTCATTGCCTGCCCTTTCACAATGTTGGGAAAGATGTGTTCCTTGTGCATACTATCATAATTTAGGAATGCTGGACAGTAACACTTCTTCCTATGTAACTTGGTGCACCACCCCTTCTCAATTTTGAATATTGTGACATCTAAGAAATCTATACTGGTGCTGGATTGATTTATAGTGTCGTCCATACTACTGTGGAATAGGTTCAAACTAATCTCATCCCCCTTCCAACCTAAAAAAAAAGTCAGCCAAAAATCATCTATAACAGGCGATATGAAGATCTTTCAACAGATGTAACTACTCCCAACCCATCACCAAGTTTGCATATGCATTGGCACAACTTGTGCCCATGGCAACACCTGATGTCTGCCAGTAGCATACATTATTAAACATGAAGACATTGTGTTCCAAAACTATCTCCAATAACATACATCGAAAGTGTATTCATTGTACTGTTAGTTTCCCATGATTCAGAAGTACTGGCCTCACCATATTAATGCCTTGTTCATTAGGTATACTTGTAAATAATGACACCACATCTAGGGTGACTATCAGGTCCATCCCCATGAATCCGGCCATCTCCACCTCACTATAGAGGTCATTTAAAAAATGTTCTGTATCTCTAAGGACACGAGGGAAGTCTTTAAATACATCTCTCAGTTCACCATCCAGGTAAATAGAAATGGGCTCTGTTAGCCACCCTGCCCCTGCTTCAATGGGTCTAAACTTAGGGCATCTGGGGTCCTTATGTATTTTAGGGAAGCCATGCACTCGTAGAATCAACGTTTTTTTTCCTACTATGAAGTATTGGAACAATTCCTTGTCCAGCATCCCCATGCACACACATTTCTGAAGGGTGTCAACAATGTGTCAACTCATATCATTCACTACATCCGTAGATACAATCTTATATACTTTTGGGTCTGCAAACATTTCTGTCATTCTCTCAAAATAAAATGTTGAATTCAGCACTACAACTGGTCCCCCTTTGTCAGAGGGACATATAACTATACTATTATTATTTTGTAACTTGTGTAATGCCTGTTTTCTGCAGTTCATAGGTTCATAGGTTTGTACTAAGCTAACTGCCCTTGCGAGCCATTTTTTAAACATTATTTTATCCCTTGTTGACCTCCCTACCTTGTGTTTGTGTGTGTAAAAACACAAACACCCCAAACCCTCCCAACCCTTTCTATCTGTAACATTGCTAACAGTACTATCATAAATAGCATTCTCACATGCTTTTAAAAATGTTTCCACATTGGGTGGTAAACTAGGTACAAAAGTGCTATTCCTTTTTATATTTCAAACGGTGTACATTTTCAACATTTTTAAATTTTAATTTTAATGTTACATTTCATGTAAACAAATGCAGACATAATAACAAGTCACTAATGTCCATATTGCTGGTAGGTATAAAACTCAAACCTTTGCTTAGTGGAGAAGTTTCCGCTGGTGTCAGTTCATAGTCTGCTAGGTTCCACACTAGGTTTCCTGCCCATGGCCCCACATCTTCTTGAGTATGTGTGTCTGTATCTGCCCTGGTGCCTCCTTTAGCTTCTGCCTTCCTCTCTGTATATCCTGCTTCAATGAACCCCTTCTCCCTGCATGAAAGGGCAATGGAAACATTGGCAAAACCTGTTGGTTTAAGTCCATATTGATTCTGCATCTCACTACTGTTGCCAACGTCATTACTGGCTGTATCACCTCCATTTCTAATGGATTAGGTGGAGTATCCATTGGTGTCAAATAGACAGAAGCAACAGCTTCTGTTGAGAGGCCACGCCCTCCTATCTTTTGATTGGTTGTCATCTCAACATCATGCTGCTCATTAGTCACTTGCTCAGACTGCTGGTGATACTCCTCTCTCAGCCCATCTCGCTGTTCAACTAGGGTGACATACCCCCTCTCTTGTTGTTTGGTTCCTCCTACTTCCTCACCCAGTTGATTGGTCGCGCTACAAAACTATGACTGGCGATTGGTGGGGTGATGCTCTCCCTGTGTTTAGCCCTTAGCCAAGTAAATACGTGCTGATTTGAAAAATCAGTCACATCTCTGTATAACTTCTTCTTTTATTGCTCTAATAACCTTGCCTCATAATGAAGCACTTTGTCAATCAGTTCATTTAAAAACAGTTCTGTAGCTTCTTCACCCTACAACAAATGCGTACAATTTGTGTACTGAATATGCCTACTTATGGCAATACCTACCCTGATTTGCTAACACAGTGGCAAAAGAGTAATTTAGACACAACTAAAGTTTATATTAAGCTACTGATAGATTTTTTTCAACCGCTAGAGCATGACTTGAATGCTAAAATTTGTCAGAAGCAACAGGAGTTGCATTTCTTGTATGGTGAAGACGCTACAGAACTGTTTTTAAATGAACTAATTGACAAAATGCTTCATTATAAGGTAAGGTTATTAGAGCAAAAAAAGAAGAAGTTATACAGAGATGTGACTGTAGCAAGTATAACTGTTAATTTTTGATATGTCTTATCTGCCTCTTAGGCAGTGTCACAGTATACTGCACCTGCCTCCACCTTGCATGGCCATTCATTGAATCCAGGTCCTACACAGGCTCAATGGGTACCTTCACTGCTGACTTTAGCTCATCTTCTTTCTCAGTGTCAGTCCTCTGTTGTATTTATTTGCATATCAACATTTTGTGTAATATTATGCACACAGCAAATACTTTGCTGCATGCTTCTGGATTGTGCCATAGGGTGCCACATTTCAAGATAATATGGAAAGTGCTGCTATTCTTGTGCCAGTGTAGACATCTACAACCTTAGAAAATAATAGATACAGTGGTACTGTAAGTTCTTGCTGAAGTGTTCTCAGGTCATTATTACTAATTCCTTCTCCTCCCTGTGCTTTGTTTGGATCCAGTGTGCATAGTTCTTTTTCAGTATAATCTAATTTTATTTCAGTATCTGAGGTTAACTAGATGTCACTAAGACAACCTCTTTTGTACGCCAAACTGTTTTGCATAAGATTTTGTAAATATATTTGTAATCTGTTATGTCTGAGAATAAATTTTAGAATACACACGCACACACACACACACACACACACACACACACACACACACACACACACACACACACACACACACAAACACACACAAACACACACACACACAGCTAATGTTGTTACTCCTTCCATGTCTTATGTATTTATAAAATGGTTTCCTTATCATGCTCATTATCTTTATATACATATTATTCAAAATACTCTTGATCTTGCCTTACTTAATTTATTGTTTGTCCAGCTTGTTTATTTCAGTTTTCAAATTTGTAGATCAACCCCTTTTCCATTTCTTATATATTTTTTGTCTCTCACCTTAATCAAATATCTTGTTCTTATGGAAATATATCCTCCTGACATTGTGTGGTTAGATCCTAATGTTAAACATTTTGTTTTTTTTATTTTTCATTCAAACAATTTTTCTTTCAAAACTTTCCACATTCATTTTGCAGTTTTTCCACTGAAAACACTACAATTAGTTTTGCATAGTTACTGTTTTGCTTCCATATAATCTGTAATCAATCTCCTGTGCATTAATTTAAATTTCAGGTTGACAGAATTATCTCACAACAATTTAACCTTAATAACTCTATGATCACTGCACATCAAAGGTGGTAAAACTTGACATGAAGTAACAGTAATTTCTTTAGGAACACAATGGGCAGGATTCACGAAGGCTTGCACGGAGTGTAAGAGACGTGCAACACTCCATGCAAGCCTCGCGATCCAGGAACAGCCCTAAACTCTGTGTAAGAGACCAGCTAAAACGTCTCTTACACGGACTGGGTGTGGACATGCTAAATACCTCACTTGCAGCCGAAAGGTATGCAAATGAGGTATATTAGTGATCCACGAAGCAGAAACCAGTCCGTGTAAGAGACGTTTTAGCTGCAGAAATGTACTCAGTTGACAACTGAGTACGTTTCTGCAAATTCCACAACGGAGCCATGTCAGCTTCAAAAAAAGGGTGCATATGACTCAGGCAGCATGCCAATGACCAAATATGTGGCCATTGGCAATATAACCCGATGCCAAAATATTAAAAATATAATTTTTTTTTCGGCGATCGCCGATGTTTAAACCCAGCGCAGCCCCGCGCAAACGGGCTGCGCTGTATAAAACATGAAAATGAAGGTTATAAACCCAAAAATGTTGGTTTCATGCCATACATGTAATGACAATGCAGGGACCAGCGGACCAAAAACAACATGGCCACCGTGTAGTGGTTGCTAAGGGGGGAAGCTGAGTCTAAGACATGTAACTAAGCATTAGTAGGCAATCTCATGTAAATGAGGGTTAGGATACTGAATCTCACAGTCACATAGCAAATGAGCACAGTCTGAGTAGTGTAATAGATACATAAGGGGGAGGAATAGAGTAGGAGATAGGTGACATCACAGGGGGGAATGGTAGAAAGAAATGCAGTTCATTGGAGGCCAGTGTAACATGACAGATGACAGACACAGATCATGGAAAGAGGTGTGCCACTAGATAAGTCATGGAAAGTCAAGAAATGGAAGGTGTACACTGTTACTTACACCAAAGTTTATTGCCAGGCGTGCATGCGCACGTGTGCGCACCATGAAGCGCGAGTAGGGCAGTGCGTGCATGTGTAAGGCAGACTGAGCATGTGGGAGCGTGTTGGGAGATGTTTAACACTGTTTGTGCAGGTGTGCGCGTGTGTAGGGCAGGCTGAGTTTGTTGGAGGCTGTTGTCAGACGTGCAACAGTGTTTGCGCAGGTGTACACATGTTTTAACCCAAATAAGTAGATTCTGAACCGTGTAAGCATGTGTGCGCACGTGTAAGCCACTGTGAGCGTGTTTCTGATGGTATGCACGTTGCTCCCCCCTGAGGAAACAGAGAGGAAAAAGGAAGCAACAGAATTAATAGGAAGCTAGCAGGGATAACTGCTGAAGCTAGCAGGTGAAAACAATTAGAAGCAGGCAATTACACAGGCAGAATAGTAGCCCAGCCCAGCACTTAAAACTCTGCAAACAGTAGTGCAGGATGTTTCCCTTAAGAGACACTGCAAGACAGGAGTAAGCTAATAGAAGTGAAAACTGAAGACCTTAACTCAGAGCAGAAATGTTAGGGGCTGCCATAGCTGTCATAATGAGACATAGGCGACTTGCTGAGGGTGGTGACAATGCAGATGGTGCCAGACAACCCACAGTGAGGATATGGAGAAGAGTGTACAGGCCCAGGGTCACCTACCACAGGTTACATGAGCTGGAGATAGTAGAGTGCTATAGAGTGGACAGAGAGCTCCTGCAGCAAATTGTTGAGCTGTGCAGGTCACGCCTCACACACAGAACCAACAGAGGGGAACCCATCCCAGTGGAAACCAAGGTATGTGTTGGCCTAAGAATACTAGCAACAGGTACCTTCCAGAGACCAACTGGCGATATGATGGGGATATCACAGGCATCAGCCTCCAGGGTATTGCACCAGTTCCTGGATGCCATGTCAGCACATGTCGGTGATCATGTATATTTCCCCAATGCCCATGAGGTATTGGCCAGCAATACGCGTCTCTTCCAGCAAATAGCGGAATACCCTGAGGTAGTGGGTGCAATAGACTGCACGCACATATGCATCAAAGCACCAGCCGGTGAGCGGGGTAGGGCCTACATTAACCACAAGGGCTTCCCCTCCATCAACTGCCAGGTCATGTGTGATGCCCAGGGCATAATAATGAATGTGTGTGCTGGCTGCCCTGGGAGTTACCATGATTCCCACATCTGGCATTTGACGCAGCTGTACCAGACATTTGCCAATGGGGACATCCCACACGGACACCTAGTGGGGGATGCAGGTTATGTACTGGAGCCTTGGCTGATGACACTCATCAGAAACGCACACACACCTGAACAGGAACGCCATAATGAGGCACACGCACAAACACATAATGTAATAGAGTGTGTGTTTGGGCTGCTCAAGTCATGGTTCCGGTGTCTGGATACATCTGGTGGAGCCTTGCAGTATACACCAACTACATGTACCCAAATTGTCATGGTATGTGCTATGCTACATAATATGATCTTGCAAAAACAGCTGCAGCAGGACCAGCATAGGGCTGGGCCAAACAGCCCCCACCATTGCCAAGGCCATCACAGGCAGAGCGTGACTCAGAGGAGGAACAACCTGAGCCTGCCCCAGTAGGCAGAAGGAGGCGTGCCCAGTATGCCCTGGCCTTGGCAAAGAGGCAACGCATAGCACATACACTGGCTCAGTAGGAACCCTGGGAATGATACCCCCTCTGACTCACTCAAATAATAACATGGTTGCCTAAAATGGCATGACCTGCTCACAAACATGTACAGGGAAGTGTAATATGTGCATCCAACAGAGGCAGCCCTGCAGCACCACCTGAACCATGAATGCCATGTGTTAAGTAATGTAACACCATGTACTATATGCACACATGAGCACCCTGACTGACATCCACCCTCACCAAGCATGAAGCCACAAAATGACGATGGGATGATCAAGTGCAATAACTGGCTGAAGTAATGCAGTTAGTCAAAGGGGAGCCAATGTGTTTCAGGCTGGGAAGACATGCAGAGCATGACATGATGCACCACCTGCTAGGGGTGGTGTGCACCTATCATGCCATGCCCCATGGATACTGGCAAAGGCTGTCAGTACCCACAGCATGCCCTGAATAGGTAAGTCTCAAAACACAAACCCACCTTCATAGGTTCTACAAGGGATAGGAACCTAGATGTAATGCTACCCAATGACAGATGTCTAAACAGCAAGATGTGTGCAGTGTAACCACACACAGTATGGAGAATGTAGATACCAGTCCTGCAATAGAGAACTGGGTCAAGGCTCACATCAGCACCCTAACACTACCAGGTCACACCTCATACTGTGCTGTACAGCCACAAAACATGGAATAAGCTACAAAAGGAGGGTGACTAGCAAGAAATGGCAAGGATAACCACACCCCCATGTTGGTACCACAACAAGAAGCAGCATGGATTAGCCATGGTCAAATACCAATGGCTAAAACCGCCTCCCAGTATATAGCCTGCTGCAGACTACTGTCCTAATACCAGGAACTGCACCTGGCCTATGTCGGAATACATGAATATATCAAGCCCCCAAACCACATTATATTGCTTGACTGAAAATACCCAGACATACACAGGGAGCATTATACTAGCACCAACACAGTAGGAGAAAATTACCCAGAATCCATAAACTAAAATGCCCAGGAACAATGTACCACTCCCACAAGAGGGGTAAGCATACTGGATGTGATAATCAGCAACATGTGTACTGGATGGCAAGATGAGAAGTGTACCCCTCACTGGTAAGACCAGACCATAGAGTAATCACACTGGATATACACATCCTGACCCCAGTCCCTGGCCAGAATACCACAGTGAAAAACATGTGTAAAGCATAGGTTGCAGCCCTCAAAACTGATGTTGAATCCACATAAGGCCCTGTGCAAGTGCAGAATATGGGACACACCACAGACCATGTTATACAGGCATTCCATGAACACAGCCAGGAATGCTTGGAGTATGCAATCACAAATAACAACAACACACAATGCCATACACGCAGGCATCTGACATGCTGGACTCCAGTCATTTCCAAACCATGCAAGAGAATGAGGAAGCTACCACATGATAGAGCAAACATAAAAAGGGAAGTAATCACTGACCAGTAGTATGGCAATAACATATGTCCACACATACAATCCACTAAATCCAGCCACAACAAGTAGAATCTGTGAATCCAGAGGCAATGTGACACCAGTCCCAAGTACACAGACAACCACAACACCCCCCAATAAATACAAATATATGTGATAGGTGTATCCATATATCCAAACCAGAGGTTGAGCTCCACCAACTCAGTACTGTCAAAACTAGTCAGGAGGAGAAGGTAACCACATACACCACAAACCCAGTCCCACATAGACCTACCACAACTGTAAACCAAACACATAAACACAGACAAATATTCCCAGAGGCCTTAATTACAAAGACACCACACCAACAGAAGCCTCCAAAGCAGATCACAAGCAACCACAACCTTCAAACATAGCACATGCAACGAATAGTACGCAAAGCTGGTGTGCCAAACAGTCACAGGCCAGAAGGAGAAACAACATGCCTGATACAGTTGGCTGTCATGGCTTAGTGGTAGGTCATACAGACTAATATTACCAAGGTCCTGGGTTTGAGACTGGCAGTGGGAATTTATTTTGTTCAAGAGAAATCTTGACCAATGGATGGGAGATCGCAGATATACCCCAGGGATTACCTCAGTGTCACTGCTCGACAGAGGCACAGCAAAATAATGGGTATAGTTCCCCATACTAAAGGGGTGGCGTAAGCCACAAAACTATGGGCTAGGCTTGTAAATGCCCTCGGGCAGATAGCCTAGTATGAACCTATGAATCTATGAACCTAATAGGTGTCTGTATAGGCAGACACACTGCTGTCCCACTCACCAGACTGAACAAGGGAAAGGGTAGAGTAAGCTGCCTGTAGGCTGCCACAAAATGCCACATAACACAAGTACGCAGGTCACCCCAAAGCAAGCAGAAATATGATGCACTCAATGTCCATGCTGGTGTGGATTACCTGAGATGTACCTCCCTGGTCAACATCAAAAGAGACATGGATGGTCCCTCTGAGTATGTACCCCAGGGCGGTATGACACTGGCTGTGTGCAGCATCCAACCCTCATCAAGAATGATGCCACAGTACAAACACAGAATGCTCATGTTTAACAGCTGGCACAGTTACAGCTGTCAGTCCAAGAGGGTCTAATGTCTGTCTGCTTGAGATGTCAAGCATGACAAGCCATGCTTCTGTTCCAGGGATGGCTTGCACCTGTTACCCGTGTGCGTCTGGATACTGGATAAAGCCTTTGCCGCCTCCATAGAGCCGTATGTACGCAAGGCCGAAAAGATTACCCACCACCCTAGAAAACATAACTGGTAGGAAACATAAGGGTAATGCTGACCAATGCCAGATGTGTAAACTGCAATATGCATGCCCCTGAGGCACTTCCCATTATGGAGAACATCGATGTCTGTGCAGTGACAGAAGCCTGATGCAAGTCTAGTGATAGCACACCAGCACTACTAGGTTATACCACATATCATGTGTTATGGCCCCAACACCTGCACCAAAACATCAAAGGAGGGGAAGTATCCATATGCAGCACAGACACCCATATTGCCAGGTAACTGACAATGCACAAAGCAGCGGAGACCACCCATGTGCACATAACTGTAGTCAAAACTGCTGTACAGTCTGTAGCATGCGACAGACCACACTCTCACACACAAGAACTCCACCCAGACATCCTGAAGACACTGGACAGTATGAATGTCCCACCAAATACCAGACAAGGTACACACAAATTACCACATAGGTGTCAAACCATTATGTATGCAAGGAGTAATCAGGGACCTAGGGACACAGGTCGACATTAATCTGTCATGTGACACCCACAATGCCAATGTGGCTATGAAGATTGTCGATATTGGACACCGTATCATGAAAGGATTCACATCAACATCAACAGAGGTCACTGTGCCGCTGTACTGCTCCCTTATCAGACCCATAATCTAGTACAATGACTCATATGGGATGTACCGTACGTGACACCTGCAGCGGTTCGGAAGACCTCATAGTTACCCCACCAACAGGATAAAGAGTGTGAAATATATGTCATATGCTGCCTGGCTGTAGACACCCCAGCTGACTGCAGTCACAGACTGCCTACACAGAGTCATTGTATGTCTGTTGTACAAGGCCATGTCCAACACAGGAGTAATGGACATGCTCCACCACAGGAAATCAAAGCCATTGGAGCTGTGAGAGTCACAGATGTCAGCCTCAACACATAATGAAATAAGATGTGCTGGAGGGACAGATACATAATCAAGAGGCTCCCCACACCCAGAAACAGGATCCCAATCCATGGTAGGCAGAGCCCCTCACTGACACCCCTCAACAGGAATATTGCCAAGTGGATGGATGACCGTACATGTATACTGGGGGTCCTCACTGTGTCACGACCAGACAGAGGCACAGTGAAGAACTTCATAAATGGCCATAATTGAACATAGCAAGGGGTGGAGAAAGACACACACACTCTGACTAGGCTTACTAATGGCCTAGGGTGTATAGCCTAGTATGAACCCATGAACCTATGAAGATAAAAAACGTACAGGACACTAAGGATAATCACAAGGGTTACCCAACTGATGGCAGGAACCATGTTGGGCATCCACAGATATGCTCCGAATCACACAGATATTACAAACAACATACCAAACACACACACATATTGCTAACATACAACCTGTCAGGTGCAGTGCAAACACCCCCCCAGAGTGCAAAATACCTATCCCAGCAGACTGATGGTCCCCCTGACATTGCATATGCTGAGGTAACAGCCATCATCTGCAAAGCAGAACATACAGCAGCAAAGGTATGTGATGGTGTCCTGTGCTGAGGCCAACACGGACTCCGAGAATAATGGAATGCCAAATCACACTACTGCCCAATGTCAGCCTTACCACAGGGTATGTACCCAAAGAGCAGTGTACAACAACAGTGGTCCATCACAACAAAGGTGTTGCCTGAATGGATACTCCAAACTACCACCCCAGGATCCTGACAAGCTTGTTCTGCACAGCTATGGAAAGGATCAGTATGTACCGCGGACAGAAGGCTATTGTGGACTTACTGATACTGGACCCTACACAGTGTGGCTGTTGTAACTGCAGAACCTGCCCCTAAACATGTCTGACCCATTTGAAGCAGTCATTAAGGTCATTGATGAGGGCAATGTGGTCCACACAGCGTAGCTGGACCGTGCACATGCTTCTAGACAATACCGTACGAGTTCAGTATGGATATGTTCACCAGCTTAAATATATACCCCTATGTCAGTAGAGGGGTTGCAAACCAGACCAAGGACAGAACTGACATGGTCAGACATGCTGCATCCATGTCAGACTACAAAGCGGATATGAGTGGCATCCCATAAGGCCTGGTCTTGCCCCCCATTCTGTATATATGTCCCATAGGTATAGGCCAACATGGAAGGACTGTGACTGAACATGTATGCAGAGGAGTACAAACAGCCCACCATATCCGACCCCAGCTGACACAAGCAACCCACAAAGGGCCACCTACAAACAGACAACTGTAGCCATAGCCATGTCAGCAAGCTAATTGCAGAACTGTGTATAGACAACCACCGTGGATATACAGTAAGTGCCCACAAATTACCACACAGGTGTTAACCCATGAGGTACCTAACATGTAATGTGAGACCTGGGTACAAAAGGTGATAGATATCCTGCACTGGACAAACATGTGGCTGTAGTGTTCGCAGAAACATATACTATATACCCACCCAAACATGAAGGTTGGTAGATGTAGATAAGGGGAACTCACTGTGGCTCTGCAGTCATCCTCCATCAGCGTCACAAGTGACTACAATAGCCCCTGTGGGATATACCACAGCAGACACCTCCATCAACTGTAAAGTCCACAACAGTACCGCACCAGGAGTAGCAAAGAGCATGAACAGATGCCATGTGTTGCCTGAGTAAACAAACTGCAGCCCCACACACTGCCATACTTCCCAGCTACAGGAAAGCTGTGCCTGATGTATGAAGCCATGTCCAACCTGGAATGAATGAACATGTTGCACCTTGTACAATCTGAATGGCAGTGAGCTATGCACATGAGAGACCTGAACCCCAGCACTGACATACATAGGACAAGCTGTACAGAATGATCCATAACACAGAAGGCACCCCCACTCTTCAGTAAACTTCTGGTACAGGTCAGCCAGAGAGTCACATATTGACACCCCTCAAGAGGAATCCTGATGAGTGGATGGGAGATGGTAGGCTAACCCTGGGTATCACTGTTATGTCAGAGGTAGACGGAGGCACAGTATACTAACCATGACATATGTCATGGCACACTCCAGTTACAATGTGTGTCGAAGGACAAACACACCCTGTGACTAGCATCAGAAATGGCCTAGGGAACATCTCTAGTGTTTGCCAATGTCCACCCATGTTGTGGAATACACTAGCAATGTTGGATGAGCCTGGTGTAGGTAGTCCATATCTGAACATATTGCAACATGGTCATATGTGCACAACTGGCCCCTACACAGTCTGTTGTGCTCACTATGAAGATGTCAAGCACTCAAAGGACTAAAGCCCAGGATACTGTCCACCACAGTGAAAGTACTGAACCAGTACACTATACGGTACTACAGTGCTAGGTCATTATGAAAGTATGTTGAGAACTGTCTGCAAAGTATCCCATGCAATCCCTGCAGGCACAGTATAATCCCTGTTGTGGCAGACACGAAACAGTTGGCCAGTTAGTACACAACATGACACCCAACACACAACCATAAACGTGAGATATTGTTGAAGTTCACACACACACAAATATGTGGTGGACTTCAGAGTGCAACATATGGAAAGCTCACACTGGGCATGCTTGCACACTTTGATAAACGAGGCATATGTCAGACAACATGCCATGGAAAGGATGAACTGGGCATGCTCACACACTTAAGCCATATCTCCGTTTAGCAGTTGGCCACACATATCTGGTATTTGTACATGTCAGTCCAGGAACCAACCACAACACAGCAATCAGCCCAGTGCACACAGTAAATGACTACAGAGACATAAGTGATATAGTGGATCGCCGTCATATGCAAACATCTTCCACAGATACACAAGTTGGTCATAGGAACAGGGAATGCTATAGCAATAAAGACCTGCAAACAGTAGAACAGCACAACAAATATTGTGCATCTGACAATTGAACATATGGGTGTAGAGGTCAATACTAGGCTTGTTGCCCTAGGGAATGACAGCTCAGCCAGAGTGTGCTTGGCATCTGCATCCCCAGGACAGTAGGCTACTGTGCCACTGTAAAGTAGGTCACAGAAGCCAACATGTGAGGCTAGTGAGCTGTGCCTCTGTCAAGCAGGGGCACCGTGGAGGTCCCAGGGATTGAATGTGCTAAGCCACAGCCATGTTGTCGGTGTGTGCTGTGAGAGGGTTGCTAAGGATCTCTGACAGTAGGTGTCCATCAATAAAAGACTGAGGGGAGCCCTATCTGCATTCTCTGGACGATTCCACTGTCAACACTGTGTTGTAATGAGTATATGTGAATGAAGTGCCGTGCCAGAACTGTTCACAGATGTCCTCCCTCTGTGGACTACAGCTCTGCAATGTATTAGGTCACTCTGTCTGTTGTACGGCACATATATGGCTGGTGTACAGCTGACAGGTATCTTGTTGTGGAGCAGTCATGGGTATATGTGGGATAGCATGACCAATGCAAACCGTACACATGCTCATAGAATGCAATTGTCAAGGATTATGCTGAGTGGCCAGTATAGTCTCCCAGCATGGGTCCTCTGAAGTCGTCCACCCCAGTCTACACAAGTGTAGAGTCTGCTTGTGCTAAATGCAGTTTGTGTGCAGTGACAACCTTGCCTGAGGGTGGAGATGGGATATGGATGTCCAGGGAAAGGTGGGTATGGTCAGATATCAACAATGGTGGTCTACTTCTGGTGGGGAACAGTGAGTACCCACGTTGCAGATGGACAGGTGCAATATATATTCCCCCATGTGGCTGTGGTGTGTGGTTCTGCCATAGCACATTGGCCCACAAATTGTAGTGGCTGTAGGGTAAAGTGGTAGAGGCCTGAGTAGTTCTCACACACAATATGCCTTTACCTGATGTTAACAACTGGAATGGTGTATGTGAACACCTGCATATCCTGGCACTGTTCCCAGGGAAGCTAAGTGTGTTTCCTGGATGTGGGTGTGGTGTTCTGGACTGGTTGTGTTGTGTGTTACAGGTCCTGAGGTCCCAAAGCATGGTATAGAACATAACCTGCCAGTGCGATGTGCACATCTGACCCTGACATAGGTGGCTGCAAATGCATATATATATGCTATCCCTCACCTGACAGGTAGTACTACATGTACATACCTCTGTAGAAATAAAGATGTCAGCACCCAATAAATACTACAGGTGCAGAGCAGATGCCCAGTAATTCTGATAGTATGCTCTGCTAATGCGTTTCCCTCAAGTGTCATAATATAGTTAGGTAGGGGTTCTAATTCTGCAAATGCTCAGTGTGTGTATGTGTGTGGGTGTGTGTGAGATGGAAATGTCCCTTTTGCCAACTAGGAGAATACATTACAGGATGCGCATTCCCCTTTCTAAACACTGATGATGTCAGCACCCTATAAGTACAGCAGGAGAAGGCAAACCTCCCAGTAATGCGAATCGCGCGCTCTGCTAATGCAGCTGCCTCGAGTGTCATAACGTAGTTAGGTAGGGGTTTGAATCCTATACATGCTCAGTGTGTGTGGAGGGGGTTAGTGTGTGTTCAAGACTGTTTGAAAGAAGAATCCCTTTTGCCAACTAGGAGAATACACTACAGGATGCACATTCCCCTTTCTAAACACTGATGATGTCAGCACCCTATAAGTACAGCAGGAGAAGGGAAACCTCCCAGTAATGCGAATAGAGTGCTCTGCTAATGCGTCCATCTTGAGTGTCATAACATTGTTAGGTAGTGGTTTGAATCTTGCAAATAGCAAGTGTGTGCGTTTAGACGAGGGGGGTTAGTGTGTGCAATTTTGTGTGAGGGAAATGTCCCTTTTGGCAACTGGGAGAACACACTACAGGATGCACATTCCCCTTTCTAAACACAGATGATGTCACCACCCTATAAGTACAGCAGGAGAAGGAAAGCCTCCCAGTAATGCAAATAGCGCGCTCTGCTAATGCGTCTGTCTCGAGTCTCATAACATAGTTAGGTAGTGGTTTGAATCCTGCAAATGGCAAGTGTGTGTTAGGATGTTGCGGGTTAGTATGTGTGCAATTTTGTGTGAGGGAAATGTCCCTTTTGGCAACTGGGAGAACACACTACAGGATGCACATTCCCCTTTCTAAACACAGATGATGTCAGCACCCTATAAGTACAGCAGGAGAAGGGAAGCCTCCCAATAATGCAAATAGCGCGGTCCGCTAATGCGTCCAACTCGAGTGTCCTAACATAGTTAGGCAGTGGTTTGAATCTTGCAAAAGGCAAGTGTGTGTGTTTGGATGAGGGGGTTTAGTGTGTGCAATTTTGTGTGAGGGAAATGTCCCTTTTGGCAACTGGGAGAACACACTACAGGATGCACATTCCCCTTTCTAAACACAGACGATGTCAGCACCCTATAAGTACAGCAGGAGAAAGGAAGTTTTCCGGTAATGCGAATAGCGCAGTCTGCTAATGCATCTGACTCGAGTGTCATAGCATAGTTAAGTAGTGGTTTGAATCCTGCAAATGGCACGTGTGTGTGTTTGGATGAGGGGGGTTAGTGTGTGTGCAATTTTGTGTGAGGGAAATGTCCCTTTTGGCAACTGGGAGAACACACTACAGGATGCACATTCCCCTTTCTAAACACTGATGATGTCAGCACCCTATAAGTACAGCAGGAGAAAGGAAGCCTCCCAGTAATGCAAAAAGCGCACTCTGCTAATGCGTCTCTCCCGAGTGTCATAATATAGTTAGGTAGGAGTTTGAAACCTGTAAATGGCATGTGTGTGTGTTTGGATGTGGGGACTCTGTGTGTGTGAAATTCTGTATGACAAACATGTGCTTTTTTGAAATCAGGGGATCACACTACATGATGCACATTACCCTTTCCAAACAGTGATGATGACAGCACCCTATACATACAGCTTGAGAAGAAGCAGTGGCCAGTACTCAGAATAGCGCAACCTGCTACAGCGTCACTCTCAAGTACCCTAACATATTTAGGTAGGGGTTTGAAACCTGCAAGTGGCAAGTGTGTGTGTGTTTGGATGTGGGGAGTTTGTGTGTGTGCATTTCAGTATAAAAAACATGTTAGTCTTGGCAATCAGGAAATCACACTACCTGATGCACATTACCCTTTCAAAATACTGATGTTGTCAGCACCCTATAAGTACAGCCAGAGAAAAGGAACTATCAAGTAATCCAAATAGTGCGCTTCGCTAATGCATCTTTCTCACATGTCGTGACTTCGTTAGGTAGGGGAATGAATCCTGCAAATGGCAAGTGGGGGTAGTAGGGTGTGTGTAAATGCAAGTGTGTGCGAACAGATCCTTTTGGCAAATACTACAATACACCAGATGCTGCATATTCCCCCAGTAAACACAGGGGATGTCACCACACTATCAGCACAGCCAAACAGGGCTAGTTGGCTAGTAATGCCAATAGTGCGCTCTGCTACTGTGTCTATTACCATTGTCAGAGTACAGATAGGTATGTTTTGGTAACCCACAACTGCCACGTGTGGTTGTGTCACACAGTATGACCTTGTGTGGGTCTTTGTACATAACAATGCATGCCATTGCCTAAACCAGCAATGGCATTGCACACATGATGTATGTGTGTGACACATACACATAAATACCTGTGACCTGCAGTAGTTTCCATGTCTGACACATGCTTCAAGTGGATAAATGGTATTTGCAATGTATACCAATATGACTGTGTCTGACTGTGCAGGGTCCGCACTCAGTATGTGTCTATACAGTGTGGGTGTATATGGTAAAATACCTACAGCAGGGGATACACATCTGGTCTGGGCCATATAGTGTACATGTTGTCGATGTACAGGTGCTGCATATTCCCACCTGTTGTGGTAGTGATAACATGTCATTCCACTGCAATTCAGTGACCACATGCTGTGAACCCTTCAACTAGTGTGTTGTAGCTACAGTAATGCTCACACACAATGTTTGGCTGGATGCAGTCCAGCCATATAAACACAGTTCTTGAGACTGTCATATTGCCAGTGTTGTTATGGAGGATAGGTGGTCTTCCTGTGTATGGGAGGGTTGTGTGTGCCAGGCTATGAACCAGATGGCAGTCCGACACACTGTTAGCTGCACATGATTAGGCCCTGATGTTTTGTGTTGTGCCAACAACCTGGAGGTGTGTGTATCTGTGGTACCTTGGGATACCAACCCCCTGTCCATGTGTGTTACATGTGTAGGGGATGTCAGGCATGGTATGGGGCATAACCTGTCAGGGATGGGTAACACCTGTGATCCATGAATCAGGAATCTGGTACTGCACAGACATTGCAGTTCACCGTGCTGAGGACAGTGTCCGGTGCATGCATCTTCTGGTGTACACTGCTGTTGTTGTGTAGCAGCACTGTTAGTGTCCTAACCTGTGTGATACCCACGGAGGTGGCTATGTAAACCGTGTCCTGCAGCATAAGGCAGTATGTGTGTACCAAGGAGCTTTGCCATTACAAATCGGGCCATGGGTGTCATGTGCAAGATGACCCTTGCACATCATTATGGCTTTGCTAGCATGTAAGCACACGTTGACAGCCAGCGGATACCCTATGAATGACATTGGAGACTGAGTATAATGTAGACATACAACACCCTTCCCACATATAGTGGTAGCATACCTGGTTAGGGTATGTTGGCAACCAAGATCAGGCTCATACTGGCCTGTGCCACATGCTGAGAGATCTATTCTATGTTCCCTATCATGTAGTCCAGGGAGGTATGTCTCAGGTCAGCCATACTGGCATGGTCAATGAGTGAGTCATATGTGTCCATGCCTCTGACTGACCTGTATGCATGTGTTCTGTGGTGGACCATAGTGCCCCTGAGGCATATCACTGTGACCTTCACCAGATACAGCCTGCTGAGCGGGACCCCAATGCAGCACCCAAGACAGGTACCTGACACGTCTGTAGCAGGTGTGTTGTGTAGCCCTACAGGCTGTGAGTGTGTGGCACAGGGGATGTGTGTGCCATGTGTGGCATGTGCTCTGTTCCAAAGGAACATATGCCTGTGTGCCACCTGCGGAGGTGTGTGATGCTCAGGGAGGATGCTATTCTGAGTCCCCACGTATGCCCCAGTGTGTTCAGCATGCTGTCAGTGCGTGTCAATGTCTGACTTGTATTGTAGTCACTGTAATATATTTTATTTATTTATTTATTTATCCTACATTTGTTGACCGGAATAGTCCGACTGGATGCATGTCCATTTCCAGGGGAGGCCCGGGGAGAAAAGCTACAAGGGTAAGCAGATACAGCATTACATAATACCAGCATTACATATTACAAACAGATTATTTACTGAGATTACATAAGTAAGCAAGTTAAACATGTTCCACAGGTTAATGTTAGTCCTGAGCACAAGTCAGGATTAAATTAAATTACACAGTAACCTGGTTAACAGATTTTACACATTCGAGTTAGCCAGGCTTGATACATTGACATAGCCAGTTAAGTGACAAATGTTGTTTGAGTCTAGTGTTAAATTGACCTAAGGTGGAAAGTAAGGTAATATCAGCTGGAAGTGAGTTCCAGGATCTACTTACAGAGTTTGCAAAGAGAGAATCACCGGCTGTGTTATTAAATTTGCTAGTCTGAATTAGTAGTTTGTTAGAGGATCGAAGCGGTCTAGGATTGTTGTAGGGGGTGATAATATTTGAAGTGCAGGAGTATTGTCCGGATTATAGAGGATTTTATAGGCCATAATCAGTTGGTTATATTGTGTTAGGCTGGGTATTTCAAGCCAACCAAGCTGATTTAGATTGATGCAATGATGTGTCCTAAAAGGCAGCCCAGTGGCAAACCTGGCAATGTGGTTGTAGCAAATTGAGTGTTTGTTAAGGACAGTCTTGTTCATATTCGAGAGTAGAGGGGATGCATACAGAAGGGTTGAAAGAATGTGTGAGCGAGCTATGGCACCTTTAGCTGGAGGGGTTAGGAAGGCTTTTATACTGTAAAGTGACCCTAGTTTTTTATTGATGGCTTTGATAATTTGGTTAATATGTAGGTCACATTTGGAATTATTGTCTATGATGACACCTAATAGTTTAGTAGATGGGTTTGGGGAGATTATTGTGCCATCAGTTGATGTTATGGTAAAGGTCAAAGGGGTAACAATAACAGTAAGTAACAATGCAAATATGTAGGCACTATCAACATGTACCCAGGAATACACAGCGCAGATGCCCATGGTAGAACTGATATTATGTCATAGTTATTTGTGATTTGTATTACATTGGTACTGCACACATATCTACATGCGCAAACATCCACATTGCATAGTCGTTGTGGGCAACTTGACACCATTACTGTACATGTCCACCATTGCATATCACTACTTGCGTTAGCTTCCCCCCTGTGCTAGCCATGTATGCGGCTATCTGTTGACAACCTTACCACCGGCATGCAATTATGTGCAGCTGTTACACTTTGGTATGTACTATGGGTACAGATAACAATTCAGGACATTCATACAGTTACTGCAGCAGGCATGCTGGGATATACACACAGTCATAGCAGCACACTGTACTGTTACCAACATGATACTACTAATACACTTCTATGTAGTCACCCTGTGCATCAGCAATGTGTTTACCTGTTCCCGCAATGATGTTGGAGATTGCAGGAGGTGGCACAGTGTCATCATATGCACAGTGTGTGAATTAGGTATGCCTGAGTCAGCTACTGATACCACCAATTGACATGTGTGAGTATGTGTGTTGGTGAGGGGCAGCAGTACAGGGTGGGGCAGTGTTGGTGCAGTGTGTGCATGTATGTGGTCACCCTAGGTGTTAACATTTTGCATGTGTGCATGCACGCACACAGTTCCACCTCATGGCTGCCATATACAGAGGTTTGTGGACAGCCACAGACTGCACCTGGCAGGTCATACAGATCAGTGTCTGTGGGTATGGACACGGTACCTGTGCCTGGCAGGGGTGCTACGGACCGTATCCAGTACTAAGCCAGACTGGGTACTGTCATCAGAAGCGGGAGTGTGTTGACTGGACACAGGTCCCTGGTGGGACTGTCCAGTGCCACGTGCACGTGGTCTCCTGGGGCGTTCCGATGACAGCACAGATCCAGCATTGCTGGGGCTGCTGCTGGCACTATGGGGGCATGCGCGAGTCTGTTGTCATCTGCGCTGACTGCCAGCTGCTGCTGTTGCTGGCATACGGCTACGCCGACACCGCAAACATCCACCATTGCCCTGGCTCATGGACATTTGGTTGTGGAACTGCTGTAATATGTCCCCACAATGTCTGTCTATGACATCGGTGAAATTATGGATAGCATCCGCAATGTCACGCATACTGTCTGTCATGGCTGTGCGACATGCTCTCAGCTCCCTCAGACCCTGTCTGGTGTACCTTTCCATACGCGACTGTGCCTGCATGACAGTCCAAAACATAGCTGAGGTTGACAGACCTCTTTGGGCACGTCAGCCAGAGGCAGTACGCCCATGGATGCTGCCACGAGAACCCATGGGCAACTGTCTGAGTGGTACCATCGGAGGACCCTGCCCATGGCTGCTGTGTGGGGACGCATGTGCCACAGGTACCACATTACCCTGGTCTATACCCACTGTATCCTGTCCATCACCTAGGGACAATGGTGACAAAGGATGTACTGGCAGGATGACTGTGTGCAATGATGGGGTTGACAGCTATGTACTGTCAATTGGCTGACCAATGGCGGACCCTGACACACCTTCCTGTACCATTACACAAATATCATCATTACCAGTACCCGTGGCACAAGATTCAGGTTCCCTGCTGCAGGTCACCAGAGCAGCACCAGAACCTGTGGGAGGAAGATAGGAAACACAGTTTACAGTCTCCAGACATTGTTACCAGTGATGCACTTCTGCACACATGCACACATGGACACATGCACACATGCACACATGGACACAGGCACACATGCACACATGGACACAGGCACACATGCAGACATGCACACGTGGACACATGCACACAGGCACACATGCCCACATGCACACAGGCACACATGCACACATGCAGACATGCACACGTGGACACATGCACACGTGGACACATGCACACATGCACATGTGGACACATGCACACATGGACACATGCACACATGAACATGTGGTCACATGCACACATGGACACATGCACACATGCACATGTGGTCACGTGTACACATGCACACATGCACATGTGGACACAGGCACAAATGCACACATGCACACATGCACACGTGGACACAGGCACATCTGCACACATGCACACATGCACACATGGGCACAGGCACACCTGCACACATGCACACCCTGCAGTATACACACAGAGCACTACTGAGTTACACTACTGTTACTAGCATTATCAGGACTATTATAGGTTATGTTAAACACACTCACCAGCATGGATGACCTGCCTTGCTGTAACCCCGGAGGGACCTGCAGAAATGATGAGATTAATGCCAGTGGGCACAACTGTGCCATTGATATTGCATATGATACAGTGCAGTAGTACACCAGTTGCCTTTCACACGTCAGCTGCTGATATTGCCAGTAACACACATGCACAATTACATACTATGATGACAGATACATACCACGGACACACCTTACACATGCATAAATTAACAGTGTACAGAACAGTCAAGTGTACATATGGCATATTACCTGCATGCTCCATGTCGTGCTGCTGTGTGGATCCAGCCTCCATCATGATGCAGGTGTACTGCTGTTGCTTTTCTGGGGCTGGAGCCACAACACTTAGGAGTAGCCCCTCCAGTCTGGTGAGGGGGGATGTGTGGCCACCACACCCCCTGTGGCAACCTGTTGCCTGTGGATATCTGATGCACGCTGACGGACACTTCAGATTAAATCACTGCAGTGATGTCGTACCTGCTCATATGTCCTGTTATGGTGCCAATATCATTTACTCTACGGACAAGGTCTTGCCATGGTGCAGCCCTCTCCTGCTGATTCTGACTGGTGCGGGAAAACAGGATGTCATACTCGCGCACCAGGCTCTGGTGGATCTCCTCGTCTTCCACTGCAGAGTAGGCGGGATTACGCTGCCGCGCCATCTCCCTGGAAGAGAACACAAACAGGATATCAGCAGACTATGTCAGCAATATATGGCACACATACTATACATGATACTCATGTGTAGTGATATACTACTACTCCCATATGTTGCATGTGTGTGTCGTGGTGGATACACAGGTACATGGCCAGATATCAGTGCTCAGCCAACACCTGTGCAACAATACCTGCCCCATTCCACACAACATAGTAGCATGCCCCATCGGTCAGCACACACTGACAGGTCCAATGCACAACCTCACTCTGGGGGTTCATCTCAAGGTACTGTATGTGGGACGCCATCCACTAGTGTGATGTGGACACAAGTTACTCAGCCTGGATATACATATCCCACCACCACCACCAGCACAGTAGACTACTTTGATATGTATGTGATTAGACAGTTATTCACTTGGGACTGAGATGGTATCCATGCAGCACACTGGGCCAGTGGAAGCCACAACCCACACTGCTGACCCCTCTGCAAATGCTTACCATGGACATGCCACAGATTGCATGGAACTTGCACACACATTTCTAACCCAGACCCTATGCACAAAGGTTAGGAATCCTGTCCGGTGGACCCCAGACAGAGGCAGATTTTATAACAATAGCAAGAGGCTACTGCAGGACAGAGCAGATTCACATTAAGGGAAGGCATCTGTGGTCAGCACTGGTACTACTCTACGGTCCGTCATAACAATGGCCATGGCCTACTCTGGGAGGGAAATGGCCACAAACACTATGGATGACCACAAGGCCTTCTTCAGTTATGTTACACATATGGACCAAATGCCTCAGATATGCTCTGTGTTAATACACACCTACTTAACATTCACCAAACACACGGATATTGGCAACAGTCAATATCCGTGTGTCAACAGTCAAACTTGATTTTCACAGAGTTTCTCTGAATTAAAAAGTGTTGTGGGGGGATGAAAGTACTGTGACGCTTAGGAGTAAAATGTAGAGAATCTAAAATAGGATTATTAGTTTGATTAATTCAGACTTTTGAGAAACTCTGTGAAAATCGAATTAGAAGAGTTTTAAACAAGAAAATGGTTACAAAACACAATTTGACCTCAGCAGAACAGTTTTGCCTAAAAGAATTAACCACTTCTGATCAATACAGGACTATGAAACCAGATAAAGGGGGTGGGGTAGTCATTATGTTGAATATTGACTACTTTAAAAGAATGGCAGAATTATTAGATGACAATGACACTTATGAAAAAGTGACTAGGTACGAAGTTAACAGAGCATACACCACAATTGATTGGATAACCTATGAGTATTTGATGGATGCAAGAATTGATCAGAACATTTTCAAATACATCACTGTGGAATTCCCTATTACACCTTCAATTTTTGGGATTCCCAAAATCCATAAGGACATACACCCCCCCCCATTTAGACCCATTGTGTCAGCAAAAGGCTCTAAAACTGAAGCTCTAGCAGCCTATGTAGGTTTTAAATGCAAAGATATTTTGAAAAGTTTACCACACATTCTTAGAGATTCATGGCATTGTTTGGAATTAGTTAGAGAATTCTCAAAAAATTTTGATTTTAAATCTATTTTTTTATGGCTACCATAGATGTTGCTAATCTTTTTTCAGCTATTCCACATGATAAGGGGACGGAAATGTTTGAAACTTGTCTTAACACACACAAAAGACTTAATTTCACTGAAAACCATTTACTCACTGAAATGCTTGAACTGGTCCTAGAAAACAACTTTGTATATTTCAATAACGACTACTACATACAAAAAAAGGTGTTGCTATGGGGGCTAGATGTGCCCCCGTTTATGCAAATTTAGTTTTAGCACAATGGGAATCTGAATCTATTTTCTCCAGTATTTATTGGCAGAAGATTTTACTTTATCTGCGTTATTTGGATGACATTTTGATTTTTGGGGGGGGGGTCTAAGGAAGAGTTTAACGATTTCATCACTTTTTTAGGACAATCTTCTGATTTTTTAAAATTCACTTGTCATGTCTTTGACAACAATGTTGAATTCTTGGACATTAAGCTTACTGTTGTAAACAATAGAATTGAATCAACATTGTTCAGGAAGAAAACGTACTCAAATTCGTTCCTACACTTCGACAGCTGTCATCCGTTTCATCAAAAAAGGAACCTTGTCAAAGGACAGATGGTCAGACTGTCTAGAATAATCAGTGACAATCAGGTGTTTGAACAGGAATTGGATGTACTTATGAATATGTTTTTTGACAGAGGCTATCCTCACGATCTGGTTATCACTATCAGTAAGGAGGTGAAAATTATGAGGTTGACTAAATATAAACCTATTATTATTCTTGAAACACCAGAAGAGACCACCCCTAAGATTACTGTAGCTAGAAATGATACAATTATTATTCCATTTAACAACAGAACACAAGAGATTGTCACTAGTATTGAAGAAGCATGGGCTAGTATTATAGACGTTAATGTGGAACTTTCAGGTATTTTAGGTGTTGCACCAAAATTTACATACAGTAAAGGGAAAAATTTAAAAAACTTATTTGAGAATAATTTTAACAGTGAATTGCTTAGGCACTCAAAGATGAGCAAATGTGGCTCATGTCATGTGTGCAGATTTATTAATGATGGTCCTTATATTTCCATCTACAATTATGGGAAAACTCTTAAATGTCCAGGCCGCTGTAATTGCAATTCCAGTATGGTTGTTTATGCAGCAACATGTACAGTTTGTCAAGCATTCTATATAGGGAAAACTATCAGAAAACTAAAAACACGTATTATAGAACACCTTAGTGACATTAAAAGGCATAAAACATCTAACATGTTATTTAACCACAGTATAAACTGTACTAATTTTAAAAAAATTTGTTTTTTGTCATTGATAGAATACCACCTAACACACACAAAGGTGGTGATGTAAAAACTATGTTAGAAGCCAAAGAAT
Organism: Protopterus annectens; assembly: GCF_019279795.1. NCBI lineage: Eukaryota > Metazoa > Chordata > Ceratodontiformes > Protopteridae > Protopterus > Protopterus annectens. The sequence goes on along the minus strand of NC_056741.1, from coordinate 342,643,284 downwards.
GTTTATGGCAACTCAGGCTTAATGCCTGCAAATGGTCTGGCCTCAATGAGCAAACAGCAATTTCCAGCATACTTAAACTTAGATCACATTTTATATGATAAAGTTGTATTATTACCTACTTATTGCTAGAAATTATATATTTATATATTAATTTACATCATAGCATGTTACATCTTTTTATACAGATTACACATTTTACACAATTTGTTCTTTTTTACATAATTCATTTTAGAAGACTTAGTATATTATTAAACTTTTTAACATATTTATTCAAATATTATACATTCATATACAACGTACATGTATTATTTATATTTATATTTATTTATATAATATACAATATATATATTTTTATAATTATTATTTATATTTATATCTATATCTATATTTATATTCATATTTAAATACATAAGGATTTATATTAATATTTTTTACTATGTTTACATTCTTATTTAGATTTAGATTTATATTATACAATTATATATTTATATTTATATTTATATTTGTATCTAGTATTTAACATGTATATACATTCTTTAATCAACACACTACATTTTAGGTACATTGTAGGACAATCAACAATCAAGTATGCATATACTATTTTTGATGTTTTAAACAACATTATACCTAAATAAAAGGTTGTAATATTATAATATATGCAAACTAAGATAAGGTTACATTTATGTAATACATACCTTAGCATTTCTTGTTTTATAATTTGTTTGTGTCTTTAAGCTTTGAAACACTGGCTATTCTATGATAATTGTGATGATTGATTAATTGGTTATTTAATTGTTTCTGTAACTATTATTTAAGGGATGATGAGCAACACTATCTTGTACTCTGATGATGCCCCAAGTCTGTGGGTGAAAGCGCTCAGTATCAGTGGATTGTATCGTGTATTGTCTTCTGTTTGGTTTGGATTCTGTTTATTAAAGTATTTTTAAGAGACCAGGATTCAAGGTTTGCTGAATTTATGCTTTGGGTACTGCACATCCTATATTCCCTTTACATTCATCACTTCTATTACATGTTATATTTATTCTAGCACAATGTTCTTGTATAAGAGTCATGGCTTAGTGGCAGGTCATACAGACTAGTGTTTCCTGGGTTCGGGACTGACAGTGGTATTTTATTTTGCTTTTGAACTGAGTACAGGACCTGTCAATCAAAGTGACTAAAGCACTTTTAAGCAGTTGTAACTGGGTTAGCGCTGGTTTGCACGGAGCTCACGCATGCGCACTGGTGTTTAGCTCCACGCACACAAGCGCACACCCGCTTACAACCGCTTACCAGTGCTTACTCTGGCGCACACCCGCGTTATTTTCTTTGAAAGAAATGAAAATGGGGAGACAGGAAAGTGGTGAAAAAGGGGTCACAAAGAGGGTAAGGCAGTAGGGGAAACAAGCTTGGGATTTGTAGGAGGGATGTAGGTAAGGCCCATAGCTGCCCATTTCTTCATCAGCAACAGCTGTGCATATGTATGTAATTTGGTGTGACATTTGAAACCTTCCACCCCTGAGAGAGGTGTCAGGACAACAATAATACTTGTTGTACAGCCAATTGTAATTGATAGATTCCATGTCCAGCAGACATGTGTGCAGAATGGGCAGCTATGTATGGGGCATAATTTTTTTGTGGGTACAGAGTGCCCGTTTTTTTTTTTTTCAGGTGAGAGTGGTATGTCAGGTGAACGAAGTCGGGACAGCTGGGGAGGTAGGTTGGGTAGGTAAACAGACAAGACAAACAAGACGCATACAGGGGAGGTGTATGACACATGTGGGGGGGGTTACACAATTGACGGGGACAGAGGTTTGGATATCCAGAGCCCATGAGCCCACAGATGGCAACAGTGGGACTGATATCCCCACCCATAGGCAGTTGCCACTGTTCCTTCACTGCCCAGGATGGGGCTGTGCTGGGGGCTGTGTAGGCCGGGCAACAGGCATGCCCATAAGTTGTGCCACCCATGCCTCAAGCTGGCGTAGGGGCTTGAGAACAGAGTCCCGAATCTCCCTACGCACCACAGTCCGGACGCTACGGAGGGTGAGTGGTGGTTCTCCTCCGGCCACACTTGCAGAGGGGGGGCGAGCCCCATCCCCTGCAGCGCTTCCACCCGCAGGTGGCACAGGGCCACCGGAGGAGGGTCCAGACTCGGCACTAGTGCCAGGTGCACTCGCCAGCTGAGGTGGGAGAGGTGGGTCCGCTGGAACCCGCCTTCCTTGTCGTCCTATGTTTTGCATTATGTCATGACAGTTTGGGTTAGTGACATATAATACCATTCACAATTAGTTGTAACAGCATGCATTAGTATTCCCATTAACCAAACACCCAGATATTCACACCATTGAACAGCGTGCATAACACATGCATAATTTGAACAGCAATACACAGTCCAACAACATGCAGGGTTAATTGATGGCAACAGGCCATGAGGTTTGGATGTATGAACAGGGCAGATGCATCAACGGACATGCAAATATATATGACCCAACAGGACAAACGTCCAGGGGTGTTAATTGTGATTGCACATACCATTTTCACATGGAATGGGTTATATGTGGTTATAGGGTGGGGTGAAGAAAATAATATTAACACCTTCAAATACCAATACATATGCTGTACATTTCTAATAGCTACAGATATATACACACTACTGTTCTAACTACAGTTTCCTATATGATAACGATTTCAACTTGGTGATAGGACTGTTACTGCAACATCAATATACATTTTATTGTTCTTCATACACATTCATATCTAGCTTTGTTCAGCTACATCATCCTGCTACATTTGCTTTATATAGCTATAGACAAGAGTGGATGTTTGGTATATCAGACAATCATACTATCTGCATATTGCAGACTGAGAGTAACATATCCAGATTTTGGGATACACATTCCAGATGCAGCAACATTTTGAACAGATTCTGCTGTTTGGTTTGGATTCTCACATGCATTTCATTCTGTACTGACTGCAGTATACTTTATTCAGGGGTTATTACTACTGTATTGCTGGATTCATGACACTTTCTCATACTCTCTCACTTGTTTTCATTTTAATATTCAGGATGGTACTTACTTCTAGGCTTTATTGACATGTTTTACCTGTAGTTATTACAATCCTTTCCAGCAGTCTCACTTCTGTCATGTTTCAGTATTTCAACAGGGATATATTTCACACATGTGATTTCATCATCTTCTGCAGCTATACTTTTCAGCCTGCTGCAGGTTGTGTACTATTTTCTTACAGGTGGGGCATTTTTATTTCAGAATTTATGTCAGACATTTTCATTTTTCTGTTTGGCTTACAGGCTGCAACACACTTTTGTAATCAAGCAATACTTGCAGACACTTTCACACTGTTACTTGCACATTTTATTCCTTACTGACTACACTCCACTCTTTTGCTGATGCCATACTTTTATATTTCTTTACAGTTACTGGTAGTGGATTACTGACCTGCCTGGTGGCGCAACCGCACCAGCCTAACGCCATAGGCTCTGCGGTTCGTAGAACGGACACCTGCAGCTGTAATATAAATGAAGTAATATTGAAATACACATCTCCATAATATCAACTAGTTTAATTTCTTACATACATAATTAAATGTAACTTACTCAGTAGTGGGGCGTTGGGCATTTGCCGGGCCTCCTGGATCCAAAGGTTCAGTTGGTCCTGCTTGCGTCTCTTCAGGTCTGCATGGTGGTGATGGACCTGCTCACCAGTCCTTGGAATCCTTGTGGCACTGGTGAGATCATGAGCCAACCGGTCCCACGCCTCAGCCCTGTATGCTCCCCAGAGGACCTGGCCCTGCATGAGTTGGGCCTCATGATTGTGGACTAGGAGCCAGACCATGTACCTGGACTCCTCAATGCCCCACCTCTGTGCTCGAAAGCAACTACCCTCTCCTACTCCTGTCATTCTGCCTGCAGTTCAGTTCTACAATCGTTTATACTGTGTATTCCCACCTATGGGGCTTATATAGTCCGTTTTTCCCTCCCATATCTGTGATTGGCCATTTTGGAATTGTATCAACTTCAGTAAACCTGCATTATCATGCTCCAGTTTGTATTCATTCCTATATATTAGCTATTATTACATTTATAGGTACTGCTGTCATGGCTTAGTGGTTTGGTACCTTGACTATGGTGTATAATATTCTGGGTTTGAACCTGGCCACTACTTTTCATTTTTTATGACTGTCTAGACATGCTGCGGGGTGTGTCCGTGTAAAGGCAGTTTTGATACGGCTTGCTCAACGTTGCCCGTTGGTTACCTCGTTTGCGCGGTGCGCAGCTCCGCGCAAACGGGGTACACCTTTTTTAAGCCTCATTTGGCTATCAGCACGCATAGTACGCTCAGCTCAGTTAGGGGCACATAGCTTTAGCGTGTTAAACCACTGCTCAGCTACGGGCACTCATTTTGCACCAGTTAAACCACTGCTCACCTACAGGCAGATGCACTCACCCTGTTAAACTGTAGCTCAGCTATGGGCACATCTGGCATTTTTTATTGTTTTGTTACCTCACATTTCTTCAATATAAATGGGTTATTTCATTACATTTTACATAAAATGTGATTTTATGTGTACAAATTTGTCAGGGACTTGTTTCATGCTTATTTTGCTAAAAATAAAAATTGGTGTTGTGGGGGCTCGAACCATGAATGCCTGCTCTTCAGCCAACATCTCTACTGCTACACTATTGCTTCTTGGCTTACTTTGCATATTTAGTTCTTATATGCTTTCTCACTGACTGCTACCTGTAGCTGTGCTACGGGCACGCCCGCGCAAACGAGCACACTCATGGTTAAACATCTTTACAGTTTAAAAAAATTATGAGATATTCATTTGTACATCTGTGGGGGCATGTGTTGTGTTGTGTTTATTCACATTTCCATGGACTCTGTCATGGGAGTTTACTTTGGGCACTTTTCCTCTTCTGGGGGCGTGTCCGCTTACAGGGCTTGGCCTACGGACACGCCCCCTACTGTCTTACATGGACCGTGGACCGTGTTAGCCTTAGATGTGATTCAGCATGCTCTCATGAATATGCAGAGCATGCTGACATCACTCCGTTTAACTGCAGCCTCCGTGTATGAGTTATAACTCTTACACGGAGGCTTCGTGAATCCTGCCTAATGTCTAATATGTTCCGTTCCCTGGTACTTTTTTAACATATGAAGCAATTGTTTTCTGAACATATGTTGTGAATAATTTCCTTACTAATGTTGTTGAACAGTCTGTTTCTGGTGAATTTAAGTCTCCAGCTAATATTATTCTTCCCACCTGTGTTTCATGTAAGAAATGTATGACTTCTTCTAGGTCATCAGCACTTGACTTTGGTGGTCTATACACTCCAACAATTGTTATATGTTCCAGAGCTGTCTTTATTGTCACAGTTACACAGTCTATAGTGTTGGTGTTATCGTTGGACATGTAATAATCAGAGGTCTCATAACTATCTTTAATCCCTATCATAACACCTCCACCTGATTTTTTTGTTAGAATAACTGTTACAGTAAAAACATTTATACTCTGACAGAACTGGTTTCCAGTCATTGTCCTTTAATCATTTTTCCCAAACAATAACAAACATCAATCTTGTGGGAATGCAGCAAATTTTCCAATAAAAAAAAACTTTATTATGAATGCTCCTAGCATTAACAACCATTACAGATATATCAAATGTTGCTAGCTATGAACTGTTAAATTTTTGACCAGGCAAAATTCCTGCCTTGGGTTTGTCAAATATTGCAAAATATCTGCTGCAAAAATTCTCAACAAGTACACGCCATCCTGTCTGAACACGTGTGCCCAAAATTAGGCTTGGATGCTCTACACATTTCCATTTTTTTAAAACAGGATATTTGTTTCATGTAGGTATTTACCCCCAAAATCTTTTCATTCATGGTGACATAGCTCTCCTTTTTATATGTGATTTGTGAAAAATATGTCCTAACACCTGTACAAGCTGTGCTAGCTAATAGTACTGTAAGTTCCCTGCTAACAGTCAAAGGGTTCTTGTGGATGAGATCATTTGTATTGACACAAATAAAAACAGATCCATACTTCCTTACATTAAGACATTGCAAGGCCTACCTCAAATCCTCTATTTTTGCTCCTGGCAAGCATAACACTAGTCAATGTTTATTATCTTCTCTACAAATGTAAGTATCAGTTCCACTAATATTTGAATCTCCAATTACAAGAATATCTTTTCTGACTCGATCTGAAGAATCTTCTAATTTAGTAATATTTGCTCTATCAATTGTTACAAAGGAATGATCTCCATCACCATTAGTCTTATTAACCCGACTGGTTTTATTGCTTACTACATTTGCAAACAAACACATCTTATCCAGCTGGCTTTGTACATCCACAGCGTGAGCCATGTTGTCAAAGTGTGTCTTTCTCCTCTTTTTTCTTATAGTAATGTTCTTCAACCTTCCGTGTTCAATTTCAATGTCTTCCTTTTCACCTGCCCCCTGACTCTTTTTTCTACCTTCTCTTTTGGAAAAGTGATGCCTTTTTTCTGTAGACTGAAGGTTTTCTGATAGAAAAATGTTATCATTTCTTGCAATCTGTGTGTTACATAACAAAGCAAAGTCCTTTTCAATATGTATTTTCTTTGCTTCACAGACATTTGTCATTTTCATTTCTTCTTTGTTATTTGTTGTGAACTTCTTCCTTTCTTTTTTATTTCCATCTATACACTCTGAATCATCGGATTGCCGAATACTTTTATCCAGAATTCCAAAGCTGATAGGGGCATCATCTTGTTTCATAGGGGCTGAGTGATTTTTACAGACAATAGATGCATACCTTCCTAAATATGTTCTATTTGCTCTTTTTCTAACATTATTCATTTCATCAGTCCAATCATTTAGTTTTAACACTAATCTACAAACACTCACAAGCACATTAACATCCTGTAATGCCAAAACTTTCACTACCAAAAGTATTGGCGTGAAAGTCCCAAGCCCATACCTACCTAACTCACACACAGTCTTTCTTCTTTCAACATCTGCAAGACTCAGCAATGAGAACTCTTAATGAATTTCCCAAATACAGATTCAGCAGAGTGAATGACAGCTATATATATATATATATATATATATATATATACACACACACACACACACACACACACACACACACACACACACACACACACACACACACACACACAGACACACACACACACACACATATAGATATGTATGGGTGTATTATGTTACTGCTAAGAAACGTTTCATCTAATCACAAAACATCTACAAATTTCATCTAAAACATATTTAATCTAAAACAAAAACAGATTTAGTCGAATCACATTATACCTAAAATTTATATATAGCAAATGCTTTTCCAAAAATTCTTTATTGCATGCACCCCATGTGGGGAGCTTCACTACTTTCCACCTTAATTAAATATACTAACTCTACAGTCACACAACCACCACAGAGAAAAGAAACAACATGGCACACAGTGAGCCACTGCTGATGCAGAAACTTATGTGTGGGCTTTAGCAAGATGCAAATAGTACAACAGACCAATTTGTCTTGTAGTTCATATCACCCTAATACCCTAAGCCACACCAGCATTAATTTTGTATTGCCTATACACTTCTCTATTAAATATGATAAGATCAAATGTGTTTAATAAAGAATTATGCCTCCCCTTAATTTGTTTCTGTTTCATAAATTACTCTTTAAATTTCACCTGTTGCTGCTTTTCAGTAAGTGCACCTTTCCATGCAAATGGAAAACAGAAGAAATGCACCATGTTTATAAACAGCAAGTAATTAAGTGCGTGGCAGCAGGACTATCTGAGAGCTAGACATTGTTTGGGAATGTGCAGGTGAGTTTTCCCTTCCCCTGTAGTGAGGAGACAACCAGACCAAAGCCCCACTATCATGCCACAGTAAGATATTAAATTTGTCCAAAGGTCTGCCTGTGTGGGTGTAACTGCAGATGCTCTATACACATTGAGGCACACTATTTTTTCCTTCATTATTTGTTTAGATAGTTCCATCTTAGCTCGGCCTTCCACAAATTAATAAAATTCTGCAAAATTTAATGTCATGCTCTTCTTTCTACTGTAAAATGCTACAGTGTTACTTTTGCAGACTATGTAGTACGCTTTGCTTGTGTTTACAGCACTGCAGAACTTGACTCGATTGCTAGTCATTCAAATGGCTGCCTTGTTTGTGTTATAAGTGTTATCAGTCATTATGTCAGTGTGTGTGTGTGTGTGTGTGTCTCCGTGTGCGTATGCATGTGTGTGTGCGTGTGTGCGTGAGTGTGTGTGCATGTCTGTGGGGGTATGTGTGTGACTCCTGGAATGAGCAGTCTGTCTGTCTGTGAGTGCACAGAACCAAGCACCGGGCTGATCGTGATCACTGATGAAGATTTAGACCTGATAATGCTGCATCCACACTCAACCTGATAATTTTAGGTAATTAGTTATGACTCTGAAGAGCAGAAGTTTTGAACCAAAGTAAAACAAGCAAAAAAGATGTGAGGTATTTGGTGGAAGAAGAGGGGATGTTGTAATTGTTGATACTGTATGTGTATATGGTCAATGTCAGGCTTCCTGCTGGTACTGCTTACTGGCACTGCAATAACTGGTCTTTTGAACCAATTGTTGATTGATAGGCAAGTAAAGGATGGCTGCATTACTTACCATTCACCTCTTTTTTTTACATACACCTCTTTTGTCACTAGCTAGTCTGTGCATTTTCTGTGCTGTTGACTTCAGAACCGAATATGCAAAAAACTCAAGGAAATATTACTTTCACACTGGTAAGTAAATAGAGAAACAATTATCAAATGACATGCTATTCTAAAATAAAGATTAAATAAGGTGTATCAATAAATGCAGACATTTAATTTACATATAATATGAAATGGGGGCAACTCCTTTCTATTATATAAGATCTTTCTCTCTCTCTCTCTCTCTCTCTCTATATATATATATATATATATATATATATATATATATATATATTATATATATAGATATTGATAGATAGATACAGATATATAAATAACTGTTAAAAAGAGTTTGCCTCTGCTGCCTTCATTTCTTATCCGTGTGCCTTCTTTGTGGAGTTTGTAGGGCCTCCGTGTGTCCACGTGGTTTTGGTCAGGTGTTCCAGTTGGACCCCCTGCCAACACAACCATACTGAACTGGCAGTCTTCTAAATCATTTTTGGTGTGTGTTTTGAATGGGAGCGAACATATATTTGTGCATCCTGTGATGGGTTGGTTCCCCAACTCAGGACAAGTTTTTGTATCTTGTAGTCATTTAGTGCTAGGATTGGCTCTGCTGCCCCATGACTCTATTGGATTAAGTAGGTAACTGCAGAATAAATGAATGAATGAAAAATAATGATGATGTACCATGGTGATCAGAAAGTTCCCCTGATCCATTTGTTTTTGTCTCCTTTGGTTGAAAGTCTGTTGCATCTATACAGCACATAATTTTGTGAAAGTGGCATGGTTCTCATGCAGTGCAAAAATAGGCTGCTCCACATTATTGCCTGTTTCCATTCATGGATAATACAAGTATTATCTATTCCCATAAATTAATTAATGATAAAATGTCAATTACTGAAGAAGACACGCACTTGCCTTATGCATACCCCAGTCAATTGCTAGCATCATCTATTACTTAAACAAAAATATATGAGTAAGTTTTATTAACTACTAAAGCTGTAGCTTATTTTTCCTGCAGCTTCATGCCATTTTTGATATAGTTCAGCAGTCATTTGTCTGGGACAGCATAGCTGCCAGCTGCAGTCCAGTACCTGAATGAGTTTCATACAGGTGTCCATTACAGTTACTCGGCAGTTGTGAGGAAATCTTCCCAGTTAAGTACTAATTTAAACAATTACTGTCTGCATTCTAGTTATATTGTGTACTCATTTTGTACTAAACATATGCTTTTCATAACTTTATGAGCCATATACTGGAGCCTGAAGCATTCATAGCTTAAACCAGGGGTGCATCATCGGTCGTAACAATGGACCCATTCACTAATGCTCTTAGATTTTAAGCTTATTAAATGAGAAGACAACTACTAGAAAAAATACAGGGAATGTTGATAGTTTAAATGAAGATGTTAATGAGTGAACCATGATTAATCATGGCAGCCACTTATTGATGTAAGAGAGCTGTAATTAGTTAGACATTGGGCTGCCTTCTTGTGAACACTTAATATCTGTCACTTGTTTTAAGGGTATGATTATAGCTCAGGAAATACTTATTTTCTCTGAATTACTTTCAAGTTGTAAGCAAGTTATTTTTCACTCTGGAGGGATTGTGTAACAGGTTTTCTTTTTTAGAAAGGCTCAAATTATTCCAGTTCCACAGAACAAAGGAATGGGATTCTTACCATGACCCAAATGACCAGGGTTCAATTAGTGGCCTTGCACTGAAGAAGCAAGGGAGGATGAAGGGGCATGGACTGCCTACCACTCCTGGCGGTGGGAAGGGTTGGCCAACCTGAGAGCACATAGAGTCAGTGTCATTTTGCTGGTGGAGACTTCTTGGTGAGGGACAGGTCTGCTTGGAGGGAATGCCCCTTATGGAAGTCAGAGGAGGCTGTTGCCTGTCCCTCCCTAGTGCTTTGTAATTCCTCATGGAGATAGAGTGTAAGCATAAAAGCTGAACCAACCATGCAGCTGCCTAAATGATGGCATCTCCTGTCTAACTCTCTTTCTAGCCATGGAAAAGTTGTTTTGTTTCCATCTGAGGAAGATTTCTGTGATTAAACACCTGATACCTCAAGAGGATCTCTCTACAGTCATACATGTTTTGGTGTTCTCCTGTTTTAAATAACCTCTATTCTGGGCTCCCAAGACTGAATTATATTGCTTATAGGTCATCCAAATTCTGCTGCTAGGCTAATTAGTGGTACAGTGCATTACCAACATTTTAGACCTGTACTGCAGACATTCTACTAGGTGTGTTTTATTCTGCATTATTTTTAATGATAGTGTTCATTTCTTTCTCTCTCTCTCTCCCCCTGCATGACATGAGTCTGTTTTACTTGAAGGGGTTTCATACTGCCCTCTTTGGCTGTTTCACTCTTCCACACAGAGGCTGCTAATTGTTTCTAAGACATGGCTTTAGCATTTGCTTTTGATTCATTTACCAAACTCTACAGCTTTGCAATCCACTATCCCAGGGCTTCAAGAGCATTCTACACCAGCATAATTTAAGAGTTAGTTCCCTTAAGATGTACTTATTTGATGTTCTTACATTTACTGCTGCAGTATTCTTAACTATATGGGATTCCCTGCCACAGAAACCTGATATCAGGCCAGTATTCCAAAGACTTCTGAATTTAAAAGGTATGCCAAACATCATCATATGCACCCTTTGTAATGTAGGACATAAAGGCAACAGTCAGGCTTATCAAAAACAGAAATTCTTTGCCACCAAGCTGAACATATCTTTTATACCATCGGTCTGTTTATCTGCGTTCATTTTCTGCCAGTTGAATGCATTTTCATTCTCCAGGGACCTACTATGCCTGTTTGTTGTTTTTTCAAGATAAGTGCCCCATTAGGAATGTTGTTTTTTTCTTGCTTTTTATGTTTCTTGAGGTTAATGTAATCCCTGAAGGGTAAATGCCATTGTGAGAGACACATTCCCCACTGCGACCACAATGATAAGTGTCTTTTTTGCTTAGGTGCTTCTCATGACCATATGTCTTGTTCTGTTTGACAGGCATTTGTTCCAAAAACCCTTCGTAGTAAATGTTTCCCTTTCCTTGAATCTTGAGAAGAAGTATCTTAGACAACTCATTATATACTATGGAAGGAATCTCCCACATTGAGGGTCAGCCGTTAGAGAAGAAGAAGGTGAAAAAGGTACAACTGGAATCTTCCACTGTCCAACCTCTGCCAGGTATTTCTCCTGAGGTTGTTATTAACCCAGAGGCTCACCCGGCTGTGTTGTCAGATTTCTCTGCCTTGACCGTGTTGAAGGCAGGTGAGGATCTGGCAGGCAGGACATCTGAAGAGGCTTTGTAGGCATCCGTCTTGGACATTCAGAGGGAACCACAATTGATTTTTTTCTGAGGAGCCTAGGAGAATTCCTCAGTTTCTAGTTAGGGAAGAAGTTCCTGCTGCGGTTCTTGACTGTCATCCTAGATCTGAGCCTTCTCAGGATGTTTCCTTAAAAAGGAAACAAAAAAATTAAACATGTTTTTTCTGCCTCTAGGGATCCACAAAGTGAGTGGCAGACTTTTACTGAGGGGTTATTTTCTGCCTTAATGTCCTTAAAGCCTCCTCGTGTGGTTTCAATTCCTGCTCCTCCTTGGTCCTCTACACCTCTTAAAAGGCCAAGAGTCCAGGATTCTTCTGAGGATGAGTCAGATTCTGCTGATGAATCCCTAACTTATTCTGCTCATATTCCTTCTCCTTTACATTGGATCAGAGGAGGAGGAATCTATTAGTCCTGATGTTCCTTTGGAGGAAAAAGCAGGATTGTTCTCAGGTCTCTGATATCCATAAAAGGTACTATGAGTTGCTGGAGTTGGACTCTCCTAAACCTGCCACTATTCCTCTTGCTTGGCTGCTTTACTGGATGTTTTCTCCAAAGCCTCTCAGATGCCTGATTCTCTCCCCCATACTCCCACGAAGCCTGATAGGTTTTATAGGGTTCCTGAGGATTGTCCTTTTTATATATATGTCCTGCTGCTGACTTTTTGGTAGTGTCTGTAATTTCTGATAAGCCATCTCATTTGCTTCCTCCACCCAAGTTATTGCCTTCTGACAAGGACAGCAGAACTATGGACAGGCTGAGCAAAAAGGTTTACACTTCTGCTACCCTAGCTTTTAGGGCTATTAATTATCTGACCCATATGTCTAGGTATGCGTTGGCTCTTTTTTCTCATGCCTGTTAACTTATTTCTGATTTTCCAGACTTTGAGAGTAAAACTTCTTTTCTTTCCTTGCTAGGGACTTCCACTCAAGTCATTTGTCATTCTTTTAAATGTAGTTATGATACAGCAGACACATCTTCTAGGGCTACTGTTTTTGGTATAGGTTTTGAGGAGGTATTGAGGAGGTATTCTTGGCCTAAGTTTCAATCTCTACCTGATGATATTAAAACAAGTTGATAGATGCTCCTCTGGATTCTAAACTTTTGTTTGGGGAAGCTGCTGCTGGTTTGTTTAAGTCCCTTCAGGATAAGGGTAAGGCATTATGGGAACTTAAACATATGTTTATTTCTCTTGCACCTAAATTTCAGAGAAACTACCCTGCTAAGCCTGCTTTTGTTTGTAGGCAATAATGTCCTTCTACTGAAGGTAAGAAGAGTGGCAAACAGACTCCTCCTGCTAAGGCTACTCAATTTTTGGGACTCCAAAGCCTTCCTTTCTGGACAAATCAGGCACTGTGTGACTATCCATCCCTTCCCAGCCACATTACTCTTTCTCTTTCACCTTTCTCATTCTCTTCTGGTATGGCTTCAGAACACTCAGGATTCTTGGGTTCTGTTGATCGTTCGTTAAGGGTACTTCATGGTGTGGAAATCCCGTCCTCCATTTATGGGCATTCCTTAGTCTCCTCAAGAACATCTTCCCTTTTTACCAGAGGTTCTTCAAGATGTCTTGTCTCTGGGTACTATTCAAGAGGTGCCTATGTCCCAAAGGGGGGAAGGGGTCTACTCCCGACTGTTTCTAGTGCCCAGAAAAAAGGGTACTTGGAGACCTAGTTTAGACCTCTTTCATCTAAACACTTTCCTAAAGGTACTTTCCTTTTGGATGTTATCCCTTCAGATTCTGTTTCCTCTCTTGCTCCCTTAGGCCTATATGATGCCTCTGGATCTCAAGGATGCTTATCTCCATATTCTGATCTGTCCTCTTTTCAGGAAGTTTTTGAGTTTCCCTGTTGCTTCCTGGCATTTTCAGCTCTCTGCTTTGCCCTTTGGCCTTTCTACTGCTCCAAGGGTGTTCACCAAATGCCTTGCTCCTGTGATTGCCTTTTGCTGACCTCAAGGAATCCAAATATTTCCTTACTTGGATGACCTGTTGATTCAGGTGTCCTCTCCAGAGACCCTTTTGCAAAATATTCATTTTTCTGTATGCCTTCTTCAGAGCCTGTGGTTCACTATAAATTTCAATAAGTCTTTTCTGACTGCTCCTCAGGATCATGTTTTTCTGGGTTGCAGGATTCATATGGTGCTAATGCTTGCATCACTGCCTCCTACAGAGGCCTTAACTCTCATTTCTTTCTTTCACACTCTTCTTCTTATGGTTTCCATTACCACCAGGGAGTTTCTGAGAGTTCTGGGTTTCATGGGATCCACTGTTCTGATGCACCGTCTGGCCAAATTTCATATGAGAAAGTTTCAGTGGTTTCTGAAGTCAGTGTGACTTCAACATGCTCATCCTGTAGAATTTGTAGTTCTTCTTCTTCCCTGCCTCAGACAGAACTTCTCTGGTGAATTCAGCAGTTGGCTATGAATCCAGGGATCCCTTTTCATTCCCTTCTTCCCTCCCAGGAATTATTCACAGGTGCCTCAGACATAGGATGGGAGGCAGCTTTTGGCTCTCTAAAGGTACAGGGGGTGTGGTGGCCTTGTCAGCAGAAGAAGCACATCAGTATCAAAGAGATGAGAGCTCTTCTGCTGGATCGTCAGGCCTTTCAGTCTCTCTTTTCTCCAGGGCCTCTCAACGTATTCAGAGTGATGTGGTATATCAACAAACAGGGAGGAACGAGATATTTTCTTCTTTCACTGTTGGTAATTCTGGTATTGGATATCGCTGTCAAGTGTCAAGTGACTCTTCAGGCAGTTTATATCCTTTCCAGTCAGTATATTGTTGCAGACAATCTGAGCTGGTCCTTAACTCAGTCCCATGAATAGATGCTTCACAAGGATGTGTTTCTGGGGATTTGTATCACTTCACTGAAAGACAATTTCACTGACACCCATTTCACTAAGACCAAATCACCTAAAGTTAATTTCACTGAAAGTTCATTTCACTGACAAGTAGTACTCTAAGGCAAGTCAAAGGTATATATCATTTTACCCACTGTAGTATGATCCTGGTGTTAGTATATGTAGTTAGCGGGTGTGTGAGGTGCACAGCCCCCCACACTGGGGTGTGTGGGGTGTTGCCCCCCCCCCTTAATTTGGTTTTCTGTTGTCTGGTTTTGTTTTGCATTATAACTATATATACTAACACCAGGATCACACTACAGTGGGGAAAAGGGCATATACCTTTGACTTGCCTTAGAGTACTGCTTGTCAGTGAGATGAGTTTTAGGTGAAATGAGTTTTACATTAAATGAACTTTAGGTGATTTGGTCTCAGTTAAATGGGTGTCAGTGAAATGGTCTTTCAGTGAAGTGATATGAATCCATTTCTGGACATTATCCAGCAGTGGGGTACTCCTCAAGTGGATATTTTTGCCTCCACTCTGAACAGACAACTTCCTCTGTTTTGTGCCAGAGTCCCAGGTCCTCTTGTATGGAAGGTGGATGCCTTCTCATTCTCTTGGAAGGGGATGTTTCTTTATGCATTCCCTCCCCTTCCTCTCATTCTGAAAGTCCTGTTCAAAATTCAACAGGGTGCTCCCAAGTTGGTGACTGCCTTTTGCCCACGCCAGCACTGGTTCTCTCTTCTTCTGCATCTAGCCAGGGGCAATCATCACAAGTTACCTTACAGAGTGGATCTAATCACACAAGACAAGGGATCTCTTATCCATCTCCACCTGTCCACGCTTCACTTGACACTGTGGGTGATAAGATTTTGTTTCTTTGTAGACACCTTTTTTTCTGAGGACATGCTGCAAGTCCTGCAGGAGGCCAAGAAACCTATGACTAGGAAATCCTACTTATCCAAATGGAAGAGGTTTTCTATTTTTTGGTGTCTCTTTCATAACCTGGACCTGTTGATGCTCCTTTGGTTCTCTCTTATTTGTGTGACTTGCTCAATGCTGGTTTGGCCTATTCTTCTATTAAGGTCCACTTATCAGCCATCTCTGCTTGTCTGCCTTTTTCTCCTCCTTTAGCTGCTAGATTTGAAGTGAATCAATTTCTTAAAGCTGTCCTGAATTTTAAACCTCCCAGGAAGCCTGTTCCTTCTCCCTGGGATCTTAATTTTGTTTTGGAGAAGTTGATTCAGGCTCCCTGTGAGCCTGCTAGTTCAGCTTCCATGCAACATTGTTCCTGGAA
This sequence comes from Protopterus annectens, assembly GCF_019279795.1. Lineage (NCBI taxonomy): Eukaryota > Metazoa > Chordata > Ceratodontiformes > Protopteridae > Protopterus > Protopterus annectens. The sequence goes on along the minus strand of NC_056741.1, from coordinate 342,627,089 downwards.
GACTGTTCTTTTGTTAGTTCTTACTTCTGCCCGACAGGTGTCTGTGGTGCAGGCCCTTATGGCTTGTCCTCCTTTTTTGATTTTTCATGAGGACAGAGGGTCCTTGTGCACTAGCCCTTCTTTCATGCCAAAGGTGGTTAATGAGTTATCTCCTTATCAGTCTATTAATCTCCCTATTTTTCTCCTCTCACTCTGCAAACTGAAAGTGAGAGGGTGCTGCATACTTTGGACATACATAGGCAACTTAGAGTTTATTTGGATATGACCAAGGCTATCAGCAAATCTGATCAATTTGTGGCACCAGTGCAGTGGCCCAGTAATCAAGGAGACTCAATCCTCACCACTAGTACCAGTGAGGGGCATGCACATTGGGAAGGATAACAAATACACATGCAATAAAGTACAATTTTCCTTAAGAGCACACAGAGATCACAGTCAGTCTGGGGCTGGTTTCTCCCTTTCTCTCCAGATCTCCAATAAGACTCCCCACTGACACAGCTATAGAGTGGAGTCTTTAGCCAGGCTTCCAAGCCAAGTCCTCCCAGCACTCCCTCTGTCCAACCAGTGCCTTGTGTCCCTGCCCAAGTAGCTGACACACACACACACACACACACACACACACACACACACACACACACACACACACACACACACACACACACTTTGAGATATGATTTATATACAAACACAGACACTCCTGGGGAAGGCTGGCACAAGTTCACTAGGTATGCCCCTTCTGCCCAGGCTATAAGGTAGTAATGCACTGCCACCAGAACCCCTATTTATCAGCTACTAATAAGGCCATTACCAAAGGGTGTCCAATTTTACTGTGCAATATTATAATCCAATTAGTAAGTGTGACGAACAGCAAGACTATTGAAGTGGCTTGGTATAGTATCACTAAATACATGACAAGTACTCTAGAGCTTAAAGTATCTCTACGCAAAACAGCCACAGTTGAAACGTTTAAAATATTTAATAATAAATAATAAAAGCACAAGACAAATCTCAATTCAACACGGTGCTAGTCAAGAGTTCAGACGCAGGAACTTTAAAACAATACAGTAGGATTGTCTGACATAAATATAGAAAACAGATAGTCTAATCTTACTATTTTCTATCTATTTCTAAGAGAAATACTAAAGTCTAAGTTCCTACTTACATACAGAGCAAGCAAGTGCTGGTGATGTTGTCAGTTCCGAAGACAAATGCAAAATGCTATCTCTTCCTCTCTGAGATCTCTTAAATTGATAATACATCACTGCTGACTCATTTTAGATTACATCATTATTGACACTTCTCTGGTTCCCAGGCTACCAGAAACTCTAAATTTACATTTCTTAGTAAGCTTGTACCTGGTCAGGAAGCCACAGCAATAAAAGACATTATACATGTAAAATCTAGCAATTAACTCTTGTCTTAAGACAATAGAAATAATTCCTTCATCCAGACATCCTGCCTACAAGCTTTGAGATCTGACAGTCATAAAATGCTTTACTTTATCAGCTTTCTTCCAGCAGGGTGCACTGTGGTTGCATTTTTGAAGTTCAAACATATAACACAGTTTTTCTTATATTTAGTTTTCTTACATTTGTAAAACAGCCTGTGGATTATATTAATATTTACAATGACATAGAATTATCTACAAAATTCTCTCTAGCTGGGCTGGCAACCTTTCAGTTTTTCACACAGTTACTTGTTTCTTTTCATCCTAGATCTTTGGAGCTTGCTGTAACCAAGCAGATTATTTCTTCTTGGATTTTTAAGGCTATTTCCTTTTGTTACACCTTTCACAGCAAGATCCTGCCTTTTTCAATTAAGGCTCATTCTCATAGAGCTGTGGATTCTTTTGGTGCTTTTTTCAAAGGCTTAGATACTAATTCTATTCTTGAAGCAGCTATCTGGACTTCTGTGCGTACCTTTACCAAGCACTTCACGTTGGATGGTATCTCTAGAGCTAGGGATGGTTTGCTCATTCAGTTCTTCATATGTTTTTAGGAGATTCTTCTGCCTAGTTTCCTCTTGAGCTTTGGCACTCTGCCATATAATTAAGAATACTGCAGCAGTGAATGTAAGGGCATAGTACAGTTGTATAAAATCATACCATAATGGTAGATGTCCTTGCCTTCACTGCTGCGGTATCTGCTCCCTCCATCCATCCACCTAGTTCTTTATCTTCCTTCCTGGATGTACACAGTACGTCGTGGGTTGCTTGGACTGGTGTTCCTCCTGGAGCAATCAGTTCTGTTTTTGGTAAACCTGAATGTCACCTTAATGTCCTACATTATGCAGAGTGAATATGGTGATATTTGGCATACTTTTTAAATTCAGAAGTCTTCAGAAGACTGACTGGATGTTGGGCTTCTGTAGCAGGGAATCCCATATAGTTAAGAATACTGCAGCAGTGAAGGCAATGACATCTACCATTACAGTAAGATTTTACATAACAGTACTGTCTTGTTTTAATTGAATGCCCTCTGGACCAGCTAGAGGTTTTATTATATGGGGTTTCTGTTTTTTTATAGATTATATATCTATATGTTTACTGTTGTTCATTTGTATTTGTATTCATTATAACACTTTGCCTTTTTGTTTTATTAGTAATATTATTTAATTATTCTAGTCCATTGGACATAAGCACTTTAATAAATCTGAAAATGAAGTTAATTCTCTATTTTCCAAACACTTGATGACCTAATGCGTTTGCCATTGAAGCAGGATCTGTATTGCTAGATCATTGGTGCATGTATTATTCCATGTATTTTCCAGTTTGGTGATAGTGCTTTATACTATATAGCAAACAGGTGCACCGCTTTGTAAAAAGCTCTGTACATCTCCATCTACATTCTACCAGCTGCCATCAGAGCACAGTACTGAGCCACATCCTTTCCATAAAGATGAGGAAGCCAGCATTGGCCAATTACTCCCATCTCCCCTGGTCAGCTCCTTCAGTGAGTGGGCCACTAGCTATTCCTAGGCCATCTAAATCATAGGCAGGTCTTTATCCTTCAGAGCCATAAACTGGCTCAAGTGTGATTTTTGCATACATTTCTGCAATAATTATGTGTTATCCTCTATTGATGAAATAACTTGTTTTCTGAGCTGTCAAGTAAATTATAAAGCTTTTAATTTTCCAGAAGGGTAGCAATAGCTCTAAAATACTGCAGTGTGGTTGATTTCTCCATAAGAAGTTTACTCCATCTTTCTATAATAGTGTTCCTTGTTTCTGCTAGTCAAGTTTACAATATTTTATTCTGGAGGTTTGGACTTATTAGCAGGGCTGAGGCTGTAGAGATGAATAATGTAAAAGTAAGTTTAATTGATGAAGATGGTATAGTCAGTAACAGAAAATCAAGGGCATTTGGTATAAATATGTCCCTAGGAGACCAGTGCGTGGTTGGAGCACCTCCAATATTAAAAAATCCAGTTAGGAAGCTTCCTATAGAATCTTTGAAAAGCAAGCAAGGTCTTGGGAAAAAATTCACAAGCAAATATTTGCCTAATGAGATGTGTGATATTTCTTGGTAAGAACTGGCTTGGCTGAGAAGTATAGTTTTGTCAGAGAAGACAGAGGAAGCAAAATGAGAGACGGTATATTTTCAGATTAGAAGTTATATCAATGAGGTGACTCAGTGTTTTTAAGTTATTTGCAATAAATTTTGTTTATTTTTAATAGTACAACTGTTGTCAACTTTAATTTTGGAACAGAAGATCAAAGTAATTTCCTGCTTCCTAAGTATCACTTTTGTGTGTTTATTGAAGGTCAGTGACATAATATAACCTGGTGCCTTTTAAGCAAGCTTTTGCAAAACACTGTCCAAAATATAGAGTAGAAAGGTAGTCATGTCAGTAGGTGATTGCCTTAATAATAGACACAAGAACATACTTGTGTGTTTTTACACTTTCCAAGTCTGTACAGGGCTCTGATTCTTGGTTTGAGTTCTGCATGTATGACTTTTATTTTTTTATAACATGAGTATTAAAAGATACTTTGCAATGAAAGGCATGAGAAGGATAAGGCCTGTGTTTGCTTTGTACCTGCATCAATGACTGCATAAATATAGTTGCTCACCTGGATTATATTGGTGATCTTAAAATATCATGAGGTACTGCTGTCCCTGGGTGACATCAGTGTATCACACAGTGCCTATAAAATGTATATCGTGTAATATATATAACATTTTTCAAAATGTGGTGGCAGCACAGAGGGCTGAAGTTCTGACCTAATAATGAGCTGCTTCCTGGATCAAGGGTACTGGATTTGGATCTTTGCATCTTTATTTGCTTGATGTGTGACCTTGTGCAAATCATTTACCCTGACAGTAATTTGGGACAGTTGGGAATCTGAGATTGTCTTGTTAACGGTCTTCTGAACTGTGTGCCTAGTAATTACCTATGAGCCTATGTAGTATATTGGTTTATGTGTAACTATAATCTAAAAACAAAGCTCAAAATCTATATTATGATATTCTGAACCACATGTAGTTCTGTCAGCATCTGCCCTGATCATGTGGTACAACATGTTGCAGACATCACTTCTAGTGTGACATGAACATGAGCCAATCAGTGCTTTACTTCAAGGTATTAATCTTAGTGATGCATTTAACTTATTCAGCACATTCTTAAGTACAGACAAGAATGAAACACATGATGGTTTATTCTGTCTTACAAAATAACCATATCATACCTTTCAGGTGTCCCTCATTATGATGAACATTCCTCACTTTGAGTTTTCATAAGTCCATGTTTTCCTCAGTTCCACACTAAAAGTATCTTTGAAACATTCAGTATTAAGAATTTGAAAACTGCTTTCCATGGCAAATAATGATGAATCATGTTAAATCATCAAACAAAGTTTTTTATTAGTATAAAATAACACATTTAATCATCCTGTAAGCTTCCCAGTCAAAGTAGCTAATCAGCTGTTAACAAGAGCTCCACATTTTTACCAATTGTTTTTCATCATGAGAGGTAGTGTTCCACATTCTAGAGATGGAAGTTTGGGAGGTATGAACATCAGATACCTAATTTTTAGTAGAGGCCATTACTACTTAACAATGCACTCATCAGTTGTCTGCAATATATGTTAAATGATACCGTCACATGGTTGCTTCCTCAGATCAGTTATGGCTCCACCCATCCTGTTTTGAGTGACAAGCTTCAGTTTCCATCATTCTTTCGAACAATTGCAAGTGAACGTTCCCAAGAAGTTGGCATTGCTGAGCTTCTCAAGCATTTTGGTTGGACATGGATTGGCATCATTGCTTCAGATAATGAAAGCAGTTTAATGGCGAGTCAGAACCTCAAAAATACAATTAGTAACTATGGGGGCTGCATTGCTTTTATAGAAAAACTAACCAAAACTATGAGTTCTGAAAGGGCCAAAGAGGTTGTTCAAATTATCAAGACATCATCTGCCAAAGTAATTATTTTGTATACTACTACCGAATACTTAAAAACAGTGTCAGACGAACTTTGCATGCATCACATTCCTGATAAAGTTTGGATTGGAACTGCTGATCTTTCACTTTTTTCAGATTTCCGTATATATGAATATATGAAGCCCTTTCATGGTACCTTATATTTGGAATTTCAAAAAGGAGAGATACCAGGTTTTAAAGAGTACCTCTGCAATATCCATCCAGTTACACATTTTGATATGTTTGTGAAAGCATTTTGGGAAGTGACTTATTCCTGCCAGTGGCCAAATTCAGACAGCAATATGCATCTATTAAATGGAACATCACAGTGGCCTATCTGCACAGGGAGAGAACATCTGAACTCCTCTCTTTGCCCATTAGATGCAAATACATTTAGATTAACTAAGTGTGCCATTAATGGCGTGTACGTACTAGCACAAGTCCTACATGACATATACTCCTGCAGACCTGGAAATGGACCATTTGTTAATGGGTCTTGTACAACTCTTTGGGACTTCCAGCCATGGCATGTAAGCAATGTAATTTCCTTTTTGAAGTGTAGTTTGAAAAATAAACATCAATGCTAAACTACAAGGAAAAAAAAAAATATGTGGTGCATGCTGAGGTGTGAAACAGTAGGCATTCTCTTGGCCAGTACTTATTAACCTGATGTAACTATATGTGAAACGTTGTTATTCCTTCTTATTTATGAGGCTACCATAGGTTAACAACTTCACATGTATGCACTAAGCTAATTATGTCAAGTGATAACATCAGAAAGAGGTCATTCAGAATCCAAAGACATGAAAACAATTGTATGAATTTGTCTAATTAAAGAGTTCTCGTTTATTTTTAAAGAGAAATGTCATACTCAGTGGCAATAATGTTTTTCATGCTGCTGAAAGAAATGACCCTTAATGCTTCTAGACACTTCAAAATTATTTGGTTAACAGCTTAGTTATAAAGTATTATAGATACTGTTTCCAACTATAGAATGGACACCATTCTCTGCTGCCACATTTTGATAGCTTATTGCTTCTGTACTGTTTTAATAGCTGCTTACTTCGAATGTGTTCTATAGCACACAGCAAAAAGGATTTTGCATTTGTTATATTTCATAATTAGCTAAAACAATAAAGTATGTGTCTTTTTTGAAATTGTAAAAATGAATTCTTAAAAAATGACACGCTGTTATATACACTATAAACTGGATAGCCATACAGTGGATTTAAAGAATGTTTTTTTCATATTTGTTACTTAGTGCATTTTAAATGACAGTAATACTTTTATCTTGCAGCTTTTACACTACGCTAAGAATGTCCATGCCAAAGATGATGTGGGAGACAGCATATATTTTGATGAGAATGGGGACCTTCCATTCTACATGTATGACATACAGAACTTCCGTGCTTTTTCTGAATTTGACTTTGATCGTATATCAGTGGGCAGATTTGAGCACAATGGTTCATATGGTGATACATTTATCATTAATGAGAGTGCTATCATATGGAATTCTGGTTTCACAAAGGTTCACAATTTTATTTTTTCTTTCCATTGGTACTAGATATGTGCTTTAATTTTTTCATTTAAGTTTGAAGCAAGTACCAAGGGTATTGCATCATTTCATCCCACAACAGAGCATAATCTGCAGCCAGATAGAATAAGTAATGTGAGATTTCTGCAGTTAATCTACAGCCAGATAGAATAAGTAATGTCAGATTTCTGTGGTTAATCTGCAGCCAGATAGAATAAGTAATGTGAGATTTCTGCAGTTAATCTGCAGCCAGACAGAATAAGTAATGTGAGATTTCTGCAGTTAATCTGCAGCCAGATAGAATAAGTAATGTGAGATTTCTGCAGTTAATCTGCAGCCAGATAGAATAAGTAATGTGAGATTTCTGCAGTAAATCCGCAGCCAGATAGAATAAGTAATGTGAAATTTCTACAGTTAATCTGCAGGCAGATAGAATAAGTATTTTGAAATTATCAGTTATAAGCAAACCAACCAACATGGCTAAATGATAAAAGATTTATTAAAATAAACTAAAATAAAATATAGATAAGCGCTTTTGGCCTAAGGCCTTTCTTCATATCTGATTTACACACATAACAGAAGCTGCTTTTAAAACACTTTGTAACCATTTGTTACTTTCCATTAATCAATGAACTCTGCATTGTTTCAGCACTGGTCTTAAAGGGACCTATGCTTTCAACCGGGGAATCTGTGAGCATGCAATTTTATAATCCAGCACAGTTCTGCTAACTCTGTGGCATTAACAATGTATCCACCTCTTTTATTTTTCTCAATCAACTGCAGAACTAAAAAGTTGAAACAGTGATCTTAGTATTAAGAAACATGTCTGGCTAACAGGTTTTGCTCAGTCATCTGATTTATATCTCAAACATGTTGTAGAATCCTTTTTTTTAGCATGCAGTTAGTCTTCCCGTCATAAAACTGTTCACACATTGTACAGACTGCAATATAAACCAAATTAACTGAACGACAGTCAGAATAGTTCTGTGGTTTGATTCTCTCTCCATTTTCAAGGTGTATAAAATCATTTCTTTTTAAATAAATTTACATGCTTTACGCTGATGGCATGGGTATATTCCTATTTTAGGCTAAACTGTTGGTTTCCTTTTCTGATGATTATAGCAAAGTTGCCTTTTCAAGTTCATATTGTTCTTAAAAGTGAACTTTGATCTATCACCAACATTCTCTTTGATCTTATCATCAGAAGTTAGAATTCTCCAGTTTCTCTTAATAACATCGCACACCATGCCAACATTACTTGTGTTAAGAAAATGAAAACAGTGTCATTTGTGACAGCATGTCTGGCAGGAGTGTTGTGTATATTCTAAGATTAACTTGTATTGTATACCAGCATGTCTAATTGTGGAAATGTAAGTAAGTTTTTAAAATGTTGAGTATCTCCCTGGTTATACAAAATGTTTAAAAATTCTGTCAGTGTTTTAATAGATTTTTAATTGCCCATGTTTGTAAGGGAGATTCTAAAATACAGACTGTCTCTAGAGAATCAATTGAACAGTATGGGATGCCATTAGAATGTTCCTGGTGGCTAAGTGATTATTTGAATAGCTGATTGGCAGGAAAAATAACTTTTTTAAAACAGCTGACTGTTATTTTTAAAATAAGACAGTTGAGACTGTTAACCTGAACCATAAAAGTGACTTCTGAAGTCAGTTGTGCAGTTTGTGAAGAGCAGCAGTTAGTTGAGAGTTACAGTCAGTTACAGTGTTGTTTATTTATTTATTTTTATTTATTTATATTTGTTGACCGGGAGTGTCTGACTGGATGTAGGTCCATTTTCAGCAGAGGCCCGGGGATAAAAGCTACCACAGTTAAAATAAACAGATAGTAGTTACACTGGATTACATAGCGATTAACAGTTTACATAGCAATTACTTACAACATATTTACAGATGAAGAACATAGTTCATCAGCAGACAACTAGAATTTTTATCTGTGAAGTACATAACAGACATTAACAAATGTTACAATAAGAAGTTCCTGCTGTATAATAAGTACTAGGCTTATGAGCATCTCAGCTTGCTATAATCAAGGTAGTTAGTGGAGTGGAAAGAAAGGTAGTGGTTGGATGGGGTGGGTGATATTAGAGTGGGAATTGCAAGGGCATAGCCAGCATGTTTTTAGGTGCGCTTTTAGTAAAGTTTTGAAGTGGGTGCATGATGGTATGGAGGTAATCGTGGGTGGGAGGGAGTTCCATAATTTGGCTATGGTGCAAGAGAATAGTGCTTCACCAGCAGAGTTATTGGCTTTAGTGATCTGCAAGTGATTTTTGTTGCTGGATCTTAGTGGTCTGGTGGTGCGATAGGGTTGGAGTAGATTCTGGAAGGATGGGACATTTAGTGGATGGTTTACTAGTTTGTGGGTGAGTGAGAGTTGATACCATTGAAGGAGGTGAGGGAGTTCAAGCCAGCCCAGTTCAGCAAGTGAGAGACAGTGGTGACTACGGTAGGATGCCCCTGTGGCGAATTTGGCGATTTTGTTGTAGCAGGTCTCTAGCCTGTTTAGATCGCATTGCCTTAGGTTGGTATATATTGGAGAGGCATAAAGTAGGGTGGAGATAAGATGGGAATTTGATATTGAAATCTTTGCTACTTTGGTGAGAAGTTGCTTATTTCTGTATAACGCTCCTAGTTTTTTGTGGACTTTTTTATGGTCATGGATATGTGAATGTCAAATTTTAGTTTATTGTCTATTTCCACTCCTAGCAATTTGGTGTGTTCAGTTGGGTATATAGTGGTGTTGCCTTTTGCTGTGATGTTAAAGTGAGGGTTGTTTTGAGTATGTTTGGTGGGTTGGAAGATGAGTAGTTTAATTTTGTTTGGGTTGAGTATTAATTGGGCATCGGATAACCAAGTTTCAATAGAGGAAAAGGCTTCCTGTGTGACTTTTTGCATTTTGGGTAGGGACTGGGCTGAGCAGATGATGGTTGAGTCATCTGCGTATTGTATGAGTGTGCCATGTTTGGTAGCAGAGGCTAGATTATTGGTGAAAACAGAGAAGAGTAGGGGTCCAAGGATGGATCCTTTGGAAACCCCTATGGAGACAGGTAGTTGGGGAGATATGTCATTATGCCATACAATGGATTGTTGGCGGTCAGGCAGGTAACTCTGAAACCAGTTGGTGACTGATTGTGAGAAGGATAGGTTATTGAGGACAGAGATACGTTGTTTGTGTGGGACCATGTCAAATGCTTTAGATAGGTCTAGGAAAGTAGCAGAGGAGAGATAGCCATTGTTTTTATGCTGAAGGATAGTGTTAGCAAAGGAAAGTAAGGCAGTGGTGGTGCTATGATTTGGTCGGAAACCATGCTGAGTATTGGAAAAGAGGTTGTTAGTAAGGAGGTAGTCTGAGACCTGAGAGTGTATGCATCTCTCTAGTATTTTGGAGAGTGGAGAGAGAATAGCTATGGGGCAGTAATTGGTTAGTTCTGTGAAGGGTCCACCTTTGTGGAGGGGAATTATATGTGATACTTTCCACAGTGTGGGAATGTAACTTTCTGACAGAGATTGGTTAATCAAGATGGATACTGGGTAGGCCAGAGCATCAGCTGCGATTTGTCGGTATTCACTTGGGGGGGTTGGTCAGCTGCTAATTTGGTGGGCTTAAGTTTAGTTAAGAGTTTTTTTATGTTGGAGGTAGGTACAGGAGTAAAAGAGAAGGCAGTGGGGAGATTACTAGTTGAAGGTGTGGGTTGGCGGGGAGGGGGGTTGTGTTGTTTAGCTAGTGATAGTATGGTTTGTGGGAAGTGTGTGTTGAATGAGGTAGTAATATTTTCTGAGGAGTGAGGGATGTTAGGAGGAGGGATACTGACTTTACCTGGGTGGAGGATGGAGTTTATGGAGGACCAGAATTGTTTGGGGCTGTCTTGGGAGGAGTCTAGGGCAGACTAGTAGTATTGGAATTTGTCCTGTTTTATTAGCTTTTTGACTCTATTGCGTAGTTCTAAGAATTTCTGTCTAGTTGAGGGGTTTTTAGTTTTGCGCCAGTGCTCCCAGTCTTTATCCCTGTTTTTCATTTCTGACTTAGTGGTTTTCTGTAGCCATGGGAAGGGTTGTGCTTTGATTCTGGAAAGTCTTATGGGGGCATGGTAATTAAGAATGCTCAGGAAGGTAATATTAAAAAATTCAACTGCGTCATCAAGACTGAGGTACTTTAGAGGATGCCAGTTACATTCTTTGAGGGATGAGATGAATGTGAGTGGGTTAAAGTTTAGTTTTTTTACGTATTTAAAGGTAGATGACAGATTTAGCTTGGTATAGGTATTTTTTGAGTAGCAATGTTGGGGAGTGATCACTGAGGCTATCTGATAAGCAGCCTGTTATATATGACTGGGGGCTCTTACTGACTAGTATCCAATCCAGGGTAGTGTGCTTGCTAGAGTTTTTATTTATCTTGGTTGGCGAATGGACTAGTTGGATGAAGCCATGAAGGTTTACATGATGGGTTGGATGGTTGCCAGAACAGGATTGCCAGTCAATATTGAAATCACCTGAAATGATAGTTTCTTGGGGGAGATGGTTGGTAGACCAGCTGAGGAGGTTTTCTAGTGGAGGGATGTTTTGGCCAGGTGGGAAGTAGCATCCAATTATGTTGATGGTTTTATTTTGGTTTATTTTGAGGTTGGTATATATTATTTCTTCATTGCCTATTTGTGGAGCTGATGATTTTAAGATCTGGATGTTTAGATGCTGTTTAAATATTATAGCTACACCGCCTCCTTTCTTGTTTAGCTGGTCTACTCTTAGTATGCCATAACCTGTAGGGAGTATTTTCTCACTGGTAATGTGAGGTTTTAGCCAGGTTTCTGTCAGGATGATTATATCTGGGGAGTACAAGTGTATGGTGGCATGGAGCTCATGGACTTTGTTGGATATACTTCTAATATTTAGGCTTAGTAGAAGGAAGTCACTTGGCTTTCTATTGGCTGTAATATGGGAGAAGTTGTGGTTTCTAGTCTGATTATGAGGATTCGGGTTGGAGATGGTAGGGCCAGGGTTGGGGTGGATGTCTCCACTTAGGGCTAGTTTTGATATGCATGAGGTTATTAGTTTTCTCAGTTTTTGAATGTGTTTGTTTATAAGGGAAACTTTATGATTGTGCTCTGTGGGTAATAGGTATGGTGGGAGGGTTACTATGTTAAGTTGTAGGGATGCTTTATGTTTGAGAATATAGTTGGTAGAGCATGTGAGGAGTGCATAGGGATGGTTCTTGAGTTGGTGGGAGGGGAGCTGAGTGAGGGTGAGACATGAGTGGTGATGTGAGTAGTAGTACAGTGGTAGTGGTTGAGTGGGGGAATGATGGAGCTTTGGTAGGATATAAGATATGCAAGGAGAGTGCATGCAGTGAGCATAGGTAAGGTATGCTTGTACATGTTAGTTGAGGAGGTGTGATAGTAGTGGGAAGATGGAGGAGGTAGTGTTGGGTTAGCGCTGTGGTTGGCTATTGGAAAGATGGGAGGGGTTTGTGAGTGTAATAAAGGTGGGACCACTGGGTGTGGGAGGGAATAGGGGGCAGGGTGGGGAGCGAAGCGGGTAGAGACCCTGTTAGTTACTCTTATGAGGGGGGCTGGAAACAATCAGTAAACACAGTTAACTGATAAATGAACATAAGATAGTGACAAGAGTGGTTGTAGTTTTAAAAATGGTGCCTGCCACAGGTAATATGTATTAACTTTTGGATTGTCTTAAGGTAATAACCAGGGAAGGGGGAGGGGAGAACAAGGGTGTGAGCAGGCAGTTCTTTGTACTGCTGCTAATGAGCCAAAGCAAAGACAAGTTTGTGTTTAAGAAACAATCAGAATTGACCAAGGACTGCTCTGAAACTGTAAGTCATTTCTTAACCATTTATCAGGTGCAAAAACAGGATAACCTTGTATCAGTAGGCCAGTGTGGTCTCAGATTAAATTAACAAACACACAGTATTGATCAGTTATGGATACTATTTGCTAACAGAAGGGAATAAGAGAGAAAGTGGAAGATGAGTGTGTGTGTGTGTGTGTGTGTGTGTGTGTGTGTGTGTGTGTGTGTGTGTGTGTGTGTGTGTGTGTGTGAATGTGTGTGTGGGGGGTGGGGGGGCTGCTTACAAGCGAAAGCAGAGTGGTCTCCAGGGGAAAATTAATATTGGCTCATACAGGTAGACACATACTCAAAGTTAACTTTAGCTGTTTGCAGACAGTTCAGACCCAGACTGCGCTTTTCATATAAGAATAATAAAGATGGTACCGCAGTTGAATACGTAAGAGGGGTGTTAGGTCTAGAAAAGAAGAGTACAGAGAGCAGTAAGCACTTTGAGATGATAAAGATATATTATAAAGATTACTGATTACTATTTCTGTTATGTTTTAGATTAGATCAGGGACAGTATTCTCTAGTTAAATTAGGAAACTTTGGTTATTTAGATGGAGTTTTACTAAAATGACGGACTTCTATCCTACAGTTTAAGTTTATATTTCTGATGATTAAATTCTGGTGTTTATTGAAAGTTATTGATTTACATTCTTATAATCATTTTACTTATTATTACATGTTTTTCATTACTTTACATTGTGGTTGGATATTCAGTGAATTCTTTAGGGATTAGAGAGCGATTATACCTGTTTGATACTCCCTGGGTCATCTCGAATGCCTGGCTGCTTTTGGTCATAGCTATAATTTATTTTGCTATTTAATTTTTAATAACTGATCACCCTTTGAAGGGCATGTAGAACTGTCTGACTCTGGTGGCAGCATTAACCATTTGCATTGGGGAGGGGATGCAGCTGGAAATCTGTGTCAGGCTTCCCATAAGTGTTTGAGTGTGTAAGATATAAATTTATTTTGAGTGTGAGTCAGAAGTCTTAAACTGGAACACATTGTTCTGGACTGTATGATTAGGGATTACATTTGGGGTGGGCAGAGGTATATAGTCTAATCCCAGGAAGCAGAGCATGTTCCTGTTGTGATTTTAAGGGAAATTGTAGAATTTTACTCTTGTGTAGTCTGTGCTCTGGTGTTTTCCATGATGCTTCCACACTGGAGTCAGTGGTGTGGATTGAGGCTCCTTAATTACTGACCTGGGTTTTAAGTTGGGAACATCACATTATTGTTGGCAGTCTGGTCAGATATTAGCCAGATGTCACATTTAATTGGTGGCAGTCCAGTGGGATATAAGCCTGATGTCACAACTTGAATAAGTAAGGGCCATTTGACCACCTTGTCTTTGGTTATGTGAAGCCATATATACCGTTCTTTCCCCTGATGACTTTGAATAAAATGGCTTTTCTTTTTCCATTCTTAACATCACTACTTCATTTACATTATTTTCATCTTCTACTCTTCCATATCCTCTACTTATAATCTCTTGACTCATTTGTCCCAATGCAACCATAAAGTCTTGTTCTTTGGTGTTCAATCTAGATGCTCTCAACATCTGACCTTTGAAAATATTTTTGTAAATATGCTTCGGGTGCGTACTTGATCTATGGAGAAGCGCATTTTTGTAAAAGTCTTTTCTAAACAACTTGGTATATAGATTACCTTGTTCATCTATGCCTACTGTGACATCTAAGGAATCTATATATTGTGAAGACCAAGACACTGTAAACCTAAAATAAGTTTGTAGTCGTATTCAAATATACAATAATCTCTTCCAGTTTGTCTGGGAACCTCTCCATATTAAAAAGATATCATCCACAAAACTTCTATAATATAGAAATGCTTTGAAAACCAATGCTGCCCCTTTACATACTGCTTTGCTCATGCAACCATTACAGTGTTTGCATAACTATTGGCGCTGCAAGTCCCCATCACTATACCTTGCTGTTGTAAATAGTATTCATCGTTGAACATGAACACATTATTCTCAAGTACAGTGTCAAGAAAAATACAATTCAGGTGGATTAGTTTTGAGTCATAATTACTATTGGAAGTTAAAAACTGCCATGCAGCCTCAATTCCTTCATCATTTGGAATAATTGTAAAGAGAGTACACACATCCAGTATTACCATAAAGCAGTTATTAAACCTTTCAGAACATTCATACAGCATCTCCAAAAACTGACAGGTATCTTTTATTACAATCTCAGATGTATCTAGTAAAGGTGTAAATAGCATTCAGTAAAGATAGACAGAGGTTCAGTTGACTAGTCCCTTACATCAACTATTGGTTGCACTGGTGGATCAATGAGTGTTTTATATATCTTTGGCTGTCCTTGTATAATTGGGATCATGGGTTTGGCAACTTCCATATAATCATACAATTCTTTAGTAATTGATCTTGTCATTAATAAATCATATAGACTCTCTGGAATTACTGTAATTATCCGATTCACATCTTTCATGTTAATCTTTTTGTAGGTTTTTTCATCTTTAAGCAATTCCTGCATACTACAAACATACA
The DNA here is from genome assembly GCF_019279795.1 of Protopterus annectens. NCBI lineage: Eukaryota > Metazoa > Chordata > Ceratodontiformes > Protopteridae > Protopterus > Protopterus annectens. Next base: position 342,611,741 of record NC_056741.1, on the reverse strand, counting down.
CATCATGGTTTAATGGAACAATGGCCCCTCCTTTATCTGCTGGCCTGATTATAATATCTTTATTCTCTCTCAACTCCTGCAGTACAAATACTTCTGCCTTCCTCTTGGAGCTCTTTTTTTGCCTCCTTCCCCTTCTTTTTTACTTTCTTCTGCAATTCTGCATTGTACTGCTATTACAGTGTTCCAGTATTATTTTGTAATACCTAAATGGTATTTTTTCTGAGTTTCTATGCATCCTCTTTAGTTCCCAACAGCTCTGTTGTTCACATATTTTTTTTTTTGCAATTGCTATGAATTACTGATGCAATTTCTGTTTTGAAACATTTTATGCCATTTTATGTGACACACTTCTGCCTTTAAAATCTTTGCATCTTAAGCTCTTTCTCTTGTCAGTCTTGATTTTTTGTATCATGACCCCCACCCCGCTATATACAAAATTCTCAAGTGTTCTCTCTATCTTTCTGAAAGATTTCCATTCTTATTTTAATTTTTTTTCTCTAAACTTTCCTCACCCATTTTCACTCCCAGACAGGGCCAGATTCAGCATTAGACAAACTAGTCAGCTGTAGGGGCCTGAAGCTGACTGGGGGACCCAGCCATTAAGATTAAATAAATAAAAACTCTTTTTACTGCTGGACTTCTCATCAACATTACATAAATAAAAAAGTCCTGCTAGGCTGCACTTTGCCAAAGACAAATGTCATAAATTCTGCTTAACAGCACCAATCTCACTGGCTCAATGTTCCAGCCTGGCCTCTTCTTTCACTGGCAAATGCTTTGAACCAGTGAGATGGGATGCAAAATCACTGGGGCATTACCAATGAAACTATTCTTTCTTTTCTTTATGAAACAGGCCAGTGTTAGTAGGGGAAGCAGCATGTGTGTGTATGTGTGTGTGTGTGTGTGTGTGTGTGTGTGTGTGTGTGTGTGTGTGTGTGTGTGTGTGTGTGTGTGTGTGTGTGTGTGTGATACTTTCTTTTACATTCTGGAAATCCTTCCCAAAAGATATAGTTTAATCAAGAAGAAATAATTGCTTTTGACTTCGAGAATGAGTGAACTGTAGCACTGTTATATCCTTTTTCTTTTCGACCAGGATATATAATGAATTAATTTATTAATTTATTTATGTCTCAGTAGTGCTAAAAAGTGCTGTATCGCTATAAGTAGTATAGCTGGTTGTTAGTCTCATGAAACCATGTTAAAGATATTATTGCCCTTGATTAGTATGTCTAGATTTGATTGTTTTTTTTTTTTGTTATTTATGAAATGAGATAATTTTTGTTCAGTTGCCTATTTCTTTTTTGCTTACAATTGCAAATAAGTTTTATATTATAGAAAACCCCAGAGAATTATATTATTTTTTTATGAATGGTTTGCAAATTGAAGTCTGATAGAATCAAGCTTTCAGCTACTGGAAGCAGCTCCATAACAGTCTGTAACTTTAATACTTTGTGCAAGCTGTTGCAGAGGCATTTGTTAGGTTTTTTTCACTTTGTGTATTTGAAGTTTGCCATAGTGTTTGTCTTTTTCCCCTCAAATGATGTATTTTTTTAAGTGTGGTTTTGCTTTATTTTTTTATAGTTCACATAAGTATAATCTGTGTGGTAGAACAAATTTTTAATTTCGTGTTAGACGGAAATGTTTTTTTGAGATACACAAAAGCTCTCATCTACTATACTGAATTCTCTTTTTCTTTTCTCTCTCTCTCTCTCTTTCTCTTTCATCTTTCATCTTAGTGCAATAATTGTAAATGAAGTTGGCAATAATGGGGGGAGTTGAATAAAGACCCCAAATAGATTTTAAATATTGCCCTTATAAACTTAGAATGCTGCTAGAATAAAAGGTTTTGCATTAGCATGTGTTAGACATTTCTGTTGCATAAAAGAGAATGACACTTTGAAGTATTCAAATATATTGCCTATATATTGTGTATGAGATATATGAAATAGCTTTGCTTTCTGTTGATAGAAATTTATTATACTAGTCATCAGAGATGGATTCAGTAAAACTTGACCTAGGCAGCTGCCTAGAGCTCAGTGCTGGTTAAGAGGCCCGGCTGCCTTTAAAAAAAGTTCTCATTGCTTGCTTCATCCCATAAATGTTCTATTCCAGAAGTACACACAACCAGTACCTTGGCACATACTTCTAACATCACAAGCAAGAGATGTGAGTTTGCAGCAATGTCTCATGCAATGTAGATTTGTTTTGTTCTTGAAATCAGGAGACTGTCCTGTCCTTTGTGGGCAGGTGACACATGATTTAGACAAGTGTGTATATGTGTGTGTGTGTGTGTGTGTGTGTTGGGGGGTGAAATTCCTCAGTTAGGGGGCACAGTCTAGTTAACTAACTTGCTCAGAAACAAACTATAAACCTTCACTATAACAGGCAAGAACCTTAATCCTCCACACCAACTACCAGGCTTCCTTTAACTTTTTTTCTTATCTTAAATCCTGAGGATTGCAGTCTGTCAGTGTGTGTCACAGAATTTTGTAGTTTTCATTACAACAATTTGTCTAGGACTTACTACAGATAAGAAAGTCTATGATCTGATAGAGTGCTGACTCCTGTAGTACATGGTTTGATTCCCTCAACCTTTATTTGTCTTTTATGTAAATTTGCCAAGTTGCTTCACCAGACAGTACTCCCGGGCTGCTCCTGAAAAGTTGTTAGGAAATGCATTACACATTTGTCTTTTGTATTTCTGAACCCTTCATATATATGCTAATTAGTAATTCACTATATGATATTTGAGGATAAATCCCAACATATCTCTCTTAGTTTAATGGGTTGATAGATGCATTTTCACTAAATATGAACTTCAAGGGAAGAGAGGTTCACTGTTTCCCATACTGTCTGTTTTCAAAGTGAGAGTATTTTGTTTTGTTTAGAAAATGGGTGTCAGTGTTTTTCTTTCTGTAAAATTTGAAATAAATGTTTTAAATGACATCCAAATCTCTGTTGTAATTGTAAAAGTAAAGCAGAAAATAGTATGTGCACTGATATGTTTGAGCAGTGTTTATGGTAACTGAAGAGAGACAGCCAAGTAATGAAGTATTGTTATGGCTGGTAGGAGCCTGATTCATTACCTTGCATAGGGTACCATTTGTCCATGATTTAGCTGTGTTAACTCTGGAGGTGTATACTGCAACAATACAGAATTGTTAGCCATTCAAGTAGGTCAGACTTGTACTGAGTGATGTCAGACAGGATAACTATTCTTGTTGACAGAGATGTCATTGGAAGGTAAACAAATGAGATACAGGTGTCCTGCAAGTATATAAGCCACCCTCCTCAAAAAATAATATGTAGCATGCAGTAATATTTCTGATTTGTATATGATTTGTGGGTTGTTGGACAAAAGCTGCTGCAGTATATATATAATCTTTAATTGTTTTGCTTTAGTCATTACACTAATTAAGTCATTCATTCATTAATAGGCCTGGATTGTGTAATACAGTCTAAACATGTCCATCTTAATGGTTTAAACATGTTGCATTTTAGTAATATATTTTTTCAGCACCTTCTTTACAGTCTTCATTAACTGCAAAGGGGTTGACATTTGTCAGGCCATATAGTCTGCATTATTTCATTTATTACGTTTCTAGTAAGGAAGAAAACACATATCCAAACCTGCACCTCTTACAAATATACCTATAGCAAAAAATATTTCTCCTCTGACACCTTCAATTTATTGCTACAAAACTGCAATTGGTCCCCATTAAAAAATATACAACTAGACCTAGCTGTAGAATACTTCAACAACAAATTCCTTGAAATATTAAATAATCTTGCCCCCCTCAAAAAAGTTTGCCAACAAAACAAACAGCTACCATGGCTTTCTAAAGAAACAAAACAACTAATGAAACAAAGAGATAAGGCATGGTCCCTATATCATATGACCAAAAATAATGATATCACCCTTTACAAACAACTTAGAAACCATGCTAAGAAAAACATCATCAAGAATAAAAGAACCTATTTCCTCACCTGACAACAAAAATACCAGCACAATCCACATAAATTCTAGCAGAATATCAACCACCTCCTTAACCTCGGTAAAACCTCTACTCCTGCCCCTCTCACTACTAACTTCTCTGTGCCCCTAGACTCACAATTCAATTCCCACTTCATCAACTCTATCGTTTCTCTCCTAGACAACAAAACAATCCCACCGCTCACTGTCCCCTCCCCTACCTCTAATGACGCAAACTCTTCTCCTTTATTCCCATTCCAACTTCCTACATAAAAAACTCCTATGTAAATTAAAACCCTGCTGCTTAGCTGCCGACCAACTTCCAAATGAATACCTAAAGCTAGCTGCCCCATTTATTCCCATTCAAACTTCCTCTGTAGCATTTTCAAAGCTGAATAGGTTCAGGAGGCAGGACCTGCACTTCCCAAATCCAATAGATTGGGCCAGGGGTGGCCGTGCTATTGGACTGCCGGACTGCAGCCCCTGCAACTTAAAATAAAGAAAAATAAAGAAATAAAAAGAAAAAAAATCGTGGACTTTCGCGCATGCGCACTAGTCCGGACTGCTGCTGAGACAGTCTGGAGCATGCGCAGATTGTCTCAGCAGCAGTCCTGACTGGGAAACATGAAGAACGGAGCTCCCAGAAGTCTATGCAGTTTTAAACTGTATAGACTCTCCTGGAACTTGCTGGGAAAAGTGTCGGGGTTGGACTGCAATGTCAGCAGTCTGGAATTTGCTGCAGTCTTGCCGGGGATGTGCGCGGGCAGGTTTTCAGATTTATGCTACAGGTAAGTGTGTGTGTGTGTGTGTGTGTGTGTGTGTGTGTGTGTGTGTGTGTGTGTGTGTGTGTGTGTGTGTGTGTGAGAAAATGCCCCAGGTGCAGTATACTGGTGGTTAGACTCATGGTGGTGTGGTAGGGAATACCTCAGGCTTGAACCCTGTACCTTGTATGTAGGTGTTAAAGAGGTGAATTCCCTACCCACCACCATTTGTAAAAAATTGCAGATTTTTGCCTCATATTTGATCTGATCTGTTTCTCATAATATCTGTGGTTTGTAAATGTTGTAATGCTTGATATTTGATGGTGCAGTTGGTAGCACTGTTGCCTCACAGCTGCAGGTTCTCAGGTTTGATTTTTGGCTGGGGTGCCGTCTTTGTGGGGTCTGTATCTTCTCCCTGTGTTTGTGTGGGTCTGCTTTTGTGTCCTCCCATGTTACCAAGACATGTCTGCATTATTTCTTCCTGGGCCTCTGCTGAAAATTGTTTTTTTTGTTCCAAGTCAGACTGTCCTGATTAACAAATGTTAAATAAAATTGACAGGCATTTGAATTTCAGACTTCAGGTTTCTGAATGTTTAATTCCTTCCATATTTGATGGTGCAGTGGTAGTATTGTTGCCTCGCAGCTATAGGTTTTCTGGTTTGATTCTTGGCTGGGGTGCCTTCTGTGTGGAGTCTGCATCTTATCCCTGTGTTTGTGTGGATTTGCTCTGGTGTCCTGCCATTTTACAAAGACATGTGTCTACAGTATTTCTCCCTGGGCCTCTGCTGAAAATTGTTTTTGTTCCGTCAGAAGTAAAATTAACAGGCATTTGAATTTCAGACTTCATATTATTCAGAAAATGCATAGTAAAACAACTTTTTTTATTCTAGCAATAAATATATAGTAACACAACCTTTTATTATAGCAATTTTCTAAGTTTATAAGATGACTATTTGAAATGTGTCCTTATTTTTGGGACTGTATTAAGTTGTTATGGACTTTGTCCAGGTGTTTTGTGCTAAGATTGACAGCTATGGCAAGAACTGAATTCATTGAATATGTTTGAGGGCTGTATTCCCTCATTACTGGGATTGTCCAGGTGTTTTGTGCTAAGAGGTTGACAGCTATGGTGAGAACTGAATTTATTAAATGATAGCCATTTAAGTTTCAGTCTTCCTCTCTTTCACAAAGCAGCTGATTTGGCATAGTGGTATGTTGCTCTAACTGTTTTGCACAGGGACCTTGGCAGTAAAATGTATGGTGGTAACACAGCATTTTTCTTTTACAAAGCAGGTGATTTGGCATAGTGGTATGTTGTTCTGACTCTTGCACAGGGACCTTGGCAGTAAAATGTATGGTGGTAACACAGCATTTTATTCTAGCAGCTTTCCAAGATTATACAAGCAATGTTTAATGTGTCCCTGGTTTTTGCCCTTTTGACCCACCCCAATAAATTTGGCTTTTTTCAGATTTCTTGTACTGCGAAGTTGAGATGCAGTTGAGTATTGAGTAGATTTTACAAGGAGCTGAGAGCTGCAGGGGAAGAGAAGTTTAGTGCTGATTATGCTAAGTCAGCTCGCATTGCTAATAGCACAACAGGTTGTATACTCACTTTTGATGCCGAAGGTTGTTGGTTCTACTCCCATAAGGGGTGAATGCTGCCGTACTGAAAGTTAAGATACTAACTATGAGCCTGTTATCAGTTTGCCATCCATTTCCTATTGCAATATTACTAGCTTATTTTTAATGTAATTTAGGGAATTTATTCCTCAGGGGTATCAGACACTATTTTTCGATGAAACCATGAAATATAAAGGTGATTGCTAGCAGCAACCTCTTCATTACAGATTTATTTAATGTGGAATTATTTAGATGACTTTTTTACTACTTCAGAGATTGTGCATATTTACTGATAATGGTGGACTGTAGAATTGTGCATATTTACTGATAATAGTGGACTGTAGAAGTTTGAGTAGACTTTTATGATGGAAATGTTCTGAATTGGGCAGTTTTGTCATTGGTGCATGTGTTTTGTTTCATTGTTTACTGGAAAAATGTTCAAAGCAATAGGAAGGTGTATCAAAGAGCACATGTATGTTTCATATGCAAGGGGCCTATGATTTGAAAACAGTCCAGAATTAATCTTTATCTGCCATGGGTAAAATGTACTTTCTTTGAATGTGGGTTTCAATGTTGTTTCAATGAATGTGAGTTTCAATGGCAGAGAAGTTTTAATAATAAGTTTGTTTAGCAGATGTCTTAGTGTTTGTGCTGTAAAATGCAAAATAAAACTGTCAAATAAAGTTCAAATCATCATAGAAGTAAATCAGTATGCACGTTAGTGTTTATGGTAAATGGAGTGAAATAGCCAAGTAATGGATCATTGGAATTGCTGCAGGGGGAGGCTCCATTCGACCATGGTTTTGTGAGGGGGAAGGGCGACAAACTTTGGCAGCCCTAGCTGAACCATACCTCCCAACTGTCCAGATTTTCAAAGAATGAATAGATTTTTTGCTTCTTATTTTTGGTTTGTTCCTCATAAAATTTGTGTTTTTCTGGCAAATCATTTAGGAATTAAGTCACTAAATAATGACACACTGAGTTTCAGACTTCATAACCGTCAGAAAAATGCATGCTAAAGTAAGACCTGTTCTGTCAACTGTCTCAGTTTATACAAGAGCAATTTTTAGTACTGTTTATATGTTCCCCCAATATATTTGGCCTTGTCCAGATATATTGCATTAACAGGTTGAGAGGTACATGCAAATAAATTGCTTTATAGAATTAGGCATAGCCAAACCTCTCACCTGTCACTGATTTTGGCTCAAAATGTTACTCTTCCCCTAATGATCCCTCCGTAAAATAGCAATTTTGGAAGAAAACATGGAGGGTTTATAATTAAGAAATAACTGTAATAATCAGTTAGATTACTTTTATTTCAGAAATGCATGTAGATTCCTTTATTTTGTCAGCTGCTCAAGTTAGCAGTACTAAAATTAAAGTATCCCTTCTTTGACAGGTTCCCAGCTGTATTGTGTTGCTATTTTATATTTTTACATCACATTTTTGGTCCATTTTTCATAAAATTGTGTTTTTTTGGCAAATTAGTGACAAATCATTAAAGACTGAAGTTAGAAAATAATGACAGACATTTTAGTTTCAGATTTCATACCATTCAAAAAATTCATACTAATGCAAGACCTCTATTATCTTTTTAAGTTTATAAGAGCAATATTTTAAAATTGTCCTTATTTTTGAGCCTTTGTCCCATTTCTTTGTATGGCTTTGTCCAGATTTCTTGCTCTGAGATTGAGAGGTATGACAAATGTGTCAGGGCCATTACAAGTCAGCTAGAGACATTTTAAACTGTGACATACTTGTTGCACCCCACTCCTCCATGTAGTGACTCTGGATGTGTCGAAGCAAGGCAAGGAGTAGTTATGCAGTGTAAATGTGCAGAGTATCCCCCCATCCAAGGTAGACACAAGTACTAGAGTGGCTTTTCATCTGACCTTGATTTTTACAGAATGGTCTGGTTTCTGTCATATTTTTGTACTGTTGATTTATGCTTATTACTCAAAGTGCCTGTTGCTCTGTGTTTAAGTAGCAATACTTTAATGACCATTGGGTAAGCTTGGCTGAGATTGCAAGATGCAAGTAAGCTTTAATAAGCATACTGTTAAAGAATTGCCAACATTGAAAGCCTTTCTGTTGCCATGTAGAGAATACTTAACTAGATAATGTATAAGCTTTGGGCATTAAAATGCATATGCCAGTATTTGTAATAAAGGACAGGATTACATTATTTTAAGATTCTCATTACAGTTGGAGACTTCCAGTAATCTCTGCAGGCTTTACCCGTAAACAGAATGCCAATTGTGTGGTCCATAACCTGTACAGTAATCCTTTTAGTGTGGTCCATAACCTGAACAGTAATCCTATTAAGCAATGTATCTTGAGCTTATTTCTTATTTGCTTTTCATTTTTTACTTTGATCATGTTTTCCCCATGAAACAAGTAAATGTCAGGCAGCAGGTCTTTTTTTGGATAAGGAACATTTTTACAAGTGGGGGCATCAGAGATTTCTACTTTCAGCATGTTACTTGGTACTTTAATAAAGCTGAATATAAATTATAATTAGAACTGCAGTGCAAGAAGTGGTTTGAGTTGAGTGCTGCTTGTTTTTCTTATACTTGATTTTGACTGGCATTCCATTAATGTATTTAAAAAAGTAATTTATTTTTTCATGCCTCACAACCTTTTTTGTTTCCATCTAGATATTAAGCTGTCATGCAGCCAATGCATTGAAATATTTTTATTCTTCTACACTTCATTTTGTCTTGATTGGACTGTCATAATGACGGTTTGGCACCCAGGGCAGTATATTTGTTTTTTGTGGTTTTGAGCATAGCTCCTCCCCTTTCTAGTTGGCCGCACTCCTTCCCATTGACCCCACCCATTCAACTGTCTGCTGCAGCCCCCCTTTGATTTGAAGTCACCAGCCGCCACTGCATTGGGCTCTACAGCTAGTAAGTGCCCTGTGTCTGCATAGATAAATTTTACTAAGATACTTTGCTTGGCTTTGCATATAATTCTGATGAAGCTAATGGACCTCTAACTGCCTGGATATGTGGAAGGCTTCAAACCCTGTGGACAGTCTGAAGTTGAAAAGTTAAACGTAGAGGCTCAGATAGTGCATACTTGGTATTGGCAAGAATGTAGCCTGGTATGTTGTCTGATGCTATTAAAGCATTACCTTTAGCCTTTGACATGAATTTTAAGACTTATTCCACTGTGAATTCAGGGGGAAATACATTGTCAGGGATACTGGTAGTAAACGTATGGGCAGATGGTGTGATGCACGTGCAATGGCCCAGTAATCAAGGAGCCTTAATCCTCACCGCCAGCACCAGTGAGTGTTGTGCACACTGGGAAGGATAACAAGCACACACACAGTAAAGTACAATTTCCCTTAAGAGGACACAGAGATCACAGTTAATCTGGGGCTGGTTTCTTCCTTTCTTTCCAGATCCCCAATAAGACTCTCCACTGACACAGCTATAGGGTTCAGATCTCAGACAAGTAGTCAAGCCAAAACCTACAGTACCCTCTCTGTCCAACCAGTGCTTTGTGTCCCTGCCCAAGTAGATGGCACACATACACTTTGAGGTTTGGTTTATATACAAACACACAGACACTCCTGGGGAAGGCTGGCACAGGTTCTCCAGCTATGCCCCCTCCTTCCAGCCTATAAGTTAATAATCAATGCCACCAACTACTCTTATCAGCTACTAATAAGTCCCTTCCCAAAGGGTGACCAATTTCACTGTGTAATATTACTGTTATCCAAATAGTAAGTGTGACCAAGGGCCAAAGATATTTGAGTGGCTTGGACAGTATCACCGAACACATGCAGTGCATGCTAAGAGCTTAAATTATCTCTACACAAAACAGCCACAGTTGAAAGGGTTTAAAAATATTTAATAATAAATAATAAAACCACAAGACAAAACTTATTACTTCAACACAATGAAATTATAGGGTTCAGAGATCACAGGAAAATGCTTTAAAATAATACTGTAGAATAGTCTGACATAAATATAGAAAACAGCTAGACAAATCTGGCTATTTTTATCTATCTGTAAGAAAAATCACTGTTCTAAATAAATATTTTACTTACAGAGCAAAGGCAGAGTGCTGGTGAGTTGATGTGTTCAGGTTCAGACAACATCCAAAACCTGCTGAGTCATTTCAGATTACATCATTCTTAACAGTTCTGATTTAGTTTCCAAGGCTAACAGAAACTCAAAATTTGCATTTATTTTTGTAATCTGCACCTGCAAGAAGCCACAGCAATAAAAGACATTTTACATGTAAAACCTTAGTAAATTACCTCTTAAATTAAAACAATAGCAATAATTTTTAGTCCAGACATCCTGTCTCCGAGCTGGAGATCAAACAGCCATAAAATGCTTGACTTATCAGGTTTCTTCCAGCAGGGTGCACTGTGGTTATATTTTTGAATCTCAGTACGACATATAGTTTAATCCTAACATATAGTTCTCTTTAAATTTGTAGAACAAGCCTGTGGATTACATTAATATTTATAATGACAGAATTATTTACAAAATTCTATCTAGCTAGGCTGGCAGCCGTCACATATCTTCTCCCCTGGAGAACTCAAGATAATTTTTCAAGTGACCCTTGAGAAACGCTGCTTGAGAGGGTTAGGTTTATCTGAGTATACCTTACCCCATTCCCTGTCTTGAGGTCCCATCTGTGTTGGTGTTGCTAACCCCACTGCAGTTCTGCACTGACATATTATATGCTTTCAACCCTAGGCTCCATCTTAGCAACTTGGCATTTTGCTGGCTGGCTTGGTGTAACCATGTTAGGGGATTGTGATCTGTAACTACAGTGAATTTTCTTCAATATAGATAAGGCTGAAGTTTCTGCAGTGCCCACACTATGGCTAGACATTCTTTTTCTACAGCTGCATAGCATTCCTCCCTGAGTTGGAGCCTATGACTGAGATAAACCACTGGGTGCTCTTTTTCCTCTGAAGAAATCTGGCTAAGTACAGCCCCCACCTCATGGTTCAAAGCATCCTCATGTACAATAAATTCTTTGCTGTATTCTGGACTGACTAACACAGGGGATCTTCCCAAAGCGTCTTTAAGCTTCTGGAATGCCTGCTCACATGCTGTGGTCCACACTACCTTATCTGGCCTGTTTTTACTTGTTAGGTCTGTGAGGGAAGCAACTATGGTACTATAACTGGGAACAAACTTTCTGTAGTAACCTGCTGTCCCTAAGAATGCCCTTACCTGCTTTTTTGTAACAGGTGCAGGCCATGCCTGAATGGCCTCTATTTTGGCAGGTTCTGGCCTGATCTTATCACTCTCCACTCTATGTTCCAGGTAGGAGACCTCTGCCTTATCCACCTGATATTTGCTTGGCTTAATGGTCAACTCTGCCCTTTGTAATCTACCGAGCACCTCTCTGACATGCTGAAGGTACTATTGCCAGGAATGGCTGTAGATGGCAATATCATCTAGGTCAGCAAGGGCAAAACCCTCCTGCTCCTGCTAGGATATGATCTACCAGCCTCTGGAAAGTTGCTGGGGTATTTGTCATCACAAAGGGCATCTTTGTGAACTCATACAAGCCAAAAGGAATCACAAAGACTGACCTCTTTCTAGCACTGGGAGTCAAGGGCACCTGCCAGTAACCCTTGGTAAGATCAGTTGTGGTAAGATACTTAGCCCCACCTAGCTGCTCTAGGGCCTCATCTGTCCTAGACAGGGGGTAATCATCTGACTCTGTGTGACAATTTAATTTCCTGTAGTCCACACAAAACCAGTGCCACCATCCTTCTTTGGCACCAGCACCACTGGGGAGGCCCAAGGACTGTTGGACTCTTGAATTACCCCTAGTTCCAACATTTCCTGTATCGCCTCCCTCAGAGTCTGTTTGACTCTCTCAGGCACCCTATAAGGGGCCTGCCTAATAGGCCTTTGGGGTCCTGTATCCACCTGGTGCTGCACTAGGTGGGTGCACCCTGAGTTCCCAGTGAACATATCCCCAAACTCCTGCAACACTGCTTGGATTTCTTGAACCTGGGTAGGAGATAGCTGCTGGGACATTGCTACCTCTTTCACTGAGGTGTCAGTCCGAGACTCACTGAGGAGATCAATCACCAGATTGCTCTCCAACTCCTCCTGCAATCCACTGCAAATACTTAGCACAAGGACCTTCCTATCATGGTAAGATTTCATCATGTTAACATGGTATAATTTGTGCTCCTGCCTCCTGCCTAGCAGTTCCACCATGTAGTTAACATCACTTAACTTTCTTACCACTATGTGGGGTCCTTCCCAAGCTGCTTGCCACTTGTTGTGTCTGACAGAAATGAAAACCATTACCTGCTGCCCTACAGCATACGCTCTAGCTCGAGCATTCCTGTCATACCAGAACTTTTTCTGCTGTTGGGCTTTTGCCAGGTTCTCCTGGGCCAAGCCATGAGTTCAATTAACCTTGTCCTGAGGTTTAGGACATATGCCACAATGGACTCCTTGTGAGATTCAATCTTACCTTGTCAGTCATCACAAATTAAATCTAGAGATCCCCTCACCCTATGCCCAGACAGCAACTCAAAAAGTGAAAAACCTGTGGATTCCTAGGAAACCTCTCTGTAAGCAAACAACAGATGGGGCAAATATTTGTCCCACTCCCTCTTAAACTGGTCTGCAAATGCCCATAGCATGGACTTGATTGTAGAGTTTAACTTATCAACAAGACCATTAGCCTGGGGATGGTAGGGGGTGGTCTTCAGATGCTTCACCCCACAGTACTTCCACAGACAAGCCAGCAGGTCTGACCTGAAATTGACACCTCTGTGAGTCAGTATTTCTTTTGGGAAATCTACCCTGCTGAAAACCTCTAACAAAGCATTTTCCACCTTTTCCGCCTCAATGGAGGACAAAGCCACTGCCTCAGGGTATCTTGTAGCATAGACTGCTACCACTAGGATATACTTTTTCCCTGTAGAACTTGGGGTACTCAGAGGCCCCACAATAGCCATAGCTACCATCTGAAATGGCTCCTCAATCACAGGCAAAGGAATCAAGGGTGCTCTCACCTTGTCTCCTATCTTGCCTACCTTTTGGCACTGCTCATAGGTCCTGCAGTACTCTGTTACATCTCTGATAATTCCAGGCCAATAGAAGTTATGCATAATATGTCTCTTTGTATGTTTTATGCCCATATGACCTGCAAAGGGAATATCATGGGCTATGACTAGAAGCACCAGACAGTAGGCTGTAGGCAGTACAAACTGCTGTATTCTCTCACCTTCTAGCCCTCCCTTAGGGGTCCACTCTCTGTACAATAACCCTTTGTCCCAGTATACAGATTCCCCCTTCCCTTGAGAATCAGGTGCCTCACTAGCTACATGCCTTAGGCCTTTCTACGTAGTGTCTGAGATCTGAGCCTGTCTCAACTCTCTCTTTGTAATCCTTCCCAGCTCCCCTTCCACAGGGAATCTGGCATCCTCTGACAGTGGTGCCTCATTGTCAGCCTGGGTACTACTACTCACCTCTGCCCTTGCAGTCACTCTGTCCAAGGCACCATCAGTACCCACAAGCAGCTGTGGCTCACCTTCAGTCTCAATGCTACAGTGTAGCTCCCTCCCTGATGTAACCACCTCACCGGTTCTGGCTGCAAGTGTGCAGTCTGTCTGGTCTCCCACAGGCTACCAGACCTACATACTTGTCTACAAGTCTGACTGCATGTAACTGCATGAGCACATGATACTGCATTATCAAAATCATTTCCTATCAGGACATTTGCTTCCTCAAACACACTTACTTGTTGGTTTCCTTTTCTACCCTCCCAGTCAAGGTGAACCATAGTCAAAGGAATTTGGAATGGGGTCCCTGTTAAAGCTCTGACTGGAGTAGACTGCCCAGGCAAGTAGTGCTCCTCTGTAATCATTGCAGGCTTCACAATGGTTGTGTCATAGGCTGTGTCTCTCTTAGCAATGACCTCTTTTCAATTCACTATGATAGGATATAACCTCTGGTGGTAATTTGGTACCCTTGTTGTCTCAAGACAACCTACTGTTGGCATTTTGTCCTTCCCACTTACTGGCTCCCTCAACTTTTGTTCCCCACCTTGCCTCCGTGGACATCTATATGCCACATGGCCCCACTGGTTGCATTCAAAACATTTAACCCTAGGTCCTGGACATGTACCTGGACTAGTGGCTTCCCCTGCTACTGTCAGTTTCTATTGGAGCAGTCTGGGCTGCTCACCATGGGTTCCTTTAGACCCATGAGCAGTACTGGGGTCCCTTTCCTGTGCAGGGATGCTGTGCTGGCTAGGTATAGGTCTCCCTTCTTCCCCAACTCATCTGAAGTAGCACATTATCTCTCAGCTAACCAGATCCTCATGTCCTCAGGCAAAGTGCTAAGGGCTTGTTCCCTCACCAAAGGTTCTGCCAGCCCTTCAAAGGGGTGACTTGACATCCACTCACCCACCTATGAATATAAGTGCTTAGTTCAGCAACATATTCACACACACTTTCATCTGCCTTGCATCTATGCTCACAAAGCTTTTTCCTATAAGTTTCAGGTGTTAGCTTAAAAAACTCTAACAAATAATTCTTTACAGTATTATAGTTAAAACAGTCAGCATCAGATAATTTGGAAAGTACATTTACAGCTTTACCATGGAGTAAGGGGATCAGGAACTGTACCCAGAGCCTTTGGTCAACATCATACTGTTTATATAACCTCTCAAACATGTGAATAAAACTATCAAAATGATCCCCCTCTGTAAACTGCAGAAGAAATTTACTGACCTTTTGCATTTCTTGAGTCCAGTTACTCCCTTCCCCATTACCTCCATGACTCTGGTGAAGAGTCAACATCTCCTTTTCATTCTGCCTCTGTCTCTCCTTCTCCACAGCTTCCATTTCCAAACACCTATCCTCCAATGCAAGTCTCTTTAGCTCCAGATGGATTTTTAAGTCCTCTGGAGAAAGGTTGAGGTGTCCATTCTCTGAGTGTTCTACATCTCCACAGCCATTCCTCCTGACTGTTGTTTTCTGATGCAGCTGTGACCAAAGCTGCAATCATGTCTGCCTTAGTCAGGCTTCCATGCACCAGTCCCTTAGCCTGGCACATCTCAGCCACTCCTAGTCAGCTTGCCATATTCCTCTGCTGACATGCTTGCCTGCTCTCCTTGACTAACTAAGCTAACACAAGAAATAAAACAATTCTGATCTGAACTGTGAATATTCACTGCATGGCTGATTTAGAGTACAAAATCACCTTCAGTGATTACTGTACACAAGCTACAGGAATTCACTATCAACACCACTACAAGCCAATTAGTATGTGATGTGGCTAACTCACCACTATCAAACAATTAATATTTGATGTGGGTATCCCACCACTGCCAAACAATTAATATGTGACACCTGTGCACTGGCCCAATAATCAAAGAGCCTCAGTCCTCACCACTAACACCAGCGAGAGGTGTGCACATTGGGAAGGATAACAAGTGCACACACAGAAAAGTACAATTTCCTTAAGAGGACACAGAGATCACAGTCAGTCTGGGGCTGTTTTTTTTCCCTTTCTCTCTAGATCCCCAATAAGACTCCACACTGGCACAGCTGTAAGGTTCTGATCTCAGCCGTATAGTCAAGCCAAAACCTCCAGTACCCTGTCTGTCCAACCAGTGCTTCATGTCCCTGCCCAAGTAGCTGACACACGTACACACTTTGATATTTGGTTTATATACAAACACAGAGACATTCCTGGAGAAGGCTGGCACAGATTCTCCAGCTATGCACCCTCCTGTCAGGCTATAAGGTACTAATCACTGCCACCAACTACTCTTATCAGCTACTAATAAGGCTATTCCCAAATGGTGACCAGTTTCACTGTGTAATATTACTGTTATCCAAATAGTAAGTGTGACCAAGGGCCAAAGATATTCGAGTGGCTTGGACAGTATCACCGAGCACATGCAATGTATGCTAAGAGCTTAAATTATCTCTACACAAAACAGCCACAGTTGAAAGGTTTAAAAATATTTAATAATAAATAATAAAACCACAAGACAAAACTGATTACTTCAACAGAATGACATTGCAGAGTTCAGAGATCACAGGAAAATGCTTTAAAATAAAACTGTAGAATAGTCTGACATAAATATAGAAAACAGCTAGACTAATTTGGCTATTTCTATCTATCTCTAAGAGAAATCACTGTTCTAAATAAATATCTTACTTAAGGAATAAAGGCAGAGGGCTGGTGAGTTGATGTGTTCAGGTTCAGACAAAATCCTTTCTTTCTGTCCTTAAATTGATAACACATTACTGCTGAGTCATTTCAGATTATATCACTTTTAACAGGTCTGATTTAGTTTCTCAGGCTAACAGAAACTCAAAATTTATTTTTTTTGTAATCTGCACCTGGAGGAAGTCACAGCAGTAAAAGGGGTTCATATTACGTTGTTGAACCGTTGCAAGATCGAAGTCCATATGGTCGAGCCCATACGTTAGAACTTGCAAAAGTACGAAAATATAAAAAAAAAATAATAAAAACAGAAAAGACTTACCTGACAGTTGTAAGCAAGGGGGCCGCCTTCACCCCCTGCTCTTTAAATATACCAACACTGAGATCGCACTACAGTGCAGTAAAGGGAAATCTTACCTTCCCGCACTGTACTGCATTGTAGTGCGATCTCGGAGATGGTATATTTAAAGAGTGGGGGGATGTGGGGGGTGCAGGGAGGGGCTTGCCCCCCTGCTTACAACCCTCAGGTAAGTTTTTTCTGTTTTTAATTTTTTTTTTTTTTTTTTTTATGTTTTCAAACTTTTACTAGTTCGAACATATGGGTTCGACCATATGGCATTTGAACTTCTAACGGTTTGAGAACGTAATATGTATCCCAATAAAAGACATTTTACATGTAACACCTTAGTAATTACCTCTTAAATTAAAACAATAGAAAGAATTTCTTAGTCCAGGCATCCTGTCTCGAGCTGGAGATCAAACAATCATAAAATGCTTGACTTATCAGCTTTCTTCCAGCAGGGTGCACTGCGGTTACATTTTTGAAGCTCAGTACAACATGTAGTTTAATCCTAACATAAAGTTCTCTTTACATTTGTAGAACAAGCATGTGTATTACATTAATATTTACAATGACATAGAATTATTTACAAAAGTCTGTCTAGCTAGGCTGGCAGCCTTCACAGATGGGATAAAGTTAGCAGTAAATTAGTCTGCTAATATATTGGTTATGTCCTTAGGATTAGAATATGTGATATCATTATAGAAGAGCTCAGTGCATTGTTGGTCATTATTCCTTAATTTCCTGAGAGAACTGAAGAAAAATTTGTAGTTTCCTTTGGTATCTGTAGAGACCTCAAGCTCATACTCTGTTTTAAAATTTCTAAACTTAGTTTCTTTCTGGCATCTTTCACCGTGATCCTGAGATAAAGGGATGGGGATTTCTTACAACTTTTCATGACTTTCCATCTTTTGTTATACTGTTTATTAATATGGGAATTGCACCAGAGAGGTTTAGTCCTAATTTTACCATTATATTTAGGGCAGATGGGTACTGACTTCTTTATGCAGCTGCTAAGATGTTGGTAAACGTCAGTGAGAAATGTGGCATCTCTCTTAGCTGGGCCAATTTGTAGGAGGTTGTTGAGAATTTTGCTTAGGTCTTCTACAAACTGAAGTATGTTTGTCCTAGTGAAGTCCCTAAAGATAGTCACAGTGGTGAGATGGTACCACTGGGCCTGACAAGCAACAATGACTGACTTGTGGACAGATATAACTACGGGATGAGGAGATGTGGGGTGGAGTATAGGCAGGTGCTAGATAAGTAAGGTGCCAGTCAAGGATATTAGTGTGTCTAGTGAGTAGTATTACAATTTGCTTCAGAGCATTGGCATAACTAAGTCCAGGAAATGCTGTACATATCCATTTTAGAAGTGTTAAGTGTACCGATTAATGCTTGGGTAATTAAAATCCCCTAGATAGAAGGTATTTGTTTTTTATATTTAACACCTCAATGGTGTTAGGGTAATAGCCATGATCTTTGAAGGACATTGATGGGGATTTGTAGCTAACAAGAAAGGAATGATTGAATTTGTTAATGATTGTTTGAGTCTCCCGGGGCTCCAAGTTAGGGTTGTGGGTAATTTGATGTGAGATAATGGTATTTTTGACAAAATCAGATCCTTCCCTACAGTTACCTAAGGGCCTGAAGGAAAGATAGGCACCAAACCCTGGTAAACAGGGTGTGCTATCACTGCATTCAAATCAAATCTCAGTAACTACACAGATATGAATGAGTTAAAATTACAGGAGGGCTTTAAGTTCAGGTATTGAGTAGTGCTACCTTGATGCCTGAACTGGAGTTTAGAATTGCTATACAGGAATGCCCAACAGGGTACCTCTGCCTAAAAAGGCACTATGGGGGCGGCAAAGGCTTTAGCTAATATTCAAAAGCCCTGGTATGAGAGAGGTATTAGTCATCCATGGCAAAAGAAGAAGTCATATCTACCATCACATCACAGGCTGACAAACACTGGCTTCCCTTAGAATTATGTTAACTACTTAGCCAATTGTTAAAGCCAAATAACATGTCTTGGTATCTGGGCATCATTCTAGGTGAAGGAATGGTACTACTCAAGACTAGTGTCATTCTGCCCCGAATACATGCATAACAAGTTCCATCATATCTCTCTGCATGTATCTCTGTGTGGAGTGCCTCAGTTCATTCATCCCCACATGGGCATCCACTAGGTCATAGTCATATTTGTCTGATATAATAGCTCATTGGGCCCTTGTGACATCATGACTCTTGGCACCAGACAAACAATTTACAGTCACCCTGTTCTTGACCAGTCTGGATAGTGTGGGATTCTGTATGTCTAACTATAGAGTTAACTATGACTAAAACATTTCCATGTGCAGAAATAGACTTTGTGGACTTTATGTGCTTAGGTCTGTTTTCCTAGTGACTCTTGGGCGAACTGTGTGGATTTACAGTATGTGGGTGAAGAAGGAATAGGTGTTGACTTGTGCGCTGGAGTGTGGGATCTTCCAGAATGTCTTCTAGGAGGCTTTGGCAAAGTTTTGTTTACAGCATAATTTATGAGCCCAACACTGTGCTGTGACTGATGTGGTATAGTGGAGGTGTGAAGCTTACAAATGATGAGTTGATGTGAGACATTTGCCTCCATGTTTCTTAAATATTGACATCTCTCAGAGGTTGTACTATTAACTGGTAGAAGCAGTGAACGGTTAATAAACATAAGGCAGTTAGTACACTGCCTTAGAGTACCTAATGTGATCAGACTGACCACAGATGGAGAGGAAGAACAGACTGCTCAGCCATGTTTCAAGAGGGTGGACGAGTAGAGCTCATCACAGTATTCAAGGGGTCAAGGGAAGCTATTATAGTAGACATGAAAGATTTATAGAAGTAGTAGTTAGGGTGATACTCTTACATTAGGTTAAGTGATAGGTAATCTAGCAGTACTTAGTGAAAAGAAAGAATTAGGTCAGCCAAGAATGATGAATAATGCTAATTTTCCAGTAGGCTAATACCTTTGTACTAGAGCTTGTCCTAGCACAGCTGGATATAGCTAGGAATCAATTATACTTTGCTCCTCCTCTCACCAGAAACAAAAAGGTAGCACTAATCCTAAGATGCTTCCAGGGAAGTAGTATTGTCACAGCTGTTGCTGGGTTCAGTACACTTGCAACAGTCTTCTTCTGATAGGTACTCTGCATAGCATGTTCAGCAACTTGAAACAAAAGAAACCCAGGCTGCACAAAGACCCCAAAGTGGTTCTAAGAAAATTTTTACCAAACTAATCAGAGAAGTGCCTTATCAGAGACCATCAGGATCAATTTCCCTCTGCTTCTTCTCTCACCAAGAGCAAAGCAGTAACATTAATTCCAAACGTGTTCTTAAGAAGTGGTTGTCAGGCTTTCCAGTAATCAGTAATCTCTAGGAAGGTTAGAATATAATGTCCTTCTGTTTCTGCTCTCACCAGGAGCAAATCAGAAACACTGATTTCGATCTTATTCCTGAGAAGCAGTTCCTTGGCTCTTCACTTATTGGTAGTCTTGTTGCAGATGTTACAGATTTTAAAAGTAAGATGGAGAAAAAGAGATTAATACACGCAGCGTTGTAGAGTGCACTAAGAGAGTGAGATGTAAGGAAAGAGTAGTTCATTCAAACTTTAAGTTTATGGTTTGTACCTTCCCAGTTTGATCTTTTAGTGCAGTGTAGTATGAGCAGATAAGGTAAGATAGGGATGAGCCTAAAAAGTCAAATTTACAGTTGGAATGGACATCTTAATAGCCTCCAAGTTTAAAAGTACCATAGGAACTGAAAAGGTGGTTGGGAAAAAGCCATTGCAGTCACACACTAGCAGTTGTCAGTCTCTCTAGTAATTAGCTGTCTCTGGGAAGTACTTGCAACTCACAATGATGAAATTATTTCCTGTTTTGCATACTTTAAATTAGAAATTCCAGTTCTCAGCTTTTTTTTTTTTTTTTGCAATCGGTGAATTCAAAGGGACTATTTTTTCTAACTGACCATAACCATGAACTTAAAAAACTCCAAGAAAAAACAAGTTAAAGCAACATTTTAAAATAAAACACACTATAATAAAATAATTGCAAAATCAAGAAATAACAGAATTATGCAAACCTTTAATAAAGAAATCCAATGTAGTCACATGCCAGCAGTAGTCTCAGAACATTTGCAGTTCCCAATGATTAAATTCTTTCCTGGTCTGGTTGTCCTAAGTAAGAAAGCTTAGTTCTCAACTTCTTATGCATATTAGTTAGATTTAATTCCTTTGCAATCAATTAATAGAAAGGGATTTATTTCTAACTGACACTAGTCAAGAACTGCTAAATCTGCAAGAAACGAATGTTAAGGTAAACACATTTTAAATAAAAGAAAATGTAATAAAATAGTAATGTCCAGAATACGTATGCACTAAATCTTCATTTAACCAGAAGCAAACAATTTGTTTTTTATTTTACAAACCAAGACAATATTTATTTTACAGTTTATGGAATGAAGGCTACATTATGTGAGAATAAATGCAGTCAATACCATGTAAATTAGGGTGGATTTGCAATTAAAACGTTAGGATGGGATGGCATATTTGAATCTGCTTTTCACCCATGTATCTTATTAGAATTCCCTGCTTTTTTTTTTCTTGTGACCTGACTTTGTGGAGCTGATATATGGTCTGTAATATAAAGCTATCAAATCCAGCATTTCATTT
The DNA here is from genome assembly GCF_019279795.1 of Protopterus annectens. Taxonomy (NCBI): domain Eukaryota; kingdom Metazoa; phylum Chordata; order Ceratodontiformes; family Protopteridae; genus Protopterus; species Protopterus annectens. The sequence continues at coordinate 342,590,158 of NC_056741.1, read as the reverse complement.
TTTTTATCACAGGCTGTCACTATACTTGGATTTTATTGGGGGGGTGCTTTTTGACATCTGCACAAATAACTGGGTAAAAGTAGCATCTAGAATATATGCACGCTAAGTTTTTATTATGTCAAAAATAAAAGTCGTATACATTTCACCAGGAAAAATATTTTTCATTTGTAAAATTTCAGGGCTGCATTCTTGCCTTCTTTCTTTCCACTAAGGTGGTTGTCTCAAATTCAACACTGAACTGCAGTGAACTTCATGAGGATATAATAGAGTCTAATACGCATTTTGTAACTGAATACCTTGTTATTACTACTGTAAAGTTTCACAAAGAAATCTGAAAAGCACATTGGAATACAGTCTTTCATAGATAAGCACCAGATATTTTTGAATATGCCTTTACTTCCACAGTCTACATTTTACATTATTATTCAACTTCAGTTGTAGCTGTGCTGAACAACTGCTTAGTATGAAAACTACAATAGGCTTGAATAGTTTTCTACTGAATTATCTTTACACCAAAAGTAAAAATGTGTTATATTTTTCAGATTTTTTTTTTCATTTGAAACTTGCTATAGCTAATATAATGTATGCTTGAGAAACTGATTAACTGGACCAAATGTTGTGTAATGCTGAATTAAAACCCCTAAGGGTAGTCTGGAAGGCTGATGTAATTGTTGCAGATGATCACACTTTTACTACTTCCTGAAAATTTTATAATGAAATCTAAATGGGGGATTGAGATATGGCCTTTTACAGAGAGGAACGACATCAATAGGTTTAGAGAGGTTCTCCACTACTGTCTAAAATTTTGTATTATACCTGGTTTACACTGAGTGCAGTTTTTAACTTTTGCTCAGTGAGCCGAAACACAGTAAGAACCTATAATACTTTTCTACTTAGTTATAATTGTAGCAGAAATAAAACACATATACATTTCAATAGAAAATATCTGTGTATATATTTTATTGCTATTCATTTATCCTTTTGTTGACCAAATTAGTCCCACTAGGCTAGTGGCCTCTATTCAGGGGGGTGGTATTTATACTACCTGAAGAAATTTGGCCAGGGTATTAGAAAAATTCCCTGACTCATTTCACCATTGCAGCAAGCCATAGGGTAGCTGCAGAGTGCAGTAAAAGAAGATGGAGAAAGAGGATTTTTTGCTAATTGAGCACAAAGAAACAGAAGTAAAACTGAGTTGTACGAATAGGAAGAAATGGGTATGGAGTAGGATCGAGTGTGTGGTGATAGTATATTCAGCAAAAAAGAAGATGGATTTGCAAATAGTGTGGAAAAGGATATACGGCACTTTACAATTGTGGAAATAAATGAAAGAGAGCTAGAGACACACACTCTTATGAAAAATAATTAATGAGGATGAAAGCAGCAGTTCATGGACATATATGGCACAAAAAAGTTTATCCTGGTAAGAAAGAAATAGAAAAAGAAGGAGCAACAATGGCAAGGGATGAAAAACAGATTCATAAGGTGAAGAGAAAAACGATAAGTAAAATGTTGCAGTATTTTCTGGACAGAAAAAAGGAAGGTAACAAAAATAAAGATATGATTTTGAGTTACAAATGTTTGGTAGTATGTATTGAGAGGAAAACAGATGTTTCAACAGGCAAGTATTTTGTTTGGGATAAGATTATTGCTCTTCTGGGTATTAAACCTGATGATATAGGAACTTTATACATATAGGACTTGAGACATTTTGAGAAATTACATTTGAATAATATGATAAAGCTGAAAAGTTTATCGTTGCATTTGATGGAAAAAGGAATGTGAGTCATGGAATAAATTGGGTATTAAAGGAACTAATACTTTATTAAAAATGAAAATTAAAGTGCAGTTTAGAACCTCTGAAATGACTGTTCGTGATTTTTTAAAGATAAATGTAGACATTTTTGAGAAAAAAGACTTTTGATGCAAGAAAATTGTGGAATGGGAATGACAGGTATATTTTGTTTAAGTTCAAAAAGTGGTGAGATTGTACATTTACCCTATATAATGAATGCTAATGGTAAAAATAGAATATTAAAATATTGGAGGCAACCAAAAATATGTCTTCATTGTGGGTGCAGAGGACCATTTGATAGGGGGGTGTAATAAAATTTGTTATCAATGCAGGGCATGTAGTACATAGTTGTAAAAAGATTTTTTTGCAAAAATTGTGGAAGCAATGAACATTATGTATTTGAGTGTGACAATATTATAAAAAAGTGGAAGATTTAATGCAAAGTGATAAAGATATGGATATTGTAGAAGCAGAATATAATAAAAACTGAGAAGGAGAATTTTCAGTGGAAGTGGTAAATCAATTTGATTTATTGAGCCAGGAAGTTGGGTAAGTAGAGAAGAATAAAAACGAAGGAGAAAAGGGTTGATTGGAAATAGGGTTAAACAAAATATTACTAGCAAAGATTACAAAGAAAAGAAATGGCTAGTATAAAAATAGTATCATATAATTTTAATAGTGTAATGAAAATGGAAGATTATTGGTATTAGAATGGTGTCAAAAATAAAAATGCAATGTCTGTTTGCAGGATGTAAGAATCTTGGAAAGGAGAACAAAAACAACAGGCAGAAGGAATGTGGGGTGGTGAAATAAGATAGCATTTTGGTGTGGATATAGGTTCAGGTGTAGCTATACCTTTTTAAACAATGATTAAAATATCGGATATTATAGTTCTAAGTCCAGGAAGGACAATGATATGTGATATTAGGGATGGAATAAGGTTTGGAGATTGATGAAGTTTATGCTTTTACTCAAAAAATAAAGGAGTAGAGTTATTTCAAGAACATAAAAAAGGTTTGTTCTAACAAAGTTTTATATTATTATCGAACAAACAAATCCACCCTGTAAATAAAGGTTGGTATATCAAACAACCAAGTCACAAGTAAAATATATATACCAGCCAAACACAGCCTTTGAAATAAAAAAAGTTTATTGAGCAGAAGCGCTTTAATGCTAATAAACCACGCTTCTTCAGACACAGGCAAAAAATATAATACTGATTTATATACCATAAAACTCAGCTAAAATCAGAATAAAAGCCAATAAAACAATCAAACTATTAATTAATGTGGTAATTTACGTGCTCTCAGTAAAGATTTTAGCATCTATATCATATTATCGTACAATGTAAATAGCGAACGCTATTTCATCATACCGATAATATCGAAACAACAAAATATCGAACAAACGTAACAGCAAATTTTTTCCCAGGGAAAATTTTGCTGCTCCGTAAAAAAAAAAAAAAACTTAAACACAAATTTAAGTGGAGACTTTCACCTCCCACACCCCCTACTTAAATATACCAACTCCGAGATTGCATCATAGTGGAGGAAATGCCAAAGTCCCGAAGACGGCCCACTGAATTTTTTCCCTGGGAAAAAATTAGATGTTCCGTGACTTTGTTATTTTGTCATTTCAACAGTATTGGATTGACTAAATAGCATTCGCTATTTAGTCCATTCAATAGTGCCATATAGAATCAGATTTTAAAGGTACACTCACATTCAAGCCAGGAGCCCTATGTGCTTGTAAAGTGGTAATCCATCTTAATTCAGCCACCTCTACCTTATTTACAATATCACCACCTCTAAGGTCAACAATAAACAATTGCAAAGCTAAAAAGCTAAAAGTATGTCCACCAAACGCCTCTACCTGTCTATAAAGTGCACTACTGACATCCCTATTCCTGATGTATCTACTGTGCTCTAAAACATGCTCTCTAAGGATACAGTTGGTCTTCCCAACATATAAAACATGTACATTGATTACAGTGTGCTAAATAAACAATATTACTGCTGGCACAATTGGCATAGAATCAAGGTGTAAACCTATAACCATTAGAGGGATGTGTAAAAGTTCTTTGTTCAGATATATGGCTAAAAGACATACAGGCCCCAGAAGGGTGAGTACCTACTTCTTCAGAAAAATTATTAATAAGTTGTACTTTATTGGATCCATAGCATAATTGGCATTTCAGTGATAAACTGTTTTTAAAACAAAAACTGGGAGTAGGACCAACTATCCCTCTTATCTTATCATCAGACAAAAGAATGGGTTACATCATTCATGTATGTTAAAACAACCCTAGCTTTAACATCTTGGTGATTAATATTCATATTCCTTGGATCTACTAGAAAAATATGGTCTAGCAATGTATTTACGTGCATCACTGATATCACAAGTTGAGGAGGCCAGCTTACATCTAGAGTAACTTTTGTCGACAAGACCATCAAACAAATGGACCAAGGCTTCATCAAACCTCTTATCATCTGTATGCAGCTTAGACAATCTCAGGGTTTGATTTCTGGCCACACTACAATAAATATGTGTGGAGTGCATGCTAGTCCAATGCAAAAAACTATTGTGCCAACATTCCTTTCTATACAACCTATACTCAAGAGATCCATCTTTTGTTTTAATCAGCTGTACATCCAAAAAATCTATTGCATCAAGGGCTACACATTTACTAAACTTAAGAAAACTAGTAGTGCTCTCAAGATAGTGTATAAACTGGTCCAATAACTCAACAGATCTTTCCCACAGTAAAAAAAAATGCCATCCACAAAATGCTTAAAATACTTCAGATGTGCTGAAAATCTATAAAGTCCAAGAACAAAATCCTCTTCCCACTGTACCATAACAAGATAGCTATTCACAAATGCAGTGCCCATAGCCATGCCAATCTTTTGTAGAAAGACACAATCACCAAAAATAAAAGCATTGTTCTCTAACACCAGGTCTAAAAGAGAGAAGATACAAAAAAAAATCATATCATTTGAATAATGACTATGTTTATGTAGAAAGAGTCTCATAAATGCAACACCTTCTAAATTTGGAATCACATTAAAAAGTATGCATACATCCAAAGTGACTGAAAACACAGAGACACATCAAACTGTGTTACACAGTTATACAAAGTTTAAAGAAAATGTTGTGTATCCCGTAAAAATAGAAGGAGCACTATCAACACCTATTGAGGAATAGGTTCCTGATGCAGAGACTCCCCAGACTCTGGAATAGATTGCCCATATATGTCAAGCAAAGCGCCTCTTTGGCCCTCATCAAAAGGAACCTTGATGATTGGATGGGAGAAAGGAAATTCACCCCGGGGATCACGTCAGTTGCCCTGCTAGACAGGGCTACAGGAAGTAAATAGTGTGGGAAGAAATAGCCAGGGAATTGTTATGGCTAGGCTTGTATAGGCCCTAGGGCTGGTAGCCTAGTAACAACCTTTGAACCTATGAACCTATGAACAACTTGTCTTAACTTGTGCTCAACAAATATTGATAATGATTCAGTTAACCACCCTGTAGCAGATACTATTGGTCATAGTGGAGGATCACATATATTCTTGTGGACTTTGGGGAGGCCATGTATAATAGGTAATAAAGGTTTCTCAACCATTAAATACAAATACAAATCATGGTCTATCAACCTATTCATTAGCATGTCATACAACTCATTGTGTACATAACTACCCATTGTATTGACTGCACATGTGGTAATAATCAGCTACACATTAACATCAGAAAGCATATCCTGCATTTGGGTCTACTTTAGGACCTCGAAAGTTTAATAGCTCGAATGCATATGGATCGAACCATATGCATCGAACTATTAAACAATCGAAGTCCAAAAAAAAAAAAAAATACACAAAAATTTTTTTTAAACTAGTGTAGGCAGGGGGGCAAGCCCCCCTGCACCCCCCCTGCTACTTAAATATACCAACTCCGAGATCGCACTACATTGAAGTAAATGGAAATCTCCACCTACAGAGATTTCCATTTACAATTTCGATGTTTTGCGCTTTCGGTGTACTTGTGTCGAGAATATCGTATTCGATATTCTCAGACTTCGAGCACATAAAGTAGACCCCCTGCATTTTACTTATATAAATCTTCTGGTCCAGAACCACAATGGCCTCACCTTTATCAGCAGGGCATATCTGTATTGATTTGTTATTTCTAAGTTCATTTAAAGCAGTCAGTTCATCACTGGTTATGTTATAAAGCCTAGAAGTTCCTATTATTAAAGGCAGTGTAGAAATCTTGCTCACACATTTTTAAAAAGGAGTCAACAGAGGCATTAAAAGTGGTACAAAAGATACCAGGTCTCTTAAAGTTATTCTTGTTTGTTCCAACATTCATTGGAAAAACAGTTTTCAACATCACATTCCATGAATATAGTCTTAATTATAGTAGTAGTAGTACATCACATACCTTAGAAGGACAGGCGGGTATAAAAGAAAGACCCTTATTCAATATGTTCATTTTTGTCTGAGCTAACCATACAGAAGATAGATTCACCACTAACGATTCACTATGACTCACTTCCCTTTCACTGATAAAATATTGTGCTCCATGGACAGTTTCAGCTTCCTTTTGTGCCTGCTGATGGACTGCCTCCTCTGGAGCATCTCCTTCTGTTTGATAGGCAATGGTAACGCCGGAAAAGAAGAACTCAGCAAATAACTAGAGGGTTTCTCCTTTGGTCTCACCCCAAGTTCATTTACATTGGTTGACACCACTTCATATGTCATGTCCTTTGATGCCCATGATAACAAGGTGTAAACTCAATCACCAGTGGTTAAATCACTCATCCCATCTTTATCAGTTAGCAAACCACCAACGGAAACAGTCACAACTCCCAAATCAGCAGGGTCAACCTCCTAATGCATATTCATATCACCATTATTACTAGAGCTAGTATCGGCATGATTCTTAATCATGGTAACCCCCACAGAGGTCTGTGGCCATACAAAAATGTAACCATTTCACAAAATCATTATAATCATAATCTAGCTTCTTAGATTTCAGTTGTTTAAGTCTATTTTCATACATAAAAACAGTAGTATAAATGTCATCTAACTTTAATGAATACATCTCAGTTTTAAACTTGGATCTATCTCTGTAAAAAGGCTTTCAATTTCAACAGTCAGGTTAGCTTCAGTTGGTTTAAAGTATTTAACAAGTAATGTATATAATTAAAGCTCAATTCTAACTTGAGCTCTTGCCATTTCTGCAGTAACTCAGAAAAATGCATACCGTACATCAGCATCTTTAAGATGCGTAAACCTATGGGAATAATACTAAAATGTAAGCAGGCTTCCAAATGAAGCCTTTAATATTGATGTTGTTTTAATTTATTTAATTTATTCTCATTTTCTTTCAAAATCACATTCAAATTTTCAAAATCAGATGACAAGTCACAGCCTCCAGAGTCCTTACCAGTTTCATTGTAGACTGGATTACTTTCCATACTCACCAGCCGAACAAGATGATCAGTCTGTTTGATAGTGTCAATTCCAGTAGGCACTTATCCAAGGTCTATAGCTCCACATTTGGCCATACTCCACAGGGAAATGATAAAATAAACAAAACCAAGCAAAGATAGCCACCCAGTAAATAAAGTTGATATATCAAACAACTGAGTCACAAGTAAAAAATATATACCAGCCAAACACAGCCTTTAAAATAAAAAAAATGTATTGAGTGTAAGTGCTTTTGTGCTAATAAACTGCACTTCTTCAGACACAGACAAAAATATAATACTAATTTATATACCATAAAACCCAGCTAAAATCAGAATAAAAGCCAATAAAACAATCAAACAATTAGCTCATGTGGTAACTTACATGCTCTCAGTAAAGATTTTAAAGGTGCACTTACATTCAAGCCAGGAGCCCTATGTGCTTGTAAAGTGATAATCCATCTTAATTCAGCCAACGCTACCTTATTTACAATATCACCACCTCTAAGGCCAGCAGTAAACAATTGCAAAGCTAAAAAGCTAAAAGTATGTTCACCAAATGCTGCTACATGTCTATAAAGTGCACTACTGACATCTCTATTCCTAATGTATAACTGTGCTCTAAAACATGCTCTTTAAGGGTGTGGTTGGTCTTCCCAACATAAAAGCATGTGCATTGATTACAGTGTGCTAAATAAACCATATTACTGCTGGTACAATCTGCATAGAATCTAAGTGTAAACCTATAACCATTAGAGGGATGTGTAAAAGTTCTTAGTTCAGATATATGACTACAAGCCATACAGGACCCACAAAGGTGAGTACCCACTTCTCCAGAAAAATATATTTTATTTTATTATTATTGTGGGGGATTTAAATCTTAATTTAAGAAAGGAAATTGTTAAGATTGCTAAGACTGAAAAACAATTGATTAAATGTAGTCAGTTAGTTTTGGGGTTAAAAAAGGAAGTACACATATAGCATGGGAAAGTTAAAGACAGAGACTAATTATTTCATATATTCTGATGGTTTGAAAGAAAAGAATGTTGAAATTAATTACATTTATTTTTCAGATCATTTATTTACTGAAGTGGAAATTATTAACAGAGAGGGGATTTTAGAGGAAGGAATGGGCTTAAAGTACTCGAGGGAGAAAAAATAACAAGAGTTTTTTGAAAAAAAGTATGACTCTTTATGGAATGAGCAGTATAGTGTAATTTTTATGAAAATAGAACAGTGATGGATCCAGTTTAAAGAAATATAAGAAAATAGATAGTAAAATGGAGATACTTTTTGGGATGTTAAAAATGAATATAAAATTTTAATTTAAAATTGTGAGAAAATATTGACAGAAGGAGAGAAATACAGAACAATTAGAGGAAATAAATTATATGAAGAAAATATGTTGAGAATAAAGACCTTAACAAATAATCAGAAGTATGTACTATATATGGTGATTTCATTTGTATCCCATTAAAAGGGATGTAGTGTTTTGTTGAGAAGAATATGGTGGAATTTGTTTAAGAAATCCAATAGTATTTTTGGCTTCTTTAAATTTGTATTAGATTTTAGTAAAATGTCAGGAAATGGAATATGTAGGTAAAATTATATGGGAAAATATGGGGATGTTTTTAAGAATGTGAAAAAGAAAGATTTTAAGGGAGAAGAAAAAGGATATTACAAATTAATTAAAATATGGGATATAGGATGGAAAATAAATGAAAAATATGAGAGACAGGTATGAAAAATAATGGAAATGTATTATTATTATTATTATTATGTGAAAGTTTGGAAAGATGAAGAAGAAAGGATTAAAAAAAACAATAAAAGAAAGGAAAGAAAGATTTAAGAATTATTTGGAAATTCAAGATTTTTTTTATGGAGGCTTATGATTAGGAAGCTGCCATTTAAGACTAATATGAAGTATAAGTAAAAACTGATAGATTATGTTCTATATGTAAGACTGAAGAAACTGTGGAACATTTTTATTTGGAGTGTAAAAAAATGATAAAGTTACAAAAGCTTGTTATAAGGAATTTAAGTTAAAATATTAAAAAATGAATATAAATGGAATCACTTATGGATTTCATGAAAATATGAATGGGAAAGAAATAGATAAAATGGATAAAACAGTAATTAGTGTTTATAGAATGTGTGAAGATGAGATGTAAAGAGTTACTGTATATTCAGATTTGGAGTAAAAATTTAGTAGTTAAAAAGAGTGAAAAATGGTTTTGATTAAAAAGGGATGGGGAGGTTAAAATATCTTGTTAAATATTATTGATATAGTTTTTTTTATGTTGAAATCTAAATGTTCATTTTACAGGATAGATTATATTTTTGAATTGTGATATGTAAATAGTGTGTTTAATAAAGTTCCCCTACTCTTTTCGATAGGCACCATAGTATCTTTTACATCCATCAGAGCTACCACTAAACTAAAGCAGATAGGACTTTAATTTCTCATCTGAAGGACAACACACTCTGGAGTGCAGCCACCACCCCTGCTGCTCTACAGTGTCAGCATTCAATCTACCTGGTGTGGGAATAGAACCCATAGTCTTCTGCATGAAAGGTGAGCATTTTGCCTGCAACACCAATGAGACTGATATGTGTGTTTATGTGTGTGTGTGTGTGTGTGTGTGTGTGTGTGTGTGTCTATATATATATATATATATATATATATATATATATATATATATATATATATATATATATATATATATATATATATATATATTTTCTTTCAGTTTTGACATGCCATGGCTGCAATGACATGCTTTCAAGTTCCTAAGCTTTGGGTGTGGGTCAAACTCAAAGGTGTGCTTAACTTGAATCATCATCATCAACCCACATTTCCCCATTTTCTACATGGGGTTGGGGCGTTGCGTAAAGTTCAATACCATTCTCCTACCTTCTTTGGCATTCATACCTGACTGTTGCAGGTCTTATCTCACATAATCCTTCCACCTCTTCACTTTATTCCCTCATTTCCTCTTGGCTTCATCCTCTCTGCTTCAAATCTTCTTCATAAGATTGTCATCTGCTTTTCTGCACATGTGCCCAAACCACTGTAATCTGTTCTCTTTGACCTTCCTCTGAAATTGCAGCTTCTTTGGCTTTTGCCTTTGAGTTCTATTGTCTTAATCTGTCCCACAGTGCGCATTCTACCACCCATCTCAGCACTTCATCTCTATCACCTCTAGCTTCCTAAACTGCTTTGCCTTTACAGTCCAAGTTTCTATACCATACAGTAGTACTGGTTACACCACTATTTTGTACATCTTACTTTGAAGCTTCATTCAGATTTCTCTTCTGCTTGACCACCCCTCATAGATACTTGAAGCTGATAACCTCTTCCACTATTTTGCCTTCTATCTCAAATCTCAGCTTCTTCTGATTCCCCCATTTTCTGCCACAACTGTTGTATCCATACTCAATTTCACCCCATGTGCCTTCAGTTTTGCATTCCATTCCCCTATCCTTTGCTGAAGTTCTTGGTCAGAGTCTGCCTGTAATGCCACATCATCTGCATATAGCAATTTTGTTGATCAGTCCCCACTGACCTGGAATCACTGAAATTAAAATTTTAGTCTTAAGTGTGTTTTGTAGCTGAGCATCATATTGTCAACACCTGAAAGTTTCATAATGAAATGTCAAGGAGAATAGAAATGTAGTCTTAGGCCAGGTCCCAGTAGTATTATTTCATATGACTTTACTGCTACAGTATGACATTTTGAATTATGACTGGTTTTCATTATGGGTGTTCTATTGAGCTAGTATTCAGTATACTGAGTCCAATAAAGGTCTAAAATACTTCATTACTAAATAATTGTTACTGCAGAATTAAGATTCCTACTTATTTTTCCTGAGTATAGAAGTGCTTGCCACTGGACCTATCACCACTCTCTCCAGTTTGATTCATGTAAGGTAAACTACATTACAAGAAGATAACGTTTTGTAAATGTCTTTATAGCTGGAAAGATCAGCTACATGCATTTTGTAGCTGCAGGCCATACCAGATTATATCATGAAATTTGCTATAACACATCATGTAGTTACATAGAAATGGCCTTTTATTGTGATATTCCACCAGTAGTCTTACATCACCATCTGAGTGAGTCCTGTTTTCACTATTCTTTCACAAAAAAATCTATATTTTGTATTTTTAAATCAGTACCTCAGTATGCATTTAAATCATCTCATTTCTGTGTTCTTATAGAATAAGAACCACAAATGACACAAAATAATCTTTGTATGAAAAATTAATTTCTAGGAAAAGATGAAAAAATGCAGAAACCACCAAGAAAATCATCACACAAGCAGTATGCAACTTCTCTCATTTCATATATTACATATGTGCATGTATATGTATGTATTTATACACACACACACACACACACACACACACACACACACACACACACACACACATATATATATATATATATATATATATATATATATATATATATATATATATATATATATTTACTATCGAACATGGAAGGTCATGGCAAAATAATCAATCTAGGAATGGTTTAACATGGGTCAGGTAGGTGTTCAGTATTATTCCAAACTACAAACATCTAAAACCATTCCTAGATATATATATATATACATATATGTATATATGTATATATATATATATGTATATATATATATATATATATATATATATATGTATATATTTATGTATATGTATGTATGTGTGTGTGTGTGTGTGTGTGTGTGTGTGAGTGTATTTGCTTAGACATTTTCTGATGCATTATTCACCTAAACACAGACTAGGAACAGGATAAGGATCCATACCACCAATACTGTGAAACACTACAGAGCAGCAACACTACAGAGTGCAGTTCTTCAGTTTTAAGATACAAGCAATTGAACAAGTTTCGTTTATTCCTGGCTCCCTGCATGCTGCTAACCTTAAATCTTAAATCTTAAACCTTATAATACAAAAGAGAAGGTAAATAGAGGGACGAAAAAATGTGGTGCTTGTAAACACTGTAAAGTAATAGATACATCAAACTCATTTACCATCAGGTCAGTCAACTATGAGGTCAAGGGATCCTTTTCATGTACATCTAAAGGGGTAGTTTACCTAGCTCAATGCAAGCAATGTCCAACATTTTATGTAGGAAAAACAGACAGACGTCTAAAGGACAGAATTTATGAACATGTCTATGCAATAATAAAAAAGAAAAAAGACGTGAATGCATTGGCTAGACATTGTGACACCAACACTGGACATTCTTTTACATTTATGGTTATAGATAGTATTGCCAAGTACAGAGAAGAAAATAAATTTGTTAATGAACTTTTTTTGAAATTAGAGTTAGAGAAAAAAGAGTTAGCATGGCAATTAAGGTTAGCAGCATGCAGGGAGCCAGGAATAAACGAAACTTGTTCAATTGCTTGTATTTTAAAACTGAAGAACTTACTGAGGTAGTTACCTAACACATCAACAGACAGAAGTATCTATACATTTATTCTAAAAAACATATTTTATTTAAAGGGAAGTGTTAGGTAACATGGTAACAACTATGGGATTGTTAGTCTGGTACTGTTTTGTAATATTTGTGGTCACTTAGAATATTAACAACATCTTTCAGAATGTAAGGATATGTAGAATTCAATTTACTTATTTTAAAAGGAATTCTGATGTGTTTTATTTGTTAAACATAGACATTATTAACAGAACACTTCCTGTGTTTAAACACAGGACACAGTTTTTTATTGTAGGTTAACCATGTAGTTTTAATTGGTGTTAATCAATCAATTTGCTATGTATCAGCTTTATAAATAAGCTTGTTTCAATGCTGGTTGTTGTCTGATGAAGTTCTAGCATTTTTAGAACGAAAAGTGTTGCTGCTCTGTAGTGTTTCACAGTATTGGTGGTATTACATGTTTTTACTTGCTATCTGAAGTTAAATAAACAGCTTTTAGTGGATCCATCCTTCTGTTCCTAGTCTGTGGTTTGGATTACTTCTTGGTTCAATCGTTATTCACCTAAACAACTTATCTAAAAAACAACTGCTCAGCAGCACTCTATACTGAAAATATTTGCTCTAAACACAAAATGCCTAAAAAACATTAACAGCAGACTAATTGAAAAGGGAAATTGTTGAGTTTGTGAACTTTTAAAAAAAGTTAACTTCAGATTTGTTTTTGCAGGGAGGCAAGCCCACCTGCACCCTCCAATGTGTGCGTGGGTTAAGCCCCCCTCTAAATTATATATACAAGCTCCATGGTCGCACCAATTCTAAAGTGGAAAAATCTTTCAAAGCCAGGGATTCACTGTCAGGGTACACTTCGACATTGTTTAAGCAATCGACTAAGCAGTGATTTACATTGAAAAATCATTGATCTGTGCTGTGTGCTGGACAAATGTGTCTTTAGTTTGCACTGCTTAAGCATTTCATTGGTGTACACTGTGTTCCATGCAGCATATTTCCTGATGGTATTTGCCATTACTTATTATCTCGTGATATGTGTGGTTGGATCAAATATTTTCAGCAACTTGCATTTTAGGTCAACATACTTCGGCCATGTGTGTGTCAAATAATTGTCTATTCAAGCAATTTTTCCACATCCATAAATATATATATATATATATATATATATATATATATATATATATATATATATGGGTCTACCTGATAACACCAACACACCAAAACACTGACAACGAAATAACCGACACGACAAAACCGAAAGTTCAAAAACACGAAACTTCACATGCCCGACAAACCACAATCCCGACAATTAACAAAACAAATACCTTTCCTGAAAAACACACACTCAACACAAGCACACCAAAAACCTTACAAACCTACACTAAGCCTTACATACACAACTATCTATGCACTAACCTTAACCCAAACCCTAACCCTAAGATCCGTCACTATCGCACACTTACCTTACCTGTACCCTAACCCTAACTCACTTAATCCGCCCCTAACCCTTAAGTCTGTCACTATCGCACACTTACCTTACCCACACCCTAACCCTAACTCACTTAACCCACCCCTAAACCTAAAGTCCATCACTATTGCACACTTACCTGACCCACACCCTACCCTAACGTCCATCACTATCACACACTTACCTTACCCACACCCTGACCCTAACATCCGCCCCTATCGCACACTTACCTTAACATGTCAGTGTTCTCAGCATTGGGATTCTCAACTTTCGGTCTTCTCCATTGTTGATCTTCAAGTGTCGGTGTTCTCGTTGTCGGCGTTGTGGACTTTCGGATTTTTCAGGAAGACCTATATATATATATATATATATATATATATATATATATATATATATGGGTCTACAGGATAATATTGATGACCCATATACTCGAACTACAGAAGATCAAGACGATAATAGCGAAAAGCCTTTTCACCGAATCTGTAAAATAATGAAACCCAGAACATCGAACTAGGCAAGTTCCCAGATGTGCAGTCGTTACTGGAACACATCTTCAGTTACAGACAGCCTGCACTAACTATCTATATATTTACAAATATATATATATATATATATATATATCTACTGTGAATAACTGATTCACAAGAACGTTGATATGCTCAACACTGAGAAACCTATGTCGACAAAAACACTTTACAGCACATGATCCAGTGCTAAGAACATGGAAAACAAATTGTTTTTTTTCAGGGGGCAAGCCCTCTGCATCCTCCAAGTGAGGGCCTGTACCCCCCCCCCACACACATATAGACACATATATATTTTACAGTCTCTGACAGGCATGAACACATATACATGGGATTCTGTTCCTTCCAAGAACCATTTAGGCTGTGCAAAACAAAATAATAGTGGGGTTATTGAGGTGGTTTGTTATCTAAATGTTGATAGAATATCTTGAAGCAGTAGGCATACACTGGCAATTGAAGTTACCATAGAATTTGAGCCAAAATGGCCTTTTTAAATTGACAGTCTGCAGCATTTACAAAAGAGCTATCTGAAAAGGCATATAACTTTCATCTTTCTTCAGAATAAAATAAGCAAAACTCGTTGAAAGAACATAATGTTATGACTTCTGACATTAAAAGAATAAATACTTCAATATGAAAGTGATCATTTAGATTATTAGACTATGCTGAATAATAAAAATGACATTAACATGTTTTTTACATTAAAATGTAGGATGCATTACTCCATTGTCTTTAAGGACAGGAAGCCAGTCTAAATAGGTTTTATATATTGTTTTGTTGGCAATATTCCATGAAAATTTAATAAATATTTTGAACCATTTTGAAGCTGCATGGTTTTCAATGGCAAGAGCAAAAATAGCCCTGAACAGACAGTATTCTAGGGACAGGCATTCTGAAAATGTTCATTAGTTAAGTGGCTAAAGAATGTATCTACATAAATATTGCTGTCAAAAAATAGATGAGAAAGTTTGCATGTTCATGCAGTGCTTAATATTTTACATGCTACTTAATCTTCCTGACATACCCCATTTATGCAAGTGTTGATTTCTGCAGTTATTGTCCCTTCTTTTATCTTGCTATTAAAATGTTACTTTTCTTATAAATGTTTCTAAGCCCACATTTATCCCTTGTAAATAATAAAAAACATCTCTTTTGTGAAATGTCTCAGTTTACATTTATGAGAGTCACGCTCCAAGTAAGACCAGAATACTTTATTCCATTCACCCATACAGTATTTTCAAGCTTGACTAACTTACTCTACCCACACCTTTTCACTTTCTCAATCCTGATTTCTGATAGACAGTTATTGACTGACAAATACACTGGAGTAACAGATGAAAACAATTTCCTCCTTTTTCTATGCCCTTATTATAGAATATCCTTTAAGACTTCTTAAGAGTATTAGGTATAACATTTTATACTGCTTGTCTTTATTCATCTGTTTTCCTTCTATGGACATGTAGGTATATCAGAGCAACTTAGTTTGTTCTGGGACCTTAGTCTTGTAGCTTAGTTTGCAGTTGTGTGAAGATTGTGTTTCAACATTATACTGCACTTCTATCTTCACAAATGGAATGAGCCTTAGTCTTGTATTTTCATTTACAGTTGTGGCAGAACTCTGTACTACTGCCAGATTTGAGCTTAATTTAGTAATCTACTGTTGCATTTTTCCATAAACAGTGCTACTGGTAAGTTTCTGCATAGTTTGTGCCTAAAACTGTAGAAGAATTTCAATAGTGAGAATATTGTTTTTTTCTGCTCCAGGATTTGTGCATCAGTGCTTTTACAGTCCTGATATTCCAATTTTGCTCCTACAGTTCCATATTCTGCTTATCACTTACCTGCTTAAAGTCGCATTCTAGCACCTTATGTTCCCTTGTTCTTTGTGTCATCCCTATCTCCCACTGAGACATTAAACTAAAGTTTATGAAATTCTAACCTGCATGGGGGTCATTGACCTGTAGCTCAGAGAAGTTGCATTCCAATGCCTTTTTGTTTCCCTGTTTTTCATGTCTGCACTACCCTTACTGAGACATTAAGCTAAAGTTGCTGAAATAACTCCAATATAGGGTTTATTTGATTGAATCCCTCTATAGATAGCTTGCTATATTCAGCACAGAGCTACCCCCACCCAATATCTTTTATACATGACTTAGAGATGTGTGGAAAACTCCAAATTGTGAGTAACAAGTGTTTCATCAAACAGGAAAGAGGGAAAAGCTTTTATTTCAGTTCTATTTAAATATTTAAGATGGACTTATACATGTGTGGTGATGCTTCTTGGCACTTTACTGCTTTCCCCCCATGTTTTAGCCAAAAAAGTTAATTGTTTACATTGTTTTAGTTTTTTCTGGGACCTTAGTCTTGTATCTTAATTTATAATTGTAGGAAGAGTGTATCTCTACATTATACTGCACTTCCATCTCCACAGTTAGAATTGCTTATAAAAGCTAGCTGTATTTAAATCCTGCTGAGTCTTAGTCTTGTAGTTTTATTCACAGTTGTAGAAGAACTGTGTACCACTGCCAGACTTGAGCCTTATTTAATTATTTAGTATTGTGTTTTTCCATAAACAAGTGTTAACTAGTAAATTCCTGTATAGTCTGCTGTCTTAAACTATAGCAGGATTTCAATAGTGAAAGTATTCTTTCATTTTTGCTCTGTGATTTGTGCTTTAGTACATTTGCAGTGTTGCTATTCCAGTTTTGTTCCTTCAGTTTTATATTCTATTTATCATTTACCGGCTTAAAGTTGCATTCCAGTGCCTTTCTTTTCCCTTGCCCTTTGTGTCCGCCCCATCCCCCACTGAGACATTAAGCTAAAGTTTCTGAAAGGCCTCCAATATTGACTTTATTGATTGGATCCCTCTCTAGCCTGTTTTTTCCTTGAATTTTCCCAACCTTCCCCCTGGTTTCTTGTTGTGGTTTTATAAGCTGTGTCTCTGGCATCTGCCTCTTATGGTAATCTATTTTCCAAAGTCTATCCCTCCCCTCTTTAATGTGTCTGTTTGTCCTGTCTGTTGTATAAGCTGTTTAAGCACTCTTCCCATCCATTGTTTTCCATAGATCCATGAACTGAGTGCCCACCTTGAAAACCAGTATTGCTTTGGAGTAAACCTCCTTTAACACATGTTGCCTCCTGCTCATTTTCCTAGATCTCAGCAACGTCTGACATCCTAGTCTGTGTTCCAGAAGTGCTTTACTCGTGTCTGGTGCCATAGAGGCAAAGCTAAGAGGTTTTGATTTCTAAATTGCAGTTGCTTAAGTTATTTTGAGTGGCCACTACTGCTTTGTTCTTTTATTTGTACATTTCACTGTACGATTGTAAAACAATTGCTCTTCCCCTCACTGTTACTGTTGTAAGACTGTCTTGAAGTCACCTTCAGCAAGGGATTTCCAGATAGTTGTTTAATTGGTTTGTGGGTAGCATTACACTTGTGGGTTTCTTCTACTGTGTTTTTACATCAAGAGGATTGGGTTTATTCATCCTCTTACATCAGGAGGATTGGGTTTATTCATCTTGTGCAAGAGGTGTATGCCTGATCTATCTGAGATGGGAAATGCACAAAAGAGCTCATAGTGTAGTTTTATTGGCTAGAGTGCTCATTAGTTAGTTTTCTATTTTTTTTTGTGCTGCTATAATTTCAGAGCATTTGCTAGGAGGTGCTTACCATGTGGCATCAGTTAGAAGTGCCCTGTACAGCAGCAAACGCCTAGGATGCAAATTTTCCCTATAAAGTGTTTCATAAACCCTACCCTGTAATGCAGAAAATATGGAGCAATTACCTTGCATTCCAACAAGTTTACAGCGGCTAGCTGGGCATTGAGTGACAATACCTATAGATTTCGTAGAATTCAGTATTGTGCAAACATCAAAGTTAGTAGAGCTTAGTATTGTGTAAACATTAAAGTTAGCAGAATTTAGTACTGTTTAGCATAATCTGCTCCAGTAAAGAAACTGCATTAGTCTACACTGAAAAGTACTCTTAATAGCCTTTTAACCCCAATATACCATGGGTAGCATGGATGTGTAAAATGTACCTCATTACTGGTATCATTTATTTTTTTAGTAACTTTTATAAGTATAGTAAGCATCTTGTGATGGTTTCCTCTGGAATGTAAAGTAGTTTTCCTTATTGTATTAATCTACTGGAGCTTTACTCTCCTGGCCTCTACTGAAAATGGGCTCTCGTTAACCCAGTGGACTTTCCCAGTAAACAAATGTAATAAATAAATAAATAAATAAATAAATACAATAAACGTGTAATGTCCTGACTTCGCTGTAGTCAGCTTGGTGAACACGGGCATACTGAGACAATGTATCAGTTGTCTCATGTTTACTGACAGCCACTTAATCCTTAAAGGCACACACACACACTGAAGGCCAAACTCTTGCATGCAAGCACAGATTGGGTTGTCAAAACCATACTATTTTATTTTATTTGTTGATTTTTGCCTTTAAATAATTTTAAAGGTCTCTAATACTTGACATTGTTTTGTCAAAGTACTTAATTTTTTGTTGTAGCATTGCATTCATAAGCAGTCTTTCCTGGTATTATTACATCAAGAGGTTAGCAGTGCTCTGCACAGACAGAAATGCCCAGTTAGTAAATTTTATTTATAAAACCTCCCTTAGAACTGAAACCTAAAACATAGTGTGGCTAAAGCAAAGTTATTGCATGAAGACAAGCTTAGAGCAGCTAGTTTGTGTGTCAAACAGCACTAATATCAAATCTTAGCACAATCTAACCTAGTCTAGTTATAAACCCCAGAGACTACCCAAGGAGACATCTGTATAACCCTGTCCACAACCAACACTAGTTCACCCAAATACAGGTTGGGACAACATGGATATGCAATTTATAAATGTCTGTGTAGCCAGCTTGGTAGATATGGGCATCATGAGACAATCTAGTAATTGCCTCATGTTCAGTGACAACCATTTAATCCTTATAAAAACAAAATGCAGTATGTGAGACATACATATGCACACTTTCACTGGAGGCAAAATTCTAACATACAAACAAGGTTGTCAGGAGCACACACACACAGACACACACACACACACACACACACACACACACACACACACACACACACACACACACACACACACACACACACACACACACACACACACACACTCTACATCCACCATAGTGTCCAACACCCGCATAGACTAATCTATATTGAGGCACTAAAAAGCAATCTTCCCAAACTTCAAAGACGTCATAAGCCAATAAATAGTAATGCCTATCCTCAGCAATCTCTAAAGCAATTACCAAAAGCAACACCAAACATCACACTTACTTCTACAGACAGAGAAACTCAAGACCGTAGCCCATAAGACAAGAAAACATACTTCCCAGGACTCTCATCATAAGGAACTCCATTGCATGACACACAGATGTCCCTCTAACCAGGCTGATTAAGGATAAGATAATGGTTAGTTGCTTATCTGGATCCAGGACCCATCAAGTCACACATTTCATCATGGTCCATGTAGGTGTAAATGACCTGAAACATACCTCCCTAGACTATATGAACAGAGAGATTATGGAGCTCTCAGATTATGTACCTCAGGGTAGTATGAGCCTGGCACTGAGCAGCATATTACCATCACCAAGGATGATACCACAATATGAGCAAAAGATGATTTTAACAATTGACTGCCTTTCTGGTGTCTCTCTAAGGGGATCCAATATTTGTTAGCTTGGGAGGACATGGTTAACAGACTATGTTGATTTGCCAAGGAGGGTCTGCACCTCTCCCCTTTAGGCTTTTGAATACTAGCCAAATGTTATCCACCTCCATAGTGCCTTTTTTATGCAATGCCTAATTGACAGACCTACTGACATAGCAAACTCAACTCAACTGAACCGCAGGGTATTACTGCTTAATGGCAAGAGCCTAAATTAAAATAAATAAATAAATAAATAAACTCCCTCCAAGCTCTCCTCACATTTGAGGATATAGACATCTGTGTAGTTAACAAGACATGGTTTAAAGTGCCAGAGAGTACCCTGGCAGGGCAAGGTTTCAGTGGCTTCCACACTTTTAGACCAGTAGCTGCACATACAAGGGCTAAAGGTGGTGGTGTTTCAATATATATATCAGCAACAAGCATACGGGATGTTGTTCTTCTTTTGGCTGTTCCTGGTTAGGGGTCGCCACAGTGGAACTCCGGTCCGCTAATGATTGGCAGTAAATTTTTACAGTGCCAAGGTGCCAGCTCGACACCCAACCTTCAACGAAGGCACGCCCATTTACGCATGCCTTTCAAATGCCACTTGACCGCAGGGAGGACATGCAGACTCCACACAGAAGGCACTCCAGCTGAGAATCAAACAGGAGAACCTCTTGCTGTGAGGCGACAATGCTACCGCTGCACCACCATGGCTTAGCAACAAGCATACAGGATGATGTGCTAGAATTCTTCCATGTGCCGATCACCATAGGTAAAATTTCATATATCCAGCTCTAGGTCACCTCTGTGTCCCAAGAAGCTCACAATTCATACTTGACCTACTGGGGACACATCATCCAACCTAACACCTGACACATGGGAGACTTTAATTACCCCTGCTAATGCTATAGACTGGAAATCCTACATTGCTTCAAATTTATGGACACAGATATTCATGGAATAGGCCCACTAGAGGCTATAAAATACTGGACATTGTACTGGAAAATGGGAGAATGCTGCAATCCACCTCCATGTGTCATACTCCCTGGTAAGGACTGACCATAGAGCTGTCTCTAAAATCCAAATCAGCTTCATAACTCCTGCAAAACCAGTAAGAGTTAGGTATGAGTCCAAGGCAAGCCACCTTTTATTAAGTGATGGTTTGTCAAAATTCAGTGCCCCTCCAAACCCCGGGAACACAGCAGTCTAAACTGAATTGCTGTCAGAAACTCTGTATGGCTATGACAATAACTGCATAGAGGCTGCATAGAGGCTGTTCTGCCTACCAGAAGTAAGCCCAGAACTAGACCTAGAAACAAGCCACCCTGCTGGCATCCCAAATTAAACAGGATATACAACAATAGAAAAACAAAATATGGCAAAAACCACAAAGGGTAATTCCCATAAAGATGAAAATTTCTTCATCAAAGTAAAAAGGTGACTAAGAGGACTAATAAGGTCAAACAAAGCCAGCTTTGAGGTTAGGATTTCCTCCCGTGTGAAAGATAGCCATAAGGCCTTCTTCAGCAATGTCAGAAACCTCAAGGGCAGCAAATAACAGTTTGCTAAACTGTTAGTTAATGGTGCCATATTCACCAAACCTGGTGAAATAGTGAACCTGTTAGAGGGCAAATTCAATTCCTTTACCCCTGTCTCACCCCAACCATTCCCCAAGAAAAACCCTCAAACATAATCTTTCCATCTATAAGTAGGGAGCATGTACTGGCTGAGGTAGCTAAAATCAAGAACACAGCCTCAGTGGGCCCCATTAACATCACAGGATGTCTATTGAACACTATAAAATATGACTTATCAGGACCTCTGGAGCCTCTGTTTAACTACAGTCTTAAAACAGGCTTTATGCCATCAGAATGGAGGACTGTGATGGTCATCCCCCTTCATAAGAGATTGCCTTCAACAAATCATGAAAACCACAGACCCAGTAATCTGACTAGTGTTATTTGCGAAGCCATGAAAACAATTATCATGGAAATTATCAACAATGACATAGGAGACCTCCAGACACTGGATCCATCCTGGTTTGGCTTTGTCAGGAGAAGGTCGTGCTTACTGAACCTAGTGGATTTCTTTGAATAGGTCACTAAGGCAATGGATGAGTGAAAAGTGATGTATACTGCCTACCTAGATCTGGTTAAAACATTTCATAGAATATCACACTCAGGTATTGTCAACAAACTTATGGAAATAGGCATAAACCCCTTTATAACATTCTGACTAGCTAGCTGGCTCACAGGTAGGACCAAAGAGGTTAGGATCAGTGAGGCCACCTCAACAAAGAGGCTGGTTATTAGTGGAGTCACCCAGGGCTCTGTGATGGGCCTATTCTACTTCTCAGAAGTCAATGCCAATTTCAAAGACCCCTGGCTGACCAAGTTCTCAGATGATTGCAAAATGGCAGCAGTTATTGAATCCCCTTAAGACAAGAAAATCCATCAGGAGGGTCTAACACAGACAAACGCTTTGTGCCAAAGCCATGGCTTAAAAATCAATATCAAGAAATGTGTTATAATACCTTTTAGAAAGTCGGCTACCCTGGGTAACTATGTCATCAATAAAGCACGCCTAAATGTTGATTCACTAATCAGGGATTTGGGACTTTATATAGATAGTAACCTAGTCTTCGACCAATATGTGTCTAAGGTAGTAAGAAATCCTTCTATGTTTCTCAACTTATAAATAAGGGCATGGTAACTAGGTCCAGAGAGGTCATTGTACCAATGTACTTGGCCCTCATCAGACCTATCATAGAGTATAATACCCCCTTCAATATGTACCTGACTAAATATATGCAGCAACTGGAACAGTCACAAAGGTTCCTTATAAAAAGAATACTACAGTAAGCAGAATACCCTATGCTGATCATCTCAAAGTCATGTCTCTCTACTTGGTATCATTCAGACGTCTGAGAGGTGATCTTTGCCTGGCATACAAGACAACTTGGACCCTGTTTGGATGAACCATTTGCAAATCTGCAAAACAAACAGCATCAGAACTACTAGGTCAAAAGACCCCAATTTTGCTTGTGATATAAATAGGACATGTTGGAGGGAGAGCTATGTTTCTCAGAGAATTCCAATTCTCTGGAACAGGCTCCCTATCCATGTGAAGCAGAGCTCCTCTCTAACTCTATTTAAGGGCATCTTGGACCAGTGGATATGTAATCGAAATTCAGCCTGGTCTGATGTTTATATCTCTGATGGACAGAGGCAGTCAGTAAATCCCCCTTTATATAAATGAAATTTGTGGGTCATATTTGGATGTCACTGCTGTGCTTATAAGGGCCCTAGTGGCCACAAGCTACTATGAACTTATAATTGTTTTACTTAGCTTTTCAAACATCTTCATTTTTACTTTTCAGTTTTTATCCCTGTATTTTCCTATATCTGCTTATGCTGCCTCTTCTTCTCCTCTTCTTTTCTTTCTTCCTTACCCCCACTCCACCCGCTTGCAGCCTAATTACCTCTTTCCCCCAGGCCTCCCTACCTCATTCTGATTTATGATCAAAATGTATTCCAGTTGTCGAACTTAACTACAGACCTCCAGCATGAATGCTCCTTGGACTTCTATGCAATACAGTTATTTATTTAACATTTGTTTACCAGGAAAGTCTGACGTGGAACGAGCCAATTTTCAGTAGAGGCTCCAAGAGAAACACTCTAGATGCATGTCTTTTTAATGTGGGAGGAAACTATAGCACATGGAGGAAACCCACATGAATGCAGGGAGGACATGCATACTCCACACAGAAGGCACCCCAGCCAAGAATTGAACAAGAGAACCTCTTACTGTGAGGTGACAATGCAAACCTCTGCACCACTGCACCATCCTTATGAACTTTTTTGCAATCTGTCACATCTGCAAAATACTGTAAATATTTTGTTGTTAAATGACTTTTTTTTTTGTTTTGTTTTTTCTCCGAATAAATACAAGCACTATTTTTGTAACCCAATAATGCCTTTGGGGCTGTGTATCCCGGCCTGAGCCAGAAAATGGTCCATTAGTACCAGTGTTCTTCCTCATTTATATTCAGAATAAATAATATATAATTCCTCCTTCTTTTGGATACCTCCTCAGAAGTTAGAATTTTTGTCTGTTACATTCAAACAGGAATGTTCCACCAAAGATGTCTTCCCATTCTCTTATTCATCCCACATATTTAACCACTTTTGATTCATTCTGCTATTTATTTTTAATTTTATATTCTTTCACTTTCTATTATTTTAATATTGAACTTAGAAAATACAGGAAGTAAACCACTAAGGAATTCATCAGTCCTAACTATCTTTACTTGAGTTCTTCACAAACAGTCTTTATTTTAATTGGATTCAAATGACAGCTTTACAGATGCCACACTTGCTATGATTAATATAAGCTCAACAGTTAATGGATGCTGGTGCATTTTGATGAGTAATTCATTCAAAATCAAAGTAAATGGTTGACCCAGAGTAGTGATTTTGAAACTGCATATGTATCTATCACTTCCATCAAGACATACTTAGGTATTTAATCAGATTCATATGCATTCTGTAAATCTACATAGCCCAAGTAGGTATGTAAGGTATTTAAAGACAACTACCTCTGGAAATATTCGGGGTTATCAAAGAGCAGTAGAGAATCATTAGATAAATTGTGGAGAGATTATATAGGAATGAGAGATGTAGTAACTGGTAGTCTGACACAGATGTTGATGCATGGAATACTCTACCAAGCTGTATTAAGTCAAGAGCTAATTTAGATATTTTTAAAAACAACTGGGACACTTGTCATGGGAATGATTATTTTGGTATATTGAAGGCTAGAAAGGCATGGGTGCTGACTTGTTGGAACATGGGCTAAATTCTTGACTAGGCTTGTAAGGGTCTCAGGCCCAATAGACTAGTAACTTGCTATGATCCTATGATCCTATTATTGCCTGTTTCTGAAATGCTTGTAGGTATGAATGTAATTCATACTTTCAAACTCCTGTGATTCAGTCAGTATATGAACAAAAACAATTGCTGATCCATTGCCCCACAGAATATATTTTTTTCTTAAATCAAAAACTCATCAATTGGAGCCATCTCTTTAGAACTCTGGTGCAGATTTTCACAAGAAGACTGTGGAGCACAATCCCTCTATAAGTGGAACTTAGCCTCCTGTCACACCTTCTAAAAATGTTGATCACCACCACCCCTATTTGTCATTTTAGGGGTACTTTCATCACCTTCCATATAAAGTTGAAAAGACAAACATTTATTATGACACTCCATCAATATCCAGTGCCTTCTACATTTCTAGATGAGATCTTATCCTCTGTTGTTAGATAGTCAGTGTAGGACTGTTTAATTGCCACAGTGACTTCATCTACAGAAATGGACCTGACCACACTAGCTACTTCTGGTACACTTTTCTTAATGGAGGGCATGCATACCAGGTTCAGAAGTTTCTCAGAGTGTTAGTTCTACCGTCTCATAATGTCTTTAGTAGGAATAGCCTAATACACCCAAGTCACATCATAGTTTACAAACATGTCTGAATACTGGGATAAGTGATAGTCATTCTTCATGTTTTGAAATCTTCTCCTATATACACAGATTTGCTTCTGTGATTGTCAAAGATTGTCATAGTTACTGCCTTCCAGGATTTTCAGAATCTGTCAATTAAATCTGGAGGACCCCAAAAAGCTATCACAACATGGAAGCCTATTTTGTTTTAACTTGATGTTTTTCTTCAGCACTAATATCCACCAGTAGGTCATAGGTTTTTACCCCTATGGTAAGCTATGAGGACATTTTTTTTCTGCTGGTCCTTGCCACTGCTTCAACTTTGGACATTTTCAACAGGTTCCATTTGGACTTCAAATAGGTTCATAAACATATGTATGTACTACTGGAAAAAAAAAGGTTTGCAGACACTGGCATATTCACAGAATGATCTAAAGTACTTTTTGCAGTTGTATAATTTAGTATGATCCTATATGTATGTATGTTTTATGTAGATTTTATAGTTTCCAGTACAAACCAATTATTTTGTTTACTGGCAGAACTGGTGCAAGTGTTGTGTGCATTTGTTCGCTATCAGGCAAGACCCAGTTGGTACAATTACCTGCTTTCAGTAACAAGCCAGGAGTGTGGTTCTAATTATGTGGTACTTGCTTAAAATCACATAGTATGTATACAAGCTGAGTGACAAAATCAGATTGTGGAGTATAGCATGAAACTGACATCCATTATCCTGCATACTGTAAGTCAACTTTTTGGTAAATGTCCTTAATTCTGTAAAATGCAGAAATCCTTGTAGACTAGAGAACTTTATTATTTAAGTCCACTTGTTATTACCCATGTCTCTAGGTTTAATCTCTCTGGATCAGTGAGCTATGTTATTAAAGTTCTCCTGTCATTATATATGCTGCTAGGCTTAATTATTATGTCCCAAAAGCCTTTCAGACAAGCTGAGACAAACATGCGTGAGTGTTACTATGACATGCTTTATGTTTAGTAAAAATACTGAAATAGGAGAAATGAATGCAGTCTTGCAACAGATTTTTTGCCCAGTCTGATATGTAACATGAGCTAAATTTATACTTTTTTATCTAGTTTCCAACTAATAAAACAGTCATCTGTAATATTTTAAAAAGCAGTCCTAAATAAGTCAGAAACCTCCTTTAAGTCATAAAAAGTCAAATGAGTATTGCACAAAAAGTACAAAAGGACACTGTAGAAAAGGTGTACAGTTTAAAAGGAGTGAAGGTTTGTGAATGTGTGTGTGTGTGTGTGTGTGTGTGTGTGTGTGTGTGTGTGTGTGTGTGTGTGTGTGTGTGTGTGTGTGTGTGTGTGTGTGTGTGTGTGTGCGCGCGCATGTGTGTATGTACATATGTAATACACTCCACTACACATATACACACATGCATAGTCATAGACCTAGATGTCAGACATTCATGTTTGCCTGTGCACTTGGTCAGCTGCTCATTTGGTCTTGATTGCCTTTTGTGGTGGATATGTGGACTCTGGAGTTGGTATACATAAGCTCTTTGCTCCTTTTAAACTGTAGCTGCTACAGCTTATACCATGCATGGAGTGCTACAGAGCTTCAGTTCTGACTGCACATGCAATTATGGCATTACTTCTAAATGCTGGCAATGCACTGAAGACACAGAGCACTATAGCACTTCACGTACGATTGTAGACTCAGTACTAGCATTCGTGAATGTCAGTAATGCACTAAAGACTGATCAGGATTTGCAGATATCGTTCCCTAACCCTTTGCACCTGGGTGGCTTCCCCCTTTGTCCTATCCTAACTATGCCTTGGTGTATAACTAAAGGGGATTAAGGGTGAACCCTTACATCAGGTGTGTGGTCTGCAGGTTGCTTAGCTGACATGTTTTTTTCTCGACTGTGTGACAGTCGATATTTGTTTTTGAGTCTATACTTTTATATATGCATGCACACACACGCGCGCGCACACACACACACACACACACACACACACACACACACACACACACACACACACACACACACACACACACACACACACACACACACAGCTATAGATATATAAGCATGTTTTACCTGAGATGGTCAAATATTACTTTGTTAAGCTCCAACTTGTCAAATCCATTTTATTGAGTATGGGCTAATCGACACCTTGAAGTAGTGACAGACAGACTTACCTCTCACTCCACACAATGCCTGTTGGCATGAATTTCTCGGTTTTGCCAGCATGGATTACCATTTCTTTTTACTGTGACCTGGCTTTTAACACAAAAGAAGAAAACATATAGCTGCAGATACACACAGGAAAACAGACGCACACAGACAGACAGGCAAACTTAGGCAGACAGTGGCAGATCATGGAATTTGTAGAAGGGTGCACATTCTAGAAGGTAGATAACAGAGTGGGTGGAAAGTAAAACAATTGAGATGGGGGACTTTGGGAAGATCTCCTGGAAATGCTCTAAAAGCATGTTTGAGAAGACAGCAAAATATTTTCCACTGCATATCAATGTAGTATGTCTCTAGTAGTGGAAGTACTGTGGGTAACATCTTTTCAGTCAACCGCAGCTTCACAGGCAGAACTAGTTAAGACATGCCTGAGAGAGAGATACTTGGTTAACCATATAAAATTATAGTATACATTATGCTTCTTTACTCTTATCCAAAAAGACAAGCACCTTCTGTGTATGCCTCTAATGTTATAGTGGGGCAATATTGAAAGAACAAATAGAACATAGCAACATATTTCAACCTGTTGCTGTCAGGATATAATCAAACAGCACTCCTTATCTCTACCTACAAAACCTCCAAAGTATAGCCGTCTGTATACATCTTATGGCTGATTGTGATAAAAGTGAAAAAAAAAAACACAGCAATACCCCATACAATAAATGCTGGTGAAAACCATGCAAATGAGGTGAATTAGTGATTCAGCAAGCAAGCAGGCATCAGTGTTGGAGCTGTGTCCTCTGCAGAAATGTATTCGGTTACTAACCATGTACATTTCTGCAAAAATCAAAATGGGGGCATGACAGCTCAAAGTAAAACATGTATTATGAGTTTTAGGCATGTGAATGGCCAAATAATATGGCCATTGGCATGCAAAACTCTTTCAAACTTATAAAAATCAAAATTTATATTTTTCTGGCAGATTTTGGTCATTTAAGTGGAGCACAGTGCCTTGCAAATGAGATTGTGCAGAAAATAAAAAAAATGTAAAAAGACAATTTTTTGCGAAACATGAATTTTGCCATTATAAAGGCAGCAGGCAGACTCATAACAATAACAGGTAACAGCGGTAACTAAGGACATAGGCTCCGCTGTAGTGGTGTAATTAGGGTCTAAGGCAGTGGGGTATGCAAATGAGCTAAATTTATTGAATAGCAAAATGGGCGACCGTGTCCATGTGCACCTAACCATGTAGGAGTTATAATGTGGTGGAGTAAGCAGGAGAAGCAGCTGACATGAAAAGGGTGTGTGTCATGCTTGGTGTAAACACATTGGAGCTCTGCGGTTCCTATTTGCGCTCAGCTAAGAACAGCTAAGCAAGGGAGTGTATTTGAGGCTGCTTAGCTGTGCTTAGCTCTTTCAAGAACTGATGAGCGTGTTCGTGTCCAGGGGAGGTCCTTTTCTGCTCAGCAATGTTTACATTAAAACCAGTTTGCTAGGCACACCGCGGGGCTTAAACAGAACAAAAAAAAAAAGGAGATAGCAGTATAAAGGAAATTACCTGCAAATCACAAAAACAACATCTCCCAGTCACAGTGACACATTCAAACCCCTCAGTAATACAGCTGGCAGGTGGAATGTATCATAATCAGCCAATCACATAGGCAGCATTTGCAGCACAAGAGTATAAAGTAAGCAAGCACCTTTCATTCTGTTTTTTCCCACAAACCCTGCACCATTGGTGTACACAGTTGTGAATTTTAATGGACAAAATGTTAGGGGCTGCTGTCGCTTTGATACATCAGTATGTGTTACAGACTGAGGCCGGTGAGATGGAGAATGCTGACAACCATCCCAGACTGAGGAAGAGGAGAAGTGTGTTCAGACCCAGGGTAACCTACCTGGGGCTACATGATCTGGAGATACTAGAGTACTACAGGGTGGACAGGGACATACTTCAGCAACTCATTGAGCTGTGCCGGCCTC